>NC_092096.1:7906395-8076395 GCF_045679555.1 Salvelinus alpinus | reverse complement strand
CATAGTCAGTACATTCATCTCCAGATAGCTAGGTGGGACAACCACATATCACAGTCATAGTCAGTACATTCATCTTCAGATAGCTAGGTGGGACAACCACATATCACAGTCATAGTCAGTACATTCATCTCCAGATAGCTAGGTGGGACAACCACATATCACAGTCATAGTCAGTACATTCATCTTCAGATAGCTAGGTGGGACAACCACATATCACAGTCATAGTCAGTACATTCATCTCCAGATAGCTAGGTGGGACAACCACATATCACAGTCATAGTCAGTACATTCATCTACAGATAGCTAGGTGGGACAACCACATATCACAGTCATAGTCAGTACATTCATCTACAGAAAGCTAGGTGGGACAACCACATATCACAGTCATAGTCAGTACATTAATCTTCAGATAGCTAGGTGGGACAACCACATATCACAGTCATAGTCAGTACATTCATCTCCAGATAGCTAGGTGGGACAACCACATATCACAGTCATAGTCAGTACATTCATCTTCAGATAGCTAGGTGGGACAACCACATATCACAGTCATAGTCAGTACATTCATCTCCAGATAGCTAGGTGGGACAACCACATATCACAGTCATAGTCAGTACATTCATCTCCAGATAGCTAGGTGGGACAACCACATATCACAGTCATAGTCAGTACATTCATCTCCAGATAGCTAGGTGGGACAACCACATATCACAGTCATAGTCAGTACATTCATCTACAGATAGCTAGGTGGGACAACCACATATCACAGTCATAGTCAGTACATTCATCTACAGATAGCTAGGTGGGACAAGCACATATCACAGTCATAGTAGGTACATTTATCCTCAATAACATTGCTGTAAGTAGAGTCAGAGCTAGAATGGGGGATGGGATGGGGGTGGGGGTCAAGTGCTGTTTAGGTGTATTTGTTTATTAGATTTTTTGGGGTGGGGGGGTCGAGGTGAGGAGAAGGATTATTTAAGACACTCTTTGAAGAGGGTGGGTTTCAGATGGTTTTTGAAGATGGGCAGGGACTCTGCCGACCCTGTTTCAGGGGGAAGCTGGTTCCACCATTGGGGTGACAGGTCAGAGAAGAGCTTGGACTGGGCTGATAGGGAGCTGCCCTCCCGTACGGGTGGCCAAGAGACCTGAGGTGGCAGAACGGAAATCTCGGGCTCTGTGTTAAGGGTCTTACATGGTTTAATATTGTCACAATCAGTGGTGTCAAATTGTGCTACATTATTCTAGATATATTTTTCTGCAGTCGTTGAGAAATAATTATCTTTTAATTTGGAAAAATGTATTGACTGGCTAATTGATATGGACTGTCCGCGTAAAACTCCAATACCGTGCTTGTACTACCATCTAGCGGCCACAATGGAGTACTGCACCAAAAACAACAACTTGTTGCCAAATGAACACAGAACAGCCAATTCAGTCATCGAAATCTTTGTAAAACATATGAATATATATATTGATGAATGAAACGGTGTATGTTAATTCTGTTAGTATGCAGACATAAGTCGTTTTTAATGATGAGGTGTGTTGTGTTTCAGACAGTGGTGAGTGAGTTTTGATGAGGTGCTCTGTGATTCTAACAGTGTTGAGTGAGTTTTGATGAGGTGGTCTGTGTTTCAGACAGTGGTGAGTGAGTTGTGATGAGGTGCTCTGTGATTCTAACAGTGGTGAGTGAGTTGTGATGAGGTGCTCTGTGATTCTAACAGTGGTGAGTGAGTTTTGATGAGGTGGTCTGTGATTCTAACAGTGGTGAGTGAGTTTTGATGAGGTGCTCTGTGTTTCAGACAGTGGTGAGTGAGTTTTGATGAGGTGCTCTGTGTTTCAGACAGTGGTGAGTGAGTTTTGATGAGGTGCTCTGTGATTCTAACAGTGGTGAGTGAGTTTTGATGAGGTGGTCTGTGTTTCTGACAGTGGTGAGTGAGTTTTGATGAGGTGGTCTGTGTTTCTGACAGTGGTGAGTGAGTTTTGATGAGGTGCTCTGTGATTCTAACAGTGGTGAGTGAGTTTTGATGAGGTGCTCTGTGATTCTAACAGTGGTGAGTGAGTTTTGATGAGGTGCTCTGTGTTTCAGACAGTGGTGAGTGAGTTTTGATGAGGTGGTCTGTGTTTCTAACAGTGATGAGGTGCTCTGTGATTCTAACAGTGGTGAGTGAGTTTTGATGAGGTGCTCTGTGATTCTAACAGTGGTGAGTGAGTTTTGATGAGGTGGTCTGTGTTTCTGACAGTGGTGAGTGAGTTTTGATGAGGTGGTCTGTGATTCTAACAGTGATGAGGTGGTCTGTGATTCTAACAGTGATGAGGTGGTCTGTGTTTCAGACAGTGGTGAGTGAGTTTTGATGAGGTGGTCTGTGATTCTAACAGTGGTGAGTGAGTTTTGATGAGGTGCTCTGTGATTCAGACAGTGGTGAGTGAGTTTTGATGAGGTGGTCTATGATTCTAACAGTGATGAGGTGGTCTGTGATTCTAACAGTGATGAGGTGGTCTGTGTTTCAGACAGTGGTGAGTGAGTTTTGATGAGGTGGTCTGTGATTTTAACAGTGGTGAGTGACTTTTGATGAGGTGCTCTGTGATTCTAACAGTGGTGAGTGAGTTTTGATGAGGTGCTCTGTGATTCTAACAGTGGTGAGTGAGTCAATGGTGATGCATCTAAAAAAGGACCACACACAAGTACCTCACCACAACTAAATCACGTCCTGTGGCGCTCTCTCATGCCCCAGAATCAGAACCAGACAGCTATAAACAGAATCAGAACCAGACAGTTATAAACAGAATCAGAACCAGACAGTTATAAACAAAATCAGAACCAGACAGTTAGAATCAGAACCAGACAGTTAGAAACAGAATCAGAACCAGACAGTTAGAAACAGAATCAGAACCAGACAGTTAGAAACAGAATCAGAACCAGACAGTTAGAATCAGAACCAGACAGTTAGAAACAGAATCAGAACCAGACAGTTAGAATCATAACCAGACAGTTACTGTTATAAACAGAATCAGAACCAGACTGTTATAAACAGAATCAGAACCAGACAGTTAGAATCAGAACCAGACAGTTAGAAACAGAATCAGAACCAGACAGTTAGAATCATAACCAGACTGTTAGAAACAGAATCAGAACCAGACAGTTAGAAACCGAATAAGAACCAGACAGTTATAAACAGAATGAGAACCAGACAGCTAGAAACAGAATCAGAACCAGACAGCTAGAAACAGAATCAGAACCAGACAGCTAGAAACAGAATCAGAACCAGACAGTTAGAAACAGGGAGACTAAGGAAATAAGAAACTTTATACAATTTAATAGATTTTCACAAAAGACTATAAAACATCACAAGGTCTCCTAACATATGGCCGCTCCATAATATTGTGGGCCGGTGCCATGGCAACAGGGTTGGTGGTGGAATGCTTGGGAGCCAGCACAGGACTCCAGCACTCCCCTCCCAAGTCACAGCATGCACACACACACACACACACACACACACACACGCACACGCACACGCACACACGCACACACGCACACGCGCACACGCACACACGCACGCACGCACGCACGCACGCACGCACGCACATACACACACACACACACACACACACACACACACACACACACACAATCCTGTTTTATACCTGCGGAAGGCAGCAATTACTAAAGCAGGTGAAGCTTCTCTGAGGTCAGGTCTCACTAGTCTAACAAGAAGATGCAGAGAGGCAGGACGTTTACACACACACACACACACACACACACACACACACACACACACACACACACACACACACACACACACACACACACACACACACACGCACGCACGCACGCACGCACGCACGCACGCACGCACGCGCACGCACGCACGCACGCACGCACGCACACACACACGCGCGCGCGCGCACACACACACACACACACACACACACACACACACACACACACACACACACACACACACACACACAGGACTACAGGACTACAGGAGAGAGCGGAGAGAACAGTCCACATCGACCAAGCATCAGTGGAGAGTGTCAAAAGCTTCAAGATCCTTGGAGTGACAGACTGACGGACTGACGGAGTGACGGACTGACGGAGTGACGGACTGACGGAGTGACGGACTGACGGAGTGACGGACTGACGGAGTGACGGACTGACGGACTGACGGACTGACTATACACATTATCCTATATAACTACTGTCTATACACATTATCCTATATAACTACTGTCTATACACATTATCCTATATAACTACTGTCTATACACATTATCCTATATAACTACTGTCTATACACATTATCCTATATAACTACTGCTGTACACACCTTTTCTATCAATATACTGTCCATACTGTCTATACAACTATATATGTATATATATATTTATACATATTTATATCATTATTTGTATATTTATCTATATTATTATATGTATATATATATATTTACATCATTATATGTATATATATTATATGTATATATATTTACATCATTATATATATATAATTATATTATTATTTGTATATATATTTATATTATTATATGTATATATATATATTTATATTATTATTTGTATATATATTTATATTATTATTTTTATATATATTTACATCATTATTTGTATATATATTTATATCATTATTTGTATATATATTTATATCATTATTTGTATATATATATTTACATCATTATATGTATATACAGTTGGCCGTCGGAAGTTTACATACATTTGGAGTCATTAAAACTCGTTTTTCAACCACTCCACAAATTTCTTGTTAACAAACTATAGTTTTGGCAAGTCGGTTAGGACATCTACTTTGTGCACGACACAAGTAATTTTTCCAACAACAGTTTACAGACAGATTATTTCACTGATAATTCACTGTATCACAATTCCAGTGGGTCAGAAGTTTACATACACTAAGTTGACTGGGCCTTTAAACAGCTTGGAAAAGTCCAGAAAATGATGTCATGGCTTTAGAAGCTTCTGGTAGGCTAATTGACATTATTTGAGTCAATTGGAGGTGTACCTGTGGATGTATTTCAAGGCCTACCTTCAAACTCAGTGCCTCTTTGCATGACATCATTGGAAAATCAAAAGAAATCAGCCAAGACCTCAGAAAAAAAATTGTAGACCTCCACAAGTCTGGTTCATCCTTGGGAGCAATTTCCAAACAATAGTACGCAAGTATAAACACCAATTCAATTCATATCAAGGGGCTTTATTGACATGGGAAACATATGTAACAAAGCAAGTGAAGTAGATAACATACAAAAGTGAAATAAACAATAAAAATGAACAGTAAACATTACACTCACAGAAGTTCCAAAATAATAAAGACATTATAAATGTCATATTATGTCTATATACAGTGTTGTAACGATGTGCAAATGGTTAAAGTTCAAATCTCTCTCTCTCTCTCACCCTCTCTCTCACCCTCTCTCTCTCTCTCTCTCTCTCTCTCTCTCTCTCTCTCTCTCTCTCTCTCTCTCTCTCTCTCTCTCTCTCTCTCTCTCTCTCACCCTCTCTCTCCTTTCCTCCCCTTCTCTCTGTCCCTTCCCCCGCTCTCTCTCCCTCTCTCTCTCTCTCTCTCTCTCTCTCTCTCGCTCTCTGTAGGCCTGTCAAGTCTCCTTTCATCATCTTAATTACTGATTGAGTCACTGATTACCGAGTCCAATGAGATGCCTACCAGTGTCTGTTATGGCAATAAAGCGTTCACTCCTGCTTCCTCTCAGATCTGACTCCAGGTCAGGTCTGAGTCTCAAATACCACCCTATTCCCTTTCACAGTGGGTCCTGGTCAAAAGTAGTGCACTGTATAGAGAACAGAGTGCCATTTAGAATGGGGACGCATCCCAGACCAGGTCTGGTTTTCATTCATAGCCTACATACTGCCTCTGAGTGGGCCCACAGACTGTTGGCATCTTGGCAGACTGGCTGCTCTGTAGAAATGCATGGTGTCGGTCAGTGTGGGTAAGAAGTCTCAACTTGTTGCATAGTATTCTGGTCATGTTGGGGGTTTGGCAACGGTTGAAGGATGTCACGTCTAGGCAGGAACAAAAAAAAATGTAGTTAGTGAGCCTTGCAATAAATGTGTACAGCATTTGGAGTATTATCCAGGATCTTACATGAAGGACTAAGAAATAGCCTGGTTAAATCGATTGCTTTGATTTTTTTTAATATTTAAAAAATAAATAATTGAAGGGATCAGTTATTGACACAATAAATACAGAATGTATAAGTAGAACTTTTGGTTAAAACATTCTTATGAATTTTTTAAAAATTATAATTGAAAATATGTCACTCATCTTTTTTAATTGTGGAGGATCCTTCAAATGTACATCTTTCGACGCCATTTCGAGCTGAACCGTGATTGGTGGATTGAGGGGGGCGGTAACTATACATTAAGGAAGAGGTCCTTGGATTGTAAACTCTGCTGGTAGCAAATTAGCTTGCTAGGTGAATCTGATGGAAAAATAACAGAGTTTGGTCGTTAAATCAGCGTTAACCATGTCTGCAAGAAACCCGGGAATGCCCCTTGGTAAGACTCGCTTCTTTATTGTGGGAAATACATGTTTATCCTGAAACATTAGTAAAATCCAGTGAAATAGCTATCGATTGTGTTAGCATGTGCAGCTAGCCAGTATCAACTTTAGCTACTACCATAGAGGGTGTGTTTTATGTTTAGGACATTCTTGATAGTTTTGACTGTGACACTTAGGCCTAACAGGAAGAGTTTGGTTTCAAACACATGTAAGAAGTAACGTTACCGCTCTCGTGTATTACAGTCACTGCACAGTTTGCCTGTCAACTTGTTTAATATATATGTCTAACCTTAGTTAAGTAACATGCAGAGATTAGAGATACTGTATCGTGTCTAGTGAACACTAAAGATAGTAGCTAGTTAACGTTACATGCAGAGATCAGAGATAATTTATCGTGTCTAGTGAACACTAAAGATAGTAGCTAGTTAACGTTACATGCAGAGATCAGAGATAAATTATCGTGTCTAGTCAACAGTGAACACTAAAGTTAGTAGCTAGTTAACGTTACATGCAGGGATCAGAGATATTTTATCGTGTCTAGTGAACAGTGAACACTAAAGATAGTAGCTAGTTAACGTTACATGCAGGGATCAGAGATATTTTATCGTGTCTAGTGAACACTAAAGATAGTAGCTAGTTAACGTTACATGCAGGGATCAGAGATATTTTATCGTGTCTAGTGAACAGTGAACACTAAAGATAGTAGCTAGTTAACGTTACATGCAGGGATCAGAGATATTTTATCGTGTCTAGTGAACACTAAAGATAGTAGCTAGTTAACGTTACATGCTGAATTACTGAATGTTGGTGGTCTTGACTCATGATGTCCTGGATAATATGTTTCACATGACACTCAGTGCAGCCAGGGTGAATCATGTGACTATCAGTGATCTCTTGTTGTCTGACTGTACTAAGATCCCGGAAAACATTTCGATACAGTTAACAACGTAACCATCGGTTAACTGCTGTAAGCCTACTTGATATTCAGTAGATATCTGAACAGAATAGTGGATTCAGTGAGAACCTACTTATACCTCAATATAAACTAAAATGGAAACGTTGTGGACAGCGACCACATACCAACTAAAGTGTTTCTTATCAACCTTCCATATTGTGTGTGTGTGTGTGTGTGTGTGGGGGTGGGTGGGTGGGTGTGTGTCAGACCTGGAGTGGGTGTCCAGGGTGCGGGTGAACACCCAGGCAGTGCTGAAGAGAGCTCAGCAGATCCAGGGACGCAACAAGAACAAGAAACAGTGGCAGGTAGGAGCTTTGGGGCTAGCTTTGTGTGTGTGTGTGTGTGTGTGTGTGTGTGTGTGTGTGTGTGTGTGTGTGTGTGTGTGTGTGTGTGTGTGTGTGTGTGTGTGTGTGTGTGTGTGTGTGTGTGTGTGTGTGTGTGTGTGTAATACCTTCATCTCCAATGCTTTCCTATAAGTCTCATAAGACACACAAGATGAACGGATAAAGTGATGATCAGTTTGTATCCTACTATTAGAATCAGGATATGCAGTATTCTCAGTTTGTATCCTACTATTAGAATAAGGATATGCAGTATTCTCAGTCTGTATCCTACTATTAGAATAAGTATATGCAGTATTCTCAGTTTGTATCCTACTATTAGAATAAGGATATGCAGTATTCTCAGTTTGTATCCTACTATTAGAATAAGGATATACAGTATTCTCAGTTTGTATCCTACTATTAGAATAAGTATATACAGTATTCTCAGTTTGTATCCTACTATTAGAATAAGTATATACAGTATTCTCAGTTTGTATCCTACTATTAGAATAAGTATATACTGTATTCTCAGTTTGTATCCTACTATTAGAATAAGTATATGCAGTATGTCTGGTGTGGTTTTGTATGTTATCCAGTGTTGAAGTGTTGTCCACACCAACCGCTTGTATTGAGAACAAACAGTTAAACAACCACCGGTATGAGTTGACATCTGGCTCTGTGTTACAACATTACCCGTAATGCTCTCTGTCTGTCGCCAGGCGGCGTGGCTTCTGCGGGCGGTCACCTGTATTGACCTGACGACCCTGGCTGGTGACGACACGCCCGGCAACGTCCACCGGCTGTGTATGAAGGCTACCCAGCCTGTACGCAACGACCTGCTGAAGAGCATGGACATGCAGGACAAAGGTAGTGGGATGGGTGTCTGTCATACTACTTATTGAGCCACTAGAGGGCGACATGCTCCTTATTTAGTCACTAGAGGGCGACATGCTCCTTATTTAGCCACTAGAGGGCGACATGCTTCTTATTTAGCCACTAGAGGGCGACATGCTCCTTATTTTGCCCACTAGAGGGCGACATGCTCCTTATTTTGCCCACTAGAGGGCGACATGCTCCTTATTTTGCCCACTAGAGGGCGACATGCTCCTTATTTTGCCCACTAGAGGGCGACATGCTCCTTATTTTGCCCACTAGAGGGCGACATGCTCCTTATTAAGCCACTAGAGGGCGACATGCTCCTTATTTTGCCCACTAGAGGGCGACGTGCTCCTTATTTTGCCCACTAGAGGGCGACGTGCTCCTTATTTTGCCCACTAGAGGGCGACGTGCTCCTTATTTAGCCACTAGAGGGCGACGTGCTCCTTATTTAGCCACTAGAGGGCGACGTGCTCCTTATTTAGCCCACTAGAGGGCGACGTGCTCCTTATTTAGCCACTAGAGGGCGTCGTGCTCCTTATTTTGCCCACTAGAGGGCGACGTGCTCCTTATTTACCCACTAGAGTGCGACGTGCTCCTTATTTAGCCACTAGAGGGCGACGTGCTCCTTATTTAGCCACTAGAGGGCGACGTGCTCCTTATTTATCCACTAGAGGGCGACGTGCTCCTTATTTTGCCCAGTAGAGGGCGACGTGCTCCTTATTTTGCCCACTAGAGGGCGACATACTCTTATGTTCCACACGATAGGCCTATCTTTGGTGTTGGCAAAGAGTGAAGAGTAGCTATATGTTCTGGTTGTATCTGTGTATCTAGGTGTGACTACTGCAGCAGTGTGCGTGTCTGTCTCAGTTAGCTAAGAGGTGTATGTAACTATATGTACTGGTTGTATCTGTGTATCTAGGTGTGACTACTGCAGCAGTGTGCGTATCTGTCTCAGTTAGCTAAGAGGTGTATGTAACTAAATGTACTGGTTGTATCTGTGTATCTAGGTGTGACTACTGCAGCAGTGTTTGTATCTGTCTCAGTTAGCTAAGAGGTGTATGTAACTATATGTACTGGTTGTATCTGTGTATCTAGGTGTGACTACTGCAGCAGTGTGCGTGTACCCGTCTCGTGTGGCTGATGCTGTGAAGTCACTGAAAGCAGCCAACTCCAGCCTACCTGTCGCCTCAGGTAAGAGAGAGAGGAGGAAGTCTACCTCCGTATCATTCCGTAGTTGGACAGTCCAGGTCTATGTTGTCACTTCCATCATCCTCTAATTGGTTGTGTGTTTCTTTGTTATTTTGATTTATTGATCGATTCATATATGTAATAATAAACTGGGAGGTTTGAGCCCTGAATGCTGATTGGCTGACAACCATGGTATATCAGACCGTATACCACGGGTGTGACCAAACATGTATTTTTACTGCTCTAATTACATTGGTAACCAGTTTATAATAGCAAAAAGGCACCTCAGGGGTTTGTGATATATGACCAATATACCACGGCTAAGGGCTGTGTCCAGGCACTCAGCGTTGCGTCGTGCTTTAGAAAACCCCTTAGACGTGGTATATTGGCCATATACCACACTTCCTCGGGCCTTACTGCTTAATTATAACACATAAACGGCTCATACAGCCACAACACGAATGAAATAACAAATTACATGGAAAAACTATAGATAGTGACTCAACAAAGCCACTGTCTTCTCTCTGTCCATCCTGCTGCTCCTCTCCTCAGTGGCGACAGGCTTCCCTGCGGGCCAGACCTCTCTGAAGACCAGGCTGGAGGAGGTCCGTATGGCTGTAGAGGATGGAGCTATGGAGATAGATATAGTGATTAACAGGACTCTGGCCCTCACTGGACAGTGGGAAGGTATGGTATATATTATTATAGACACTCAACCAGACACTTTATTAGGTACATCTGGCTAGTACCGGTGTTGGAACACCCGTTGCTTCCTGAACAGCCTGTTACATACATACAGTCAGCTGGAACATGTAAACATACAGTCAACTGGAACATGTAAACATACAGTCAACTGGAACATGTAAACATAGTCAACTGGAACATGTAAACATACAGTCAACTGGAACATGTAAACATATACAGTCAACTGGAACATGTAAACATACAGTCAACTGGAACATGTAAACATATACAGTCAACTGGAACATGTAAACATACAGTCAACTGGAACATGTAAACATACAGTCAGCTGGAACATGTAAACATACAGTCAGCTGGAACATGTAAACATACAGTCAGCTGGAACATGTAAACATACAGTCAACTGGAACATGTAAACATACAGTCAACTGGAACATGTAAACATACAGTCAGCTGGAACATGTAAACATACAGTCAACTGGAACATGTAAACATACAGTCAACTGGAACATGTAAACATACAGTCAACTGGAACATGTAAACATACAGTCAACTGGAACATGTAAACATACAGTCAGCTGGAACATGTAAACATACAGTCAACTGGAACATGTAAACATACAGTCAGCTGGAACATGTAAACATACAGTCAACTGGAACATGTAAACATACAGTCAACTGGAACATGTAAACATATACAGTCAACTGGAACATGTAAACATATACAGTCAACTGGAACATGTAAACATACAGTCAGCTGGAACATGTAAACATACAGTCAACTGGAACATGTAAACATATACAGTCAACTGGAACATGTAAACATACAGTCAGCTGGAACATGTAAACATACAGTCAACTGGAACATGTAAACATATACAGTCAACTGGAACATGTAAACATACAGTCAACTGGAACATGTAAACATATACAGTCAGCTGGAACATGTAAACATACAGTCAACTGGAACATGTAAACATACAGTCAGCTGGAACATGTAAACATACAGTCAGCTGGAACATGTAAACATACAGTCAGCTGGAACATGTAAACATACAGTCAGCTGGAACATGTAAACATACAGTCAACTGGAACATGTAAACATACAGTCAACTGGAACATGTAAACATACAGTCAACTGGAACATGTAAACATACAGTCAGCTGGAACATGTAAACATACAGTCAACTGGAACATGTAAACATACAGTCAACTGGAACATGTAAACATACAGTCAACTGGAACATGTAAACATACAGTCAACTGGAACATGTAAACATACAGTCAACTGGAACATGTAAACATACAGTCAGCTGGAACATGTAAACATACAGTCAACTGGAACATGTAAACATATACAGTCAGCTGGAACATGTAAACATACAGTCAGCTGGAACATGTAAACATACAGTCAGCTGGAACATGTAAACATATACAGTCAGCTGGAACATGTAAACATATACAGTCAGCTGGAACATGTAAACATACAGTCAACTGGAACATGTAAACATATACAGTCAACTGGAACATGTAAACATACAGTCAACTGGAACATGTAAACATATACAGTCAGCTGGAACATGTAAACATACAGTCAACTGGAACATGTAAACATACAGTCAGCTGGAACATGTAAACATACAGTCAGCTGGAACATGTAAACATACAGTCAGCTGGAACATGTAAACATACAGTCAGCTGGAACATGTAAACATACAGTCAACTGGAACATGTAAACATACAGTCAACTGGAACATGTAAACATACAGTCAGCTGGAACATGTAAACATACAGTCAACTGGAACATGTAAACATACAGTCAACTGGAACATGTAAACATACAGTCAACTGGAACATGTAAACATACAGTCAACTGGAACATGTAAACATACAGTCAACTGGAACATGTAAACATACAGTCAGCTGGAACATGTAAACATACAGTCAACTGGAACATGTAAACATACAGTCAACTGGAACATGTAAACATATACAGTCAGCTGGAACATGTAAACATACAGTCAGCTGGAACATGTAAACATACAGTCAGCTGGAACATGTAAACATATACAGTCAGCTGGAACATGTAAACATATACAGTCAGCTGGAACATGTAAACATACAGTCAACTGGAACATGTAAACATACAGTCAACTGGAACATGTAAACATACAGTCAACTGGAACATGTAAACATACAGTCAGCTGGAACATGTAAACATACAGTCAACTGGAACATGTAAACAAATACAGTCAGCTGGAACATGTAAACATATACAGTCAACTGGAACATGTAAACTTACAGTCAGCTGGAACATGTAAACATAGTCAGCTGGAACATGTAAACATACAGTCAACTGGAACATGTAAACATACAGTCAACTGGAACATGTAAACATACAGTCAGCTGGAACATGTAAACATACAGTCAGCTGGAACATGTAAACATACAGTCAGCTGGAACATGTAAACATACAGTCAGCTGGAACATGTAAACATACAGTCAGCTGGAACATGTAAACATACAGTCAGCTGGAACATGTAAACATACAGTCAGCTGGAACATGTAAACATACAGTCAGCTGGAACATGTAAACATACAGTCAGCTGGAACATGTAAACATACAGTCAGCTGGAACATGTAAACATACAGTCAGCTGGAACATGTAAACATACAGTCAGCTGGAACATGTAAACATACAGTCAGCTGGAACATGTAAACATACAGTCAGCTGGAACATGTAAACATATACAGTCAGCTGGAACATGTAAACATATACAGTCAGCTGGAACATGTAAACATACAGTCAGCTGGAACATGTAAACATACAGTCAGCTGGAACATGTAAACATACAGTCAGCTGGAACATGTAAACATACAGTCAGCTGGAACATGTAAACATATACAGTCAGCTGGAACATGTAAACATATACAGTCAGCTGGAACATGTAAACATATACAGTCAGCTGGAACATGTAAACATACAGTCAGCTGGAACATGTAAACATACAGTCAGCTGGAACATGTAAACATATACAGTCAGCTGGAACATGTAAACATACAGTCAGTCAACTGGAACATGTAAACATACAGTCAGTCAACTGGAACATGTAAACATATACAGTCAGTCAACTGGAACATGTAAACATATACAGTCAGCTGGAATATGTAAACATATACAGTCAGCTGGAATATGTAAACATATACAGTCAGCTGGAACATGTAAACATATACAGTCAGTCAACTGGAACATGTAAACATATACAGTCAGCTGGAACATGTAAACATATACAGTCAGCTGGAACATGTAAACATATACAGTCAGCTGGAACATGTAAACATACAGTCAGCTGGAACATGTAAACATACAGTCAGCTGGAACATGTAAACATATACAGTCAGCTGGAACATGTAAACATAGTCAGTCAGTCAACTGGAACATGTAAACATACAGTCAGTCAACTGGAACATGTAAACATACAGTCAGCTGGAATATGTAAACATATACAGTCAGCTGGAACATGTAAACATACAGTCAGCTGGAACATGTAAACATATACAGTCAGTCAACTGGAACATGTAAACATATACAGTCAGCTGGAACATGTAAACATATACAGTCAGCTGGAACATGTAAACATATACAGTCAGCTGGAACATGTAAACATATACAGTCAGCTGGAACATGTAAACATATACAGTCAGCTGGAACATGTAAACATATACAGTCAGCTGGAACATGTAAACATACAGTCAACTGGAACATGTAAACATACAGTCAACTGGAACATGTAAACATACAGTCAGTCAACTGGAACATGTAAGCATACAGTCAGTCAACTGGAACATGTAAACATACAGTCAGTCAACTGGAACATGTAAACATACAGTCAGTCAACTGGAACATGTAAACATACAGTCAGCTGGAATATGTAAACATATACAGTCAGCTGGAACATGTAAACATACAGTCAACTGGAACATGTAAACATACAGTCAGCTGGAACATGTAAACATATACAGTCAGCTGGAACATGTAAACATATACAGTCAGCTGGAACATGTAAACATATACAGTCAGCTGGAACATGTAAACATATACAGTCAGCTGGAACATGTAAACATATACAGTCAGCTGGAATATGTAAACATATACAGTCAGCTGGAACATGTAAACATATACAGTCAGCTGGAACATGTAAACATACAGTCAACTGGAACATGTAAACATATACAGTCAGCTGGAACATGTAAACATATACAGTCAGCTGGAACATGTAAACATATACAGTCAACTGGAACATGTAAACATACAGTCAACTGGAACATGTAAACATACAGTCAACTGGAACATGTAAACATACAGTCAGTCAACTGGAACATGTAAACATACAGTCAGCTGGAATATGTAAACATATACAGTCAGCTGGAACATGTAAACATACAGTCAGCTGGAACATGTAAACATATACAGTCAGTCAACTGGAACATGTAAACATATACAGTCAGCTGGAACATGTAAACATATACAGTCAACTGGAACATGTAAACATACAGTCAACTGGAACATGTAAACATACAGTCAACTGGAACATGTAAACATACAGTCAGTCAACTGGAACATGTAAACATACAGTCAGCTGGAATATGTAAACATATACAGTCAGCTGGAACATGTAAACATACAGTCAGCTGGAACATGTAAACATATACAGTCAGTCAACTGGAACATGTAAACATATACAGTCAGCTGGAACATGTAAACATATACAGTCAGCTGGAACATGTAAACATATACAGTCAGCTGGAACATGTAAACATATACAGTCAACTGGAACATGTAAACATACAGTCAACTGGAACATGTAAACATACAGTCAACTGGAACATGTAAACATACAGTCAGTCAACTGGAACATGTAAACATACAGTCAGCTGGAATATGTAAACATATACAGTCAGCTGGAACATGTAAACATACAGTCAGCTGGAACATGTAAACATATACAGTCAGTCAACTGGAACATGTAAACATATACAGTCAGCTGGAACATGTAAACATATACAGTCAGCTGGAACATGTAAACATATACAGTCAGCTGGAACATGTAAACATATACAGTCAGCTGGAACATGTAAACATATACAGTCAGCTGGAACATGTAAACATATACAGTCAGCTGGAACATGTAAACATATACAGTCAGCTGGAACATGTAAACATATACAGTCAGCTGGAACATGTAAACATATACAGTCAGCTGGAACATGTAAACATACAGTCAGCTGGAACATGTAAACATACAGTCAGCTGGAACATGTAAACATACAGTCAGCTGGAACATGTAAACATACAGTCAGCTGGAACATGTAAACATACAGTCAGTCAACTGGAACATGTAAACATACAGTCAGCTGGAATATGTAAACATATACAGTCAGCTGGAACATGTAAACATACAGTCAGCTGGAACATGTAAACATATACAGTCAGTCAACTGGAACATGTAAACATATACAGTCAGCTGGAACATGTAAACATATACAGTCAGCTGGAACATGTAAACATATACAGTCAGCTGGAACATGTAAACATATACAGTCAGCTGGAACATGTAAACATATACAGTCAGCTGGAACATGTAAACATATACAGTCAGCTGGAACATGTAAACATATACAGTCAGCTGGAACATGTAAACATATACAGTCAGCTGGAACATGTAAACATACAGTCAACTGGAACATGTAAACATACAGTCAACTGGAACATGTAAACATACAGTCAGTCAACTGGAACATGTAAACATACAGTCAGTCAACTGGAACATGTAAACATACAGTCAGCTGGAACATGTAAACATACAGTCAGTCAACTGGAACATGTAAACATACAGTCAATCAACTGGAACATGTAAACATACAGTCAGTCAACTGGAACATGTAAACATACAGTCAGCTGGAATATGTAAACATATACAGTCAGCTGGAATATGTAAACATATACAGTCAGCTGGAATATGTAAACATATACAGTCAGCTGGAATATGTAAACATATACAGTCAGCTGGAACATGTAAACATACAGTCAACTGGAACATGTAAACATACAGTCAGCTGGAACATGTAAACATATACAGTCAGCTGGAACATGTAAACATATACAGTCAGCTGGAACATGTAAACATATACAGTCAGCTGGAACATGTAAACATATACAGTCAGCTGGAATATGTAAACATATACAGTCAGCTGGAACATGTAAACATATACAGTCAGCTGGAACATGTAAACATACAGTCAACTGGAACATGTAAACATATACAGTCAGCTGGAACATGTAAACATATACAGTCAGCTGGAACATGTAAACATATACAGTCAACTGGAACATGTAAACATACAGTCAACTGGAACATGTAAACATACAGTCAACTGGAACATGTAAACATACAGTCAGTCAACTGGAACATGTAAACATACAGTCAGTCAACTGGAACATGTAAACATACAGTCAGCTGGAATATGTAAACATATACAGTCAGCTGGAACATGTAAACATACAGTCAACTGGAACATGTAAACATACAGTCAGCTGGAACATGTAAACATATACAGTCAGCTGGAACATGTAAACATATACAGTCAGCTGGAACATGTAAACATATACAGTCAGCTGGAACATGTAAACATACAGTCAACTGGAACATGTAAACATATACAGTCAGCTGGAACATGTAAACATATACAGTCAGCTGGAACATGTAAACATATACAGTCAACTGGAACATGTACAGTCAACTGGAACATGTAAACATGTACAGTCAGCTGGAACATGTAAACATGTACAGTCAGCTGGAACATGTAAACATGTACAGTCAGCTGGAACATGTAAACATACAGTCAGCTGGAACATGTAAACATATACAGTCAGCTGGAACATGTAAACATATACAGTCAGCTGGAACATGTAAACATATACAGTCAGCTGGAACATGTAAACATATACAGTCAGCTGGAACATGTAAACATATACAGTCAGCTGGAACATGTAAACATATACAGTCAGCTGGAACATGTAAACATACAGTCAACTGGAACATGTAAACATACAGTCAACTGGAACATGTAAACATACAGTCAACTGGAACATGTAAACATACAGTCAGTCAACTGGAACATGTAAGCATACAGTCAGTCAACTGGAACATGTAAACATACAGTCAGTCAACTGGAACATGTAGACATACAGTCAGTCAACTGGAACATGTAAACATACAGTCAGTCAACTGGAACATGTAAACATACAGTCAGTCAACTGGAACATGTAAACATACAGTCAGTCAACTGGAACATGTAAACATACAGTCAGTCAACTGGAACATGTAAACATACAGTCAGTCAACTGGAACATGTAAACATACAGTCAGTCAACTGGAACATGTAAGCATACAGTCAGTCAACTGGAACATGTAAACATACAGTCAGTCAACTGGAACATGTAAGCATACAGTCAGTCAACTGGAACATGTAAACATACAGTCAGTCAACTGGAACATGTAAGCATACAGTCAGTCAACTGGAACATGTAAACATACAGTCAGTCAACTGGAACATGTAAACATACAGTCAGTCAACTGGAACATGTAAACATACAGTCAGTCAACTGGAACATGTAAACATACAGTCAGTCAACTGGAACATGTAAACATACAGTCAGCTGGAATATGTAAACATACAATCAACTGGAATATGTAAACATACAATCAACTGGAACATGTAAACATAGTCAGTCAACTGGAACATGTAAACATAGTCAGTCAACTGGAACATGTAAACATAGTCAGTCAACTGGAACATGTAAACATATAAAAGTTTGTGGTCACTTAGAAATGTCCTTTTTTTTGTCCATTAAAATAACATCAAATTGATCAAATATACAGTGTACATATACCCTTTTGCAATTGTTAATGTTGTAAATGACTATTGTAGCTGGAAACAGCAGATTTTTTTATGGAATATCTACGTAGGTGTACAGAGGTCCATTATCAGCAACCATCACTCCTGTGTTCCAATGGCACGTTGTGTTAGCTAATCCAAGTTTATCATTTTAAAAGACTAATTGATCATTAGAAAACCCTTTTGCCTTTATGTTAGCACTGCTGAAAACTGTTGTTCTGATTAAAGAAGCAATAAAACTGGCCTTTAGACTAGTTGAGTATCTGGAGCATCAGCATTTGTGGGTTCGATTACAGGCTCAAAATAGCCAGAAACAAAGAACTTTCTTCTGAAACTCATCAGTCTATTCTTGTTCTGAGAAATGAAGGCTTTTCCATGCGAGAAATTGCCAAGACACTGAAGATCTCGTACAACGCTGTCTACTACTCCCTTCACAGAACAGCACAAACTGGCTCTAACCAGAATAGAAAGAGGAGTGGGAGGCCCCGGTGCACAACTGAGCAAGAGGACACGTACATTAGAGTGTCTAGTTTGAGAAACGGATGCCTCAAGTCCTCAACTGGCAGGTGTTGATGAATGATGTTGCAGTGGCGGTATGAACTATGATGTTGCTATGGCAGTATGAGCTATGGTGTTGCTATGACAGTATGAGCTATGATGTTGCTATGGCAGTATGAACTATGATGTTGCTATGGCAGTATGAGCTATGGCTTTGCTATGGCAGTATGAGCTATGGTGTTGCTATGGCAGTGTGAGCTATGGTGTTGCTATGACAGTGAAGGTGTGTGGTGGAGTGTCTCTCCTCAGTAAAGTTTCCATTTCAATCCCCTCTGTCTCCTCAGTAAAGTTTCCATTTCAACCCCCTCTGTCTCTCCTCAGCCGTGTACGATGAGGTGTGTCAGTTCAGAGAGGCCTGTGGGGAGGCTCACATGAAGTCCATCCTGGCTATAGGAGAGCTGGGGACCTACACCAACGTCTACAAGGCTAGTCTGGTGGCTATGATGGCTGGTGAGTGTTCCCTCTCTCTCACACGTACACACAGGGTGCTATTATATGCACTTGAGATCCAACTCACATTTTTCTCTCGTTGATGAATGGTTTGTGAGAATCAGAGTTGAATGCTCTCATCTCTCCTGTGAATCAGGCCCAGTGATATTGTTTTACACATGGTGCAGTTTGTCACGTTCTCCTGTGGGGGGCGCTGTTGTTCAGGCTGTACTCTCTGTCTCTGTACTTAGCTAACCTGATGAACACTCTCTCTCTCTCTCTGTCTCTCTTTTTCTCTCGCACACACACACACACCCTGAACTGTACACTTAGCTACCCGTCACATAATAAGCCTGATTACTGTACCAAATTGTCAGCCGGTCCGATAGAGATCATTATTAAAATACATTGCTTTTGTCTCAGCGCTTGCTCCTTAATCTCCCCTTGTTCTATAAATTGCGTATGAGATTCCAGAAATTGAATGATAATTTTGCCTATTAATCTATGACGGCGGCTATTTTACTCCGCCACACACACACACACACTCTGCCTGCTTGCCCACGCTAGCCAAATGAAACGAGCGTCATTACCGCCATCCTGGTTTAATAACCTCTATCAATTATCAGCTCATTAACATCCCCCATAACCAATGTACAGAATTACTCCTCCGTCTGAGTGGGGGATGAGGAGAGAGGGAAAGATGGTGAGAGAGGGTTTTGACGAAGAGCGAGAGAGAGCGAGAGAGAGCGAGAGAGAGCGAGAGAGAGCGAGAGAGAGAGCGAGAGAGAGAGAGAGAGAGAGAGAGAGAGAGAGAGAGAGAGAGAGAGAGAGAGAGAGAGAGAGAGAGAGAGAGAGAGAGAGAGAGAGAGAGAGAGAGAGAGAGAGAGAGAGAGAGAGAGAGAGAGAGAGAGAGAGAGAGAGAGAGAGAGATACTCTGACTAAAAATACATAGTACATGTCTGTAAAGTGTTCATCAGTCTAATGTAAAAACACATAGTACATGTCTGTAAAATATTCTAGTAATGTAAAAACACATAGTACATGTCTGTAATGCAGTGTAACGTGTTCATCAGTGTCGTAATGAGCTGTCGTTAGAGACTAGGGGGAGGAGGGATGGAGGGAAAGAAGGAGAGGAGGAGAATAGAGGGATGGTGCTGTTTCTTACCAGGGTTTGTGGTTCATCTATTAAAAGCCTGTCATTTCAGCTTCTATTTTTATCCAGAAAGCTGATAAGACATAATTGTCTCAGAAGGAAAGGAAGGGGATAAATGTAAGGATGGGAGGGAGGGAAGGGAAGGGGATAAATGAAGGGTTATATTGATGAGGCAGCAGCACATACCCTCTGTTAGCCCTGTCACAGTGTCACAGACACCATATGTTCTCCTCTGGCTCTGGAGGCCCTGGGAGCAGAGCGGCCCTCACTGGAGGCCCTGGGAGCAGAGCGGCCCTCACTGGAGACCCTGGGAGCAGAGCGGCCCTCACTGGAGGCCCTGGGAGCAGAGCGGCCCTCACTGGAGGCCCTGGGAGCAGAGCGGCCCTCACTGGAGGCCCTGGGAGCAGAGCGGCCCTCACTGGAGGCCCTGGGAGCAGAGCGGCCCTCACTGGAGGCCCTGGGAGCAGAGCGGCCCTCACTGGAGACCCTGGGAGCAGAGCGGCCCTCACTGGAGACGCTGGGAGCAGAGCGGCCCTCACTGGAGACGCTGGGAGCAGAGTGTCCCTCACTGTAATGTCTCTGGAGACCCTGAGAGCAGAGCGGCCCTCAATTGAGACCCTGGGAGCAGAGCAGCCCTCTCTGGAGACCCTGGGAGCAGAGCAGCCCTCACTGGAGACCCTGGGAGCAGAGCAGCCCTCACTGTAATGTCACTGGAGGCCCTGGGAGCAGAGCGGCCCTCACTGTAATGTCTCTGGAGACCCTGGGAGCAGAGCGGCCCTCACTGGAGACCCTGGGAGCAGAGCGGCCCTCAGTGGAGGCCCTGGGAGCAGAGCAGCCCTCACTGGAGACCCTGGGAGCAGAGCAGCCCTCACTGTAATGTCACTGGAGGCCCTGGGAGCAGAGCGGCCCTCACTGGAGACCCTGGGAGCAGAGTGGCCCTCAGTGGAGGCCCTGGGAGCAGAGCGGCCCTCAGTGGAGGCCCTGGGAGCAGAGCAGCCCTCACTGGAGACCCTGGGAGCAGAGCAGCCCTCACTGTAATGTCACTGGAGGCCCTGGGAGCAGAGCGGCCCTCACTGTAATGTCTCTGGAGACCCTGGGAGCAGAGCGGCCCTCACTGGAGACCCTGTGAGCAGAGCGGCCCTCACTGGAGACCCTGAGAGCAGAGCAGCCCTCACTGTAATATCCTGTTTCGGTCAGAGATACTTTAGAACTAGTTGTACCTTTTATACTGTAGTAGTATCATATTGTATTTTAATCCAGTCTGATGACATCTCAAAATGTCCTATTTTTATTCAAAATGTATTTCTAGAATTTCTAGAATGTTAAATGTGTGTACTGTATTGTAGGTCATCTGTATGTCTAGTTTCCTATTTCTATAGCTCATCCTGCTTGGATGGGATCTTTCTGGAATTGTAGAAAGGTGAAAAGCTGAATAGATTCCATATTGATGTCTAGAAGGAATTGTCATGGTGACAATAACATGAAATTGTCCATCAGATGTTATCTTGCATGTTATTCACTGCATTCTGAAAGTATTCAGACCCCTTGACTTTTTCCACATTTTGTTACGTTACAACCTTATTCTAAAATGGATTACATTTTTTCACATCATCAAACTTCACACAATACCCCATAATGACATCACAATACCCCATAATGACATCACAATACCCCATAATGACATCACAATACCCCATAATGACAAAGCAAAAACTGTTTTGTATAAATATTTACAGAAAATATATGAAATATCACATTTACAGAAGTATTCAGACCCTTTACTCAGTACTTTGTTGAAGCACCTTTGGCAGCGATTACAGCTTCGAGTCTTCTTGGGTACGACGTTACAAGCTTGGCACTCCTGTATTTGGGGAGTTTTTCCCATTCTTCTCTGCAGATCCTCTCAACCTCTGTCAGGTGCTGCACAGATATTTTCAGGTCTCTAGTCTGGGATCTGGCTGGACCAGCAAACATTTCTAAAAACCTGTTTCGCTTTGTCATTACGGGGTACTGTGATGTCATTACGGGGTACTGTGATGTCATTACGGGGTACTGTGATGTCATTACGGGGTACTTTGATGTCATTACAGGGTACTGTGATGTCATTACGGGGTACTGTGTGAAGGTTGATGAGGATTTAGTTTTTTACATTTTAACATAACGAAATGTGTATGAAGACCAGGGTTCTGAATACTTCACCCAATGCGCTGAACATTAAGGTCAGTTGATGAAATGAGGTCGTCTTTTTAACCACGTGTGTGTGTGTGTTTTGTGTAACAACAGGGTCGGACTTCATCAAGACGTCGACAGGGAAGGAGTCTGTCAACGCTACCTACCCTGTCGCCATAGTGATGGTCAGAGCCATCCGGGACTACTTCCTGAAAACTGGACATAAGGTATGGCTCTTAGTGTGTGTGTGCTTTTCTTTAAGAGTCCGTTCAGTCAAGTTAGCTGAATTACCTCCGTTCCAATCAACGCCGGTCAACATCAGATAAATGTAGTTACCTAAAATGGATATAAATAAACAACGTTTCCTGTTGGAATGGCCCAGAATCCCTCGTGAAGTTGTACTGTTGCCTCACTGACACACAGCTGTTGTTCCCGTGTCCTGTGACTTGTACACCCCTAGGTTGGTTTTAAGCCTGCCGGTGGGATCCGTACTGCCAAGGAGTCGCTGGTGTGGCTGACTCTGATGAAGGAAGAGCTGGGAGACGAGTGGCTGAGCCCTGGCCTGTTTAGACTGGGGGCTAGTAGCCTGCTGGCTGACATAGAGAGACAGGTACACACACACACACACACACACACACACACACACACACACACACACACACACACACACACGCCTCTAGACTGGGGGCTAGTAGCCTGCTGGCTGACGTAGAGAGACAGGTACACACACACACACGCCTGTTTAGACTGGGGGCTAGTAGCCTGCTGGCTGACATAGAGAGACAGGTACACACACACACGCCTGTTTAGACTGGGGGCTAGTAGCCTGCTGGCTGACATAGAGAGACAGGTACACACACACACCTCTTTAGACTGGGGGCTAGTAGCCTGCTGGCTGACATAGAGAGACAGGTACACACACCTCTTTAGACTGGGGGCTAGTAGCCTGCTGGCTGACATAGAGAGACAGGTACACACACACACACCTCTTTAGACTGGGGGCTAGTAGCCTGCTGGCTGACATAGAGAGACAGGTACACACACACACACGCCTGTTTAGACTGGGGGCTAGTAGCCTGCTGGCTGACATAGAGAGACAGGTACACACACACACACACACACACACACACACACACACACAGCACCCAGACACACACACACACACAGCACCCAGACACACACACACATACAACACCCAGAGACACACACACACATACAGCACCCAGAGACACACACACACATACAGCACCCAGAGACACACACACACACACAGCACCCAGACACACACACACACACAGCACCCAGACACACACACACATACAGCACCCAGAGACACACACACACACACAGCACCCAGACACACACACACATACAGCACCCAGAGACAGACACACACACACAGCACCCAGACACACACACACACACACACAGCACCCAGACACACACACACATACAGCACCCAGAGACACACACACACACACAGCACCCAGACACACACACACATACAGCACCCAGAGACACACACACAGCACCCAGACACACACACACATACAGCACCCAGAGACACACACACACACACAGCACCCAGACACACACACACATACAGCACCCAGACACACACACACATACAGCACCCAGACACACACACACATACAGCACCCAGAGACACACACACACACACAGCACCCAGACACACACACACATACAGCACCCAGAGACACACACACATACAGCACCCAGAGACACACACACATACAGCACCCAGACACACACACACATACAGCACCCAGACACACACACACATACAGCACCCAGAGACACACACACATACAGCACCCAGACACACACACACATACAGCACCCAGACACACACATACAGCACCCAGAGACACACACACATACAGCACCCAGACACACACACATACAGCACCCAGAGACACACACACACATACAGCACCCAGACACACACACACATACAGCACCCAGAGACACACACACACATACAGCACCCAGACACACACATACAGCACCCAGAGACACACACACATACAGCACCCAGACACACACACATACAGCACCCAGACACACACACATACAGCACCCAGACACACACACATACAGCACCCAGACACACACACATACAGCACCCAGAGACACACACACACACTCACTCACTCCCTTCCAACACGCGTCCCATAACGTGAGGCGATTAGTGCTGAGAGTGGAAAGGCTTGGTACTGTAGGACACCATAATGGTTTAGTTTGTCCATTAGTCATGACCTTTAACCCTGTACATGTCAGTGTTCCAGACCTCCTAACAACAGGGTCATATTTAAATGGTCCGCTCTATCTAACCTAGTGTTTGTACCTGTCATCCTCTTTCATCTTCCGTTTTATTTCCTGTTTCTCTCTTTTCTCCAGATCTACCATTACGTGACTGGACGCTACGCAGCCTATCACCAGATGCCCATGGCCTGAAACCATGGTTACCATTTCCAAAGTGACCAATCCGAAACCTCACCGAACCAGCCTATCGCTGTGCAGATTGCGTCCAGGTTCCTGGAAGAGGTCTCTGTACATGTCAGGAATGTGTTGATTTGAGAAGACGATCAGATCAAGTGAAGGAAAGAGAACCTGCCATTTTACTGTATACAATACTTCTGGTATATCTGCCATTTTACTGTATACAGTACTTCTGGTATATCTGCCATTTTACTGTATACAGTACTTCTGGTATTTCTGCCATTTTACTGTTTACAGTACTTCTGGTATATCTGCCATTTTACTGTATACAGTACTTCTGGTATATCTGCCATTTTACTGTATACAGTACTTCTGGTATATCTGCCATTTTACTGTATACCGTACTTCTGGTATCTGCCATTTTACTGTATACAGTACTTCTGGTATATCTGCCATTTTACTATATACAGTATTTCTGGAATATCTGCCATTTTACTGTATACAATACTTCTGGTATATCTGCCATTTTACTGTATACAGTACTTCTGGTATATCTGCCATTTTACTGTATACAGTACTTCTGGTATATCTGCCATTTTACTGTATACAGTACTTCTGGTATATCTGCCATTTTACTGTATACCGTACTTCTGGTATCTGCCATTTTACTGTATACAGTACTTCTGGTATATCTGCCATTTTACTGTATACAGTACTTCTGGTATATCTGCCATTTTACTGTATACCGTACTTCTGGTATATCTGCCATTTTACTGTATACAGTACTTCTGGTATATCTGCCATTTTACTGAATACAGTACTTCTGGTATATCTGCCATTTTACTGTATACCGTACTTCTGGTATATCTGCCATTTTACTATATACAGTATTTCTGGAATATCTGCCATTTTACTGTATACAATACTTCTGGTATATCTGCCATTTTACTGTATACAGTACTTCTGGTATATCTGCCATTTTACTATATACCAGACAGACTTCTGTAATATCTTACTCTTTGTGCCTTGAGCCAGTTAGCCAGTATTGTTTCATCTAGTCCCCATCCAAACAATGTGAAACTATGATGCTGTATGATTTGAGTGTTGATGAGTCAGTCTTAATGATCCATTAAATTGTAGTTGTTTTCAGAGTACTATATTATACACAATATAAAGATCTTGATTCCGTTTTCTATTACTGTTGTCGTTGTAATGAAAGATTGCCACCCATTCTAATCATGTCTGTCTGGACATCTTGTTGAAGGTCTTGAGGTGTGATTAAAGACCATCAAACATTATGGATTGTTATTCACAGGAGATAAAGTAAGACAACTGTATTGTGCATTAGGTTCTTACAAAATGGAAATTGGTCTTTGGAGCTCTGACCTACAGCTCTGACCTACAGCTCTGACTAACAGGGTAACTGTAATACACCACTACAGTTTCTCTTTCTGAGGACGTCGTCGATATTAACGGACAAACAGCTTTAGGGTCTGTGTGCCCTTTATCATGGTATCCTCAGTATATAACCTTTATGGTATCCTCAGTATATAACCTTTATCATGGTATCCTCTGTGTATAACCTTTATCATGGTATCCTCAGTATATGACCTTTATCATGGTATCCTCAGTATTTAACCTTTATCATGGTATCCTCAGTTTATAACCTTTATCATGGTATCCTCAGTATTTAACCTTTATCATGGTATCCTCAGTATATAACCTTTATGGTATCCTCAGTATATAACCTTTATCATGGTATCCTCTGTGTATAACCTTTATCATGGTATCCTCAGTATATGACCTTTATCATGGTATCCTCAGTATTTAACCTTTATCATGGTATCCTCAGTTTATAACCTTTATCATGGTATCCTCAGTATTTAACATTTATCATGGTATCCTCAGTATATAACCTTTATCATGGTATCCTCAGTATTTAACCTTTATCATGGTATCCTCAGTATTTAACCTTTATCATGGTATCCTCAGTATATCACCTTTATCATGGTATCCTCAGTATTTAACCTTTATCATGGTATCCTCAGTATTTAACCTTTATCATGGTATCCTCAGTATATAACCTTTATCATGGTATCCTCAGTATTGAACCTTTATCATGGTATCCTCAGTATATAACCTTTATCGCGGTATCCTCAGTGTATAACCTTTATCGCGGTAACCTCAGTGTATAACCTTTATCATGGTATCCTCAGTATATAACCTTTTATCACGGTATCCTCAGTATATAACCTTTATCACGGTATCCACAGTATATAACCTTTATCATGGTATCCTCAGTATATAACCTTTATCATGGTATCCTCAGTATATAACCTTTATCATGGTATCCTCAGTATATAACCTTTATCATGGTATCCTCAGTTTATAACCTTTATCATGGTATCCTCAGTGTATAACCTTTATCATGGTATCCTCAGTATATAACCTTTATCGCGGTATCCTCAGTGTATAACCTTTATCACAGTATCCTCAGTATATAATCAGCTCAGTCTATTCATGTGAACAGTTTAGGACGCTCCACCTGTCTCGTGGCGTTCCTGCCTGTGTGCTGAAAATGTTCAGGACCGTTCTTCTGGTCTAATTTCATTAGCTGGGAGCTCAGTGAACAAAGAGAGGTTTAATGAGGGGTTAAGTGGAGTTGAAATGATCTGATTGAAACAGTTCTCAGTTTTGGACGCAGCTTCGTTTTGAAGACGGAAAACTTTCTTCCTCTTTCTTCCCGCTCTTCTCTTCTTCTTTAAGGAAGATATGCCGGGTCGTGACCTTGACGAGAACAGAGGAGAGGATCAAGGAAATAACATCATTAATTGTGTAATGGGGATGTAAGTCTTGAGAGGGAGTGGAGAAGTCTGTCTAAAGAGGAATTGAGTCTGTTGAGAGAGAGGGAGGAGTGTCTAAAGAGGAATTGAGTCTGTTGAGGAGAGAGAGAGAGTGAGTCTGTCTAAAGAGGGAGGGAGAGAGTAAAGGAGAAGGGATTGAGTCTGAGGGAGAGAGTAAAGGAGAAGGGATTGAGTCTGTTGAGGGAGAGAGTAAAGGAGACGGGCTGGAGTCTGTTTAAAGAGGGAGGGAGAGAGTAAAGGAGAAGGGGTTGAGTCTGTTGAGAGAGGGAGGGAGAGAGTAAAGGAGAAGGGCTTGAGTCTGTCTAAAGAGGAAGGGAGAGAGTAAAGGAGAAGGGATTGAGTCTGTTTAAAGAGGGAGGGAGAGAGTAAAGGAGAAGGGATTGAGTCTGTTGAGAGAGGGAGGGAGAGAGTAAAGAAGGGATTGAGTCTGTCTAAAGAGGGAGGGAGAGAGTAAAGGAGAAGGGATTGAGTCTGTCTAAAGAGGGAGGGAGAGAGTAAAGGAGAAGGGATTGAGTCTGTCTAAAGAGGGAGGGAGAGAGTAAAGGAGAAGGGATTGAGTCTGTTGAGAGAGTAAAGGAGAAGGGATTGAGTCTGTCTAAAGAGGGAGGGAGAGAGTAAAGGAGAAGGGATTGAGTCTGTCTAAAGAGGGAGGGAGAGAGTAAAGGAGAAGGGATTGAGTCTGTTGAGAGAGGGAGGGAGAGAGTAAAGGAGAAGGGATTGAGTCTGTCTAAAGAGGGAGGGAGAGAGTAAAGGAGAAGGGATTGAGTCTAAAGAGGGAGGGAGGGAGAAGGGATTGAGTCTGTTTAAAGAGGGAGGGAGAGAGTAAAGGAGAAGGGATTTGAGTCTCTAAAGAGGGAGGGAGGGAGTAAAGGAGAAGGGATTGAGTCTGAGAGAGGGAGGGAGAGAGTAAAGGAGAAGGGATTGAGTCTAAAGAGGGAGGGAGGGAGTAAAGGAGAAGGGATTGAGTCTGAGAGAAGGAGGGAGAGAGTAAAGGAGAAGGGATTGAGTCTCTAAAGAGGGAGGGAGGGAGTAAAGGAGAAGGGATTGAGTCTGAGAGAGGGAGGGAGAGAGTAAAGGAGAAGGGATTGAGTCTAAAGAGGGAGGGAGGGAGTAAAGGAGAAGGGATTGAGTCTGAGAGAGGGAGGGAGAGAGTAAAGGAGAAGGGATTGAGTCTGTCTAAAGAGGGAGGGAGGGAGTAAAGGAGAAGGGATTGAGTCTGTTTAAAGAGGGAGGGAGAGAGTAAAGGAGAAGGGATTGAGTCTGTCTAAAGAGGGAGGGAGAGAGTAAAGGAGAAGGGATTGAGTCTGTCTAAAGAGGGAGGGAGAGAGTAAAGGAGAAGGGATTGAGTCTGTTTAAAGAGGGAGGGAGAGAGTAAAGGAGAAGGGATTGAGTCTGTTGAGAGAGGGAGGGAGAGAGTAAAGGAGAAGGGATTGAGTCTGTCTAAAGAGGGAGGGAGAGAGTAAAGGAGAAGGGATTGAGTCTGTCTAAAGAGGGAGGGAGAGAGTAAAGGAGAAGGGATTGAGTCTAAAGAGGGAGGGAGGGAGTAAAGGAGAAGGGATTGAGTCTCTAAAGAGGGAGGGAGGGAGTAAAGGAGAAGGGATTGAGTCTGTCTAAAGAGGGAGGGAGAGAGTAAAGGAGAAGGGATTGAGTCTCTAAAGAGGGAGGGAGGGAGTAAAGGAGAAGGGATTGAGTCTGAGAGAGGGAGGGAGAGAGTAAAGGAGAAGGGATTGAGTCTGTCTAAAGAGGGAGGGAGAGAGTAAAGGAGAAGGGATTGAGTCTAAAGAGGGAGGGAGGGAGTAAAGGAGAAGGGATTGAGTCTGAGAGAGGGAGGGAGAGAGTAAAGGAGAAGGGATTGAGTCTGTCTAAAGAGGGAGGGAGAGAGTAAAGGAGAAGGGATTGAGTCTGTTTAAAGAGGGAGGGAGAGAGTAAAGGAGAAGGGATCGAGAGGAAAACTCAGGGGGAAGGAAGAGTGTCGTGAGCACAGCAAGGGTTGGGTTTGGGATCAGGGCATGATGGGATATTTCCATTGTAAGTATACAAAGCCTCACGTTTTAACTAATTAGAAAACGTTTTAGATAAATGGTTGTGGCTTGGTAGAAAGTCTGGTTTCTCTGTTACAGGATGAGGTCATATTGAATTCAGAGTGGCTGAGGATGAGTGGCTGAGGATGAGTGGCTGAGGATGAGTGACTGAGGATGAGGGGAGAAGAATGAGTGGCTGAGGATGAGGGGAGGAGGATGAGTGGCTGAGGATGAGTGACTGAGGATGAGTGGCTGAGGATGAGGGGAGGAGAATGAGTGGCTGAGGATGAGTGGCTGAGGATGAGGGGAGGAGGATGAGTGGCTGAGGATGAGTGGATAAGGATGAGTGGCTGAGTATGAGTGGCTGAGGACGAGTGGATGAGGGGAGAAGGACGAGTGGCTGAGGACGAGTGGATGAGGGGAGGAGGATGAGTTGCTGAGGACGAGTGGATGAGGGGAGAAGGACGAGTGGCTGAGGACGAGTGGATGAGGGGAGAAGGACGAGTGGCTGAGGACGAGTGGATGAGGGGAGGAGGATGAGTGGCTGAGGACGAGTGGATGAGGGGAGGAGGATGAGTTGCTGAGGACGAGTGGATGAGGGGAGAAGGACGAGTGGCTGAGGACGAGTGGATGAGGGCAGGAGGATGAGTGGCTGAGGGGAGGAGGACGAGTGGCTGAGGACGAGTGGTTGAGGGGAGAAGGATGAGTGGCTGCGGTTCTGGATTTTCTTGAACCGTAACACTTGGCTATTGATGCAGAGGTTTCTGCACATGTGCAGGATCTATTTTTTTAATGTATCTGCTGCCCAAAGCTTCTGCTCAGTGTTCCCCACTGCTCCACTCTGCTGTCTAGACAGCTTCTGTTCAGTGTCCCCACTGCTCCACTCTGCTGTCTAGATAGCTTCTGCTCAGTGTTCCCCACTGCTCCACTCTGCTGTCTAGATACAGTGGGGAGAACAAGTATTTGATACACTGACAATTTTGCAGGTTTTCCTACTTACAAAGCATGTAGAGGTCTGTAATTTTTATCATAGGTACACTTCAACTGTGAGAGACGGAATCTAAAACAAAAATCCAGAAAATCACATTGTATGATTTTTAAGTAATTAATTTGCATTTTATTGCATGACATAAGTATTTGATACATCAGAAAAGCAGAACTGAATATTTGGTACAGAAACCTTAGTTTGCAATTACAGAGATCATACGTTTCCTGTAGTTCTTGACCAGGTTTGCACACACTGCAGCAGGGATTTTGGCCCACTCCTCCATACAGACCTTCTCCAGATCCTTCAGGTTTCGGGGCTGTCGCTGGGCAATACGGACTTTCGGCTCCCTCCAAAGATTTTCTATTGGGTTCAGGTCTAGAGACTGGCTAGGCCACTCCAGGACCTTGAGATGCTTCTTACGGAGCCACTCCTTAGTTGCCCTGGCTGTGTGTTTCAGGTCGTTGTCATGCTGGAAGACCCAGCCACGACCCATCTTCAATGCTCTTACTGAGGGAAGGAGGTTGTTGGTCAAGATCTCGCGATACATGGCCCCATCCATCCTCCCCTCAATACGGTGCAGTCGTCCTGTCCCCTTTGCAGAAAAGCATCCCCAAAGAATGATGTTTCCACCTCCATGCTTCACGGTTGGGATGGTGTTCTTGGGGTTGTACTCATCCTTCTATTCCTCCAAACACGGCGAGTGGAGTTTAGAGCAAAAAGCTCTATTTTTGTCTCATCAGACCACATGACCTTCTCCCATTCCTCCTCTGGATCATCCAGATGGTCATTGGCAAACTTCAGACGGGCCTGGACATGCGCTGGCTTGAGCAGGGGGACCTTGCGTGCGCTGCAGGATTTTAATCCATGACGGCGTAGTGTGTTACTAATGGTTTTCTTTGAGACTGTGGTCCCAGCTCTCTTCAGGTCATTGACCAGGTCCTGCCGTGTAGTTCTGGGCTGATCCCTCACATTCCTCATGATCATTGATGCCCCACGAGGTGAGATCTTGCATGGAGCCCCAGACCGAGGGTGATTGACCGTCATCTTGAACTTCTTCCATTTTCTAATAATTGTGCCAACAGTTGTTGCCTTCTCACCAAGCTGCTTGGCTATTGTCCTGTAGCCCATCCCAGCCTTGTACAGGTCTACAATTTATCCCTGATGTCCTTACACAGCTCTCTGGTCTTGGCCATTGTGGAGAGGTTGGAGTCTGTTTGATTGAGTGTGTGGACAGGTGTCTTTTATACAGGTAACGAGTTCAAACAGGTGCAGTTAATACAGGTAATGAGTGGAGAACAGGAGGGCTTCTTAAAGAAAAACTAACAGGTCTGTGAGAGCCGGAATTCTTACTGGTTGGTAGGTGATCAAATACTTATGTCATGCAATAAAATGCAAATTAATTACTTAAAAATCATACAATGTGATTTTCTGGATTTTTGTTTTAGATTCCGTCTCTCACAGTTGAAGTGTACCTATGATAAAAATGACAGACCTCTACATGCTTTGTAAGTAGGAAAACCTGCAAAATCGGCAGTGTATCAAATACTTGTTCTCCCCACTGTAGCTTCTGCTCAGTGTTCCCCACTGCTCCACTCTGCTGTCTAGATAGCTTCTGCTCGGTGTTCCCCACTGCTCCACTCTGCTGTCTAGATAGCTTCTGCTCAGTGTTCCCCACTGCCCCACTCTGCTGCCTAGATAGCTTCTGCTCAGTGTTTCCCACTGCTCCACTCTGCTGCCTAGATAGCTTCTGCTCAGTGTTCCCCACTGCTCCACTCTGCTGTCTAGATAGCTTCTGCTCAGTGTTCCCCACTGCTCCACTCTGCTGTCTAGATAGCTTCTGCTCAGTGTCCCCCCTGCTCCACTCTGCTGCCTAGATAGCTTCTGCTCAGTGTTCCCCGCTGCTCCACTCTGCTGTCTAGATAGCTTCTGCTCAGTGTTCCCCGCTGCTCCACTCTGCTGCCTAGATAGCTTCTGCTCAGTGTTCCCCACTGCTCCACTCTGCTGTCAAGATAGCTTCTGCTCAGTGTTCCCCGCTGCTCCACTCTGCTGCCTTGATAGCTTCTGTTCAGTGTTCCCCGCTGCTCCACTCTGCTGCCTAGATAGCTTCTGCTCAGTGTTCCCCACTGCTCCACTCTGCTGTCTAGACAGCTTCTGCTCAGTGTTCCCCGCTGCTCCACTCTGCTGCCTAGATAGCTTCTGCTCAGTGTTCCACTCTGCTGTCTAGATAGCTTCTGCTCAGTGTTCCCCGCTGCTCCACTCTGCTGTCTAGATAGCTTCTGCTCAGTGTTCCCCACTGCTCCACTCTGCTGTCTAGATAGCTTCTGCTCAGTGTCCCCCACTGCTCCACTCTCATGCCTGTCTAAAGCAGAATAACTATGTAGATTATCATCACCAATAGGAGATACAATTTGATTTGATTTGAGACAGTCTAAAGCAGAATAACTATGTAGATTATCATCACCAATATGAGACAGTCTAAAGCAGTAACTATGTAGATTATCATCACCAATAGGAGACAGTCTAAAGCAGAATAACTACGTAGATTATCATCACCAATAGGAGGCAGTCTAAAGCAGAATAACTATGTCGATTATCATCACCAATAGGAGACAGTCTAAAGCAGAATAACTACGTAGATTATCATCACCAATAGGAGGCAGTCTAAAGCAGAATAACTATGTTGATTATCATCACCAATAGGAGACAGTCTAAAGCAGAATAACTATGTAGATTATCATCATCAATAGGAGACAGTCTAAAGCAGAATAACTACGTAGATTATCATCACCAATAGGAGGCAGTCTAAAGCAGAATAACTATGTCGATTATCATCACCAATAGGAGACAGTCTAAAGCAGAATAACTATGTAGATTATCATCACCAATAGGAGACAGTAACTATGTAGATTATCATCACCAAAAGGAGACAGTCTAAAGCAGAATCACTATGTAGATTATCATCACCAATAGGAGACATTCTAAAGCAGAATAACTATGTAGATTATCATCACCAATAGGAGACAGTCTAAAGCAGAATAACTATATAGATTATCATCACCAATAGGAGACAGTCTAAAGCAGAATAACTATGTAGATTATCATCACCAATAGGAGACAGTAACTATGTAGATTATCATCACCAAAAGGAGACAGTCTAAAGCAGAATCACTATGTAGATTATCATCACCAATAGGAGACATTCTAAAGCAGAATAACTATGTTGATTATCATCACCAATAGGAGACAGTCTACAGCAGAATAACTATATAGATTATCATCACCAATAGGAGACAGTCTAAAGCAGAATAACTATGTAGATTATCATCACCAATAGGAGACAGTCTAAAGCAGTAACTATGTAGATTATCATCACCAATAGGAGACAGTCTAAAGCAGTAACTATGTAGATTATCAACACCAATAGGAGACAAGTCTAAAGCAGAATAACTATGTAGATTATCATCACCAATAGGAGACAGTCTAAAGCAGAGTAACTATGTAGATTATCATCACCAATAGGAGACATTCTAAAGCAGAATAACTATGTTGATTATCATCACCAATAGGAGACAGTCTAAAGCAGAATAACTATATAGATTATCATCACCAATAGGAGACAGTCTAAAGCAGAATAACTATGTAGATTATCATCACCAATAGGAGACAGTCTAAAGCAGTAACTATGTAGATTATCATCACCAATAGGAGACAGTCTAAAGCAGTAACTATGTAGATTATCAACACCAATAGGAGACAAGTCTAAAGCAGAATAACTATGTAGATTATCATCACCAATAGGAGACAGTCTAAAGCAGAGTAACTATGTAGATTATCATCACCAATAGGAGGCAGTCTAAAGCAGTAGTTGAATAATAGCGTGCCGGGCGATGTAAAACTAACTCGCCCGTTGTCAGACTCTTCCGGTCCTGATAAACAAGCTAGGCAGCCTAGAACGTTTTGCTGCCCAGAGGTGGAACAGGTAGTCAGCCTAGAACGTTCTGCTGCCCAGAGGTGGAACAGGTAGTCTGCCTAGAACGTTCGGCTGCCCAGAGGTGGAACAGGAAGTCAGCCTAGAACGTTCGGCTGCCCAGAGGTGGAACAGGTAGTCTGCCTAGAACATTCTCCTGCCCAGAGGTGGAACAGGTAGTCTGCCTAGAATGTTCTGCTGTCCAGAGGTGGAACAGGTAGTCAGCCTAGAACGTTCTCCTGCCCAGAGGTGGAACAGGTAGTCTGCCTAGAATGTGCTGCTGTCCAGAGGTGGAACAGGTAGTCAGCCTAGAACGTTCGGCTGCCCAGAGGTGGAACAGCTAGTCTGCCTAGAACGTTTGGCTGCCCAGAGGTGGAACAGCTAGTCAGCCTAGAACGTTCGGCTGCCCAGAGGTTGGAACAGCTAGTCAGCCTCCTTGTACGGTAGCCTACTTGCGTGATCATTGAGAAGCGAAATAGCAGTTAGTCGGGCCTGTTTGTAGTTAAATGCAGATTGTGTTTTTGCCCCATTGTAGGGAGTTACATGTCGCTATCTAGGCAGCATATCGAGCGACTGCAGACGGAGAAGTTTGTATAGCCTTCGATATGTACTTCTGGGGGATACACTCGTTCACAACACAGCAGGGTTTATTTATTTCAACTGTTCAGAAATATGAGAAAGACCGGCTACGTCATTATGGTTCAGAGGGTAAAGAGAGAAGCGTTAAGGGAAATAGAGTGTGAGCAGACGCTACGTGTATAAAATAACAAGCTGAACGTAATCTGGATCCTAGGCTTTGAGAAAGAGAATTCCGAGGGGACGGGCAGGGGGGAAAAATCTCCGTGTCCGCAGCCATGGCCTGTTGTGATGAGGCTCTGTATCTGCAGCCATGACCTGTTGTGATGAGGCTCTGTATCCGCAGCCATGGCCTGTTGTGATGAGGCTCTGTATCTGCAGCCATGACCTGTTGTGATGAGGCTCTGTATCCGCAGCCATGGCCTGTTGTGATGAGGCTCTGTATCTGCAGCCATGGCCTGTTGTGATGAGGCTCTGTATCTGCAGCCATGGCCTGTTGTGATGAGGCTCTGTGTCCGCAGCCATGGCCTGTTGTGATGAGGCTCTGTATCTGCAGCCATGGCCTGTTGTGATGAGGCTCCGTATCTGCAGCCATGACCTGTTGTGATGAGGCTCCGTATCTGCAGCCATGGCCTGTTGTGATGAGGCTCCGTGTCTGCAGCCATGGCCTGTTGTGATGAGGCTCCGTATCTGCAGCCATGGCCTGTTGTGATGAGGCTCCGTATCTGCAGCCATGGCCTGTTGTGATGAGGCTCCGTATCTGCAGCCATGGCCTGTTGTGATGAGGCTCCGTATCTGCAGCCATGGCCTGTTGTGATGAGGCTCCGTATCTGCAGCCATGGCCTGTTGTGATGAGGCTCTGTATCTGCAGCCATGGCCTGTTGTGATGAGGCTCCGTATCTGCAGCCATGGCCTGTTGTGATGAGGCTCCGTGTCTGCAGCCATGGCCTGTTGTGATGAGGCTCCGTATCTGCAGCCATGGCCTGTTGTGATGAGGCTCCGTATCTGCAGCCATGGCCTGTTGTGATGAGGCTCCGTATCTGCAGCCATGACCTGTTGTGATGAGGCTCTGTATCTGCAGCCATGACCTGTTGTGATGAGGCTCCGTATCTGCAGCCATGGCCTGTTGTGATGAGGCTCTGTATCTGCAGCCATGACCTGTTGTGATGAGGCTCCGTATCTGCAGCCATGGCCTGTTGTGATGAGGCTCTGTATCTGCAGCCATGTTCTGTTGTGATGAGGCTCCGTATCTGCAGCCATGGCCTGTTGTGATGAGGCTCCGTGTCTGCAGCCATGGCCTGTTGTGATGAGGCTCCGTGTCCGCAGCCATGTTCTGTTGTGATGAGGCTCCGTATCTGCAGCCATGGCCTGTTGTGATGAGGCTCCGTGTCTGCAGCCATGGCCTGTTGTGATTTGGGGTGAAGTATGTCCTCATTCTGATGAGGGAATAATGCACTTGGTGGATAATATCAATTTTTAAATGATTTGATTAAGTTTGATAAAATGGCGGACATTAATTCCAGGTTAGCTATATATGAAGACAGGCTGGGTTCTTCTTATAGTCTCAGACATGCAGCTCTGGGGAAGGACAAGGCTAGGTGGTTAGGTGTATGAGTTAGAGTGATGAAGAGGAGGACATTAGTTACAGGTTTAAAGTTTACAGCTCTATATGATGAGAGAGCTTTGGTTCTCCTTTTAGATTCTCCGGCATGCTAACGCTAAGTACATGACAGTTAGAATGATAAAGTAGCCATGTCTCTGCTCCTCTCCTCCTCCTCCCCGAGCCTGATGCAGCGCTAGGTCTGTGAGGTGGAATCGGCTCTCCTCTGGAAGACAGAAAGTCGGTTCTCCTTTTAGCCCTGGCCAGAGCTAGGCTAGATATGAGTTATAATACGCCGTGTAGAGCTAGGCTAGATATGAGTTATAATACGCTATGTAACGCTAGGCTAGATATGAGTTATAATACGCCATGTAGAGCTAGGCTAGATATGAGTTATAATACGCCGTGTAGAGCTAGCTACATATAAGTTATAATACGCCATGTAGAGCTAGGCTAGATATGAGTTATAATACGCCGTGTAGAGCTAGGCTAGATATGAGTTATAATACGCTATGTAACGCTAGGCTAGATATGAGTTATAATACGCCGTGTAGAGCTAGCTAGATATGAGTTGTAATACGCCATGTAGAGCTAGGCTAGATATGAGATGTAATACGCCATGCAGAGCTAGGCTAGATATGAGTTATAATACACCGTGTAGAGCTAGCTAGATATGAGTTGTAATACGCCGTGTAGAGCTAGCTAGATATGAGTTGTAATACGCCGTGTAGAGCTAGGCTAGATATGAGTTATAATACGCTATGTAACGCTAGGCTAGATATGAGTTATAATACGCCGTGTAGAGCTAGCTAGATATGAGTTATAATACGCCATGTAGAGCTAGGCTAGATATGAGTTATAATACGCCATGTAGAGCTAGGCTAGATATGAGTTATAATACGCCATGTAGAGCTAGGCTAGATATGAGTTATAATACTCCATGCAGCACTAGGCTAGATATGAGTTAGAAGCCATGCAGCACTAGACTAGATATGAGCTATAATACGCCATGCAGCACTAGACTAGATATGAGTTAGAAGCCATGCAGCACTAGACTAGATATGAGTTATAATACACCATGCAGCACTAGACTAGATATGAGTTAGAAGCCATGCAGCACTAGACTAGATATGAGTTATAATACGCCATGCAGCACTAGACTAGATATGAGTTAGAAGCCATGCAGCACTAGACTAGATATGAGTTATAATACGCCATGCAGCACTAGACTAGATATGAGTTAGAAGCCATGCAGCACTAGACTAGATATGAGTTATAATACGCCATGCAGCACTAGACTAGATATGAGTTAGAAGCCATGCAGCACTAGACTAGATATGAGTTATAATACGCCATGCAGCACTAGACTAGATATGAGTTAGAAGCCATGCAGCACTAGACTAGATATGAGTTATAATACGCCATGCAGCACTAGACTAGATATGAGTTAGAAGCCATGCAGCACTAGACTAGATATGAGTTATAATACGCCATGCAGCACTAGACTAGATATGAGTTAGAAGCCATGCAGCACTAGACTAGATATGAGTTATAATACGCCATGCAACACTAGACTAGATATGAGTTAGAAGCCATGCAGCACTAGACTAGATATGAGTTATAATACGCCATGCAGCACTAGACTAGATATGAGTTAGAAGCCATGCAGCACTAGACTAGATATGAGTTAGAAGCCATGCAGCACTAGACTAGATATGAGTTAGAAGCCATGCAGCACTAGACTAGATATGAGTTATAATACGCCATGCAGCACTAGACTAGATATGAGTTAGAAGCCATGCAGCACTAGACTAGATATGAGTTATAATACGCCATGCAGCACTAGACTAGATATGAGTTATAATACGCCATGCAGCACTAGACTAGATATGAGTTAGAAGCCATGCAGCACTAGACTAGATATGAGTTATAATACACCATGCAGCACTAGACTAGATATGAGTTAGAAGCCATGCAGCACTAGACTAGATATGAGTTATAATACGCCATGCAGCACTAGACTAGATATGAGTTATAATACGCCATGCAGCACTAGACTAGATATGAGTTATAATACACCATGCAGCACTAGACTAGATATGAGTTATAATACGCCATGCAGCACTAGACTAGATATGAGTTATAATACGCCATGCAGCACTAGACTAGATATGAGTTATAATACGCCATGCAGCACTAGACTAGATATGAGTTATAATACGCCATGCAGCACTAGACTAGATATGAGTTATAATACGCCATGCAGCACTAGACTAGATATGAGTTATAATACACCATGCAGCACTAGACTAGATATGAGTTAGAAGCCATGCAGCACTAGACTAGATATGAGTTATAATACGCCATGCAGCACTAGACTAGATATGAGTTAGAAGCCATGCAGCACTAGACTAGATATGAGTTATAATACGCCATGCAGCACTAGACTAGATATGAGTTATAATACACCATGCAGCACTAGACTAGATATGAGTTATAATACGCCATGCAGCACTAGACTAGATATGAGTTATAATACGCCATGCAGCACTAGACTAGATATGAGTTAGAAGCCATGCAGCACTAGACTAGATATGAGTTATAATTCACCATGCAGCACTAGACTAGATATGAGTTATAATACGCCATGCAGCACTAGACTAGATATGAGTTATAATACGCCATGCAGCACTAGACTAGATATGAGTTATAATACGCCATGCAGCACTAGACTAGATATGAGTTATAATTCACCATGCAGCACTAGACTAGATATGAGTTATAATACGCCATGCAGCACTAGACTAGATATGAGTTATAATACGCCATGCAGCACTAGACTAGATATGAGTTATAATACGCCATGCAGCACTAGACTAGATATGAGTTAGAAGCCATGCAGCACTAGACTAGATATGAGTTATAATACACCATGCAGCACTAGACTAGATATGAGTTAGAAGCCATGCAGCACTAGACTAGATATGAGTTATAATACGCCATGCAGCACTAGACTAGATATGAGTTATAATACGCCATGCAGCACTAGACTAGATATGAGTTAGAAGCCATGCAGCACTAGACTGGATATGAGTTAGAAGCCATGCAGCGCTAGACTAGATATGAGTTATAATACGCCATGCAGCACTAGACTAGATATGAGTTAGAAGCCATGCAGCACTAGACTAGATATGAGTTATAATACGCCATGCAGCACTAGACTAGATATGAGTTAGAAGCCATGCAGCACTAGACTGGATATGAGTTAGAAGCCATGCAGCACTAGACTAGATATGAGTTATAATACGCCATGCAGCACTAGACTAGATATGAGTTAGAACCCATGCAGCACTAGACTAGATATGAGTTATAATACGCCATGCAGCACTAGACTAGATATGAGTTAGAAGCCATGCAGCACTAGACTAGATATGAGTTATAATACGCCATGCAGCACTAGACTAGATATGAGTTAGAAGCCATGCAGCACTAGACTAGATATGAGTTATAATACACCATGCAGCACTAGACTAGATATGAGTTATAATACACCATGCAGCACTAGACTAGATATGAGTTATAATACGCCATGCAGCACTAGACTAGATATGAGTTAGAAGCCATGCAGCACTAGACTAGATATGAGTTATAATACGCCATGCAGCACTAGGCTAGATATGAGTTAGAAGCCATGCAGCACTAGACTAGATATGAGTTAGAAGCCATGCAGCACTAGACTAGATATGAGTTATAATATGCCATGCAGCACTAGACTAGATATGAGTTAGAAGCCATGCAGCACTAGACTAGATATGAGTTATAATACGCCATGCAGCACTAGACTAGATATGAGTTAGAAGCCAAGCAGCACTAGACTAGATATGAGTTATAATACACCATGCAGCACTAGACTAGATATGAGTTAGAAGCCATGCAGCACTAGACTAGATATGAGTTATAATAAGCCATGCAGCACTAGACTAGATATGAGTTATAATAAGCCATGCAGCACTAGACTAGATATGAGTTATAATACGCCATGCAGCACTAGACTAGATATGAGTTATAATACGCCATGCAGCACTAGACTAGATATGAGTTAGAAGCCATGCAGCACTAGACTAGATATGAGTTAGAAGCCATGCAGCACTAGACTAGATATGAGTTATAATAAGCCATGCAGCACTAGACTAGATATGAGTTAGAAGCCATGCAGCACTAGACTAGATATGAGTTATAATAAGCCATGCAGCACTAGACTAGATATGAGTTAGAAGCCATGCAGCACTAGACTAGATATGAGTTAGAAGCCATGCAGCACTAGACTAGATATGAGTTATAATAAGCCATGCAGCACTAGACTAGATATGAGTTAGAAGCCATGCAGCACTAGACTAGATATGAGTTAGAAGCCATGCAGCACTAGACTAGATATGAGTTATAATAAGCCATGCAGCACTAGACTAGATATGAGTTATAATAAGCCATGCAGCACTAGACTAGATATGAGTTAGAAGCCATGCAGCACTAGACTAGATATGAGTTATAATACGCCATGCAGCACTAGACTAGATATGAGTTATAATACGCCATGCAGCACTAGACTAGATATGAGTTAGAAGCCATGCAGCACTAGACTAGATATGAGTTAGAAGCCATGCAGCACTAGACTAGATATGAGTTAGAAGCCATGCAGCACTAGACTAGATATGAGTTATAATAAGCCATGCAGCACTAGACTAGATATGAGTTATAATAAACCATGCAGCACTAGACTAGATATGAGTTAGAAGCCATGCAGCACTAGACTAGATATGAGTTAGAAGCCATGCAGCACTAGACTAGATATGAGTTATAATACGCCATGCAGCACTAGACTAGATATGAGTTAGAAGCCATGCAGCACTAGACTAGATATGAGTTATAATAAGCCATGCAGCACTAGACTAGATATGAGTTATAATACACCATGCAGCACTAGACTAGATATGAGTTAGAAGCCATGCAGCACTAGACTAGATATGAGTTAGAAGCAATGCAGCACTAGACTAGATATGAGTTAGAAGCCATGCAGCACTAGACTAGATATGAGTTGTAATACGCCATGCAGCACTAGACTAGATATGAGTTATAATACGCCATGCAGCACTAGACTAGATATGAGTTAGAAGCCATGCAGCACTAGACTAGATATGAGTTATAATAAGCCATGCAGCACTAGACTAGATATGAGTTATAATACGCCATGCAGCACTAGACTAGATATGAGTTATAATACACCATGCAGCACTAGACTAGATATGAGTTATAATACGCCATGCAGCACTAGACTAGATATGAGTTAGAAGCCATGCAGCACTAGACTAGATATGAGTTAGAAGCCATGCAGCACTAGACTAGATATGAGTTATAATACGCCATGCAGCACTAGACTAGATATGAGTTATAATAAGCCATGCAGCACTAGGCTAGATATGAGTTAGAAGCCATGCAGCACTAGACTAGATATGAGTTATAATAAGCCATGCAGCACTAGACTAGATATGAGTTATAATACGCCATGCAGCACTAGACTAGATATGAGTTAGAAGCCATGCAGCACTAGACTAGATATGAGTTATAATACGCCATGCAGCACTAGACTAGATATGAGTTAGAAGCCATGCAGCACTAGACTAGATATGAGTTATAATAAGCCATGCAGCACTAGACTAGATATGAGTTATAATACGCCATGCAGCACTAGACTAGATATGAGTTAGAAGCCATGCAGCACTAGACTAGATATGAGTTATAATACACCATGCAGCACTAGACTAGATATGAGTTAGAAGCCATGCAGCACTAGACTAGATATGAGTTATAATACACCATGCAGCACTAGACTAGATATGAGTTATAATACACCATGCAGCACTAGACTAGATATGAGTTAGAAGCCATGCAGCACTAGACTAGATATGAGTTATAATACACCATGCAGCACTAGACTAGATATGAGTTAGAAGCCATGCAGCACTAGACTAGATATGAGTTATAATACACCATGCAGCACTAGACTAGATATGAGTTATAATACACCATGCAGCACTAGACTAGATATGAGTTAGAAGCCATGCAGCACTAGACTAGATATGAGTTATAATACACCATGCAGCACTAGACTAGATATGAGTTAGAAGCCATGCAGCACTAGACTAGATATGAGTTATAATACGCCGTGTAGAGCTAGACTAGATATGAGTTATAATACACCATGCAGCACTAGACTAGATATGAGTTATAATACGCCGTGTAGAGCTAGACTAGATATGAGTTAGAAGCCATGCAGCACTAGGCTAGATATGAGTTATAATACGCCGTGTAGAGCTAGACTAGATATGAGTTATAATACACCATGCAGCACTAGACTAGATATGAGTTATAATACGCCGTGTAGAGCTAGACTAGATATGAGTTAGAAGCCATGCAGCACTAGACTAGATATGAGTTATAATACGCCATGCAGCACTAGACTAGATATGAGTTAGAAGCCATGCAGCACTAGACTAGATATGAGTTATAATACACCATGCAGCACTAGACTAGATATGAGTTAGAAGCCATGCAGCACTAGACTAGATATGAGTTATAATACGCCATGCAGCACTAGACTAGATATGAGTTAGAAGCCATGCAGCACTAGACTAGATATGAGTTATAATACGCCATGCAGCACTAGACTAGATATGAGTTAGAAGCCATGCAGCACTAGACTAGATATGAGTTATAATACACCATGCAGCACTAGACTAGATATGAGTTATAATACGCCATGCAGCACTAGACTAGATATGAGTTAGAAGCCATGCAGCACTAGGCTAGATATGAGTTATAATACGCCATGCAGCACTAGACTAGATATGAGTTATAATACGCCGTGTAGAGCTAGACTAGATATGAGTTAGAAGCCATGCAGCACTAGACTAGATATGAGTTAGAAGCCATGCAGCACTAGACTAGATATGAGTTATAATACGCCATGCAGCACTAGACTAGATATGAGTTAGAAGCCATGCAGCACTAGACTAGATATGAGTTATAATACGCCATGCAGCACTAGACTAGATATGAGTTATAATACGCCATGCAGCACTAGACTAGATATGAGTTAGAAGCCATGCAGCACTAGACTAGATATGAGTTATAATATGCCATGCAGCACTAGACTAGATATGAGTTAGAAGCCATGCAGCACTAGACTAGATATGAGTTAGAAGCCATGCAGCACTAGGCTAGATATGAGTTATAATACGCCATGCAGCACTAGACTAGATATGAGTTATAATACGCCATGCAGCACTAGACTAGATATGAGTTATAATAAGCCATGCAGCACTAGACTAGATATGAGTTATAATACGCCATGCAGCACTAGACTAGATATGAGTTATAATACGCCATGCAGCACTAGACTAGATATGAGTTATAATACGCCATGCAGCACTAGACTAGATATGAGTTATAATAAGCCATGCAGCACTAGACTAGATATGAGTTATAATACACCATGCAGCACTAGACTAGATATGAGTTATAATACGCCATGCAGCACTAGACTAGATATTGGTTATAATACACCATGCAGCACTAGACTAGATATGAGTTATAATACGCCATGCAGCACTAGACTAGATATGAGTTATAATACACCATGCAGCACTAGACTAGATATGAGTTATAATACGCCATGCAGCACTAGACTAGATATGAGTTAGAAGCCATGCAGCACTAGACTAGATATGAGTTATAATACACCATGCAGCACTAGACTAGATATGAGTTATAATACACCATGCAGCACTAGACTAGATATGAGTTATAATACGCCATGCAGCACTAGACTAGATATGAGTTATAATACGCCATGCAGCACTAGACTAGATATGAGTTATAATACACCATGCAGCACTAGACTAGATATGAGTTAGAAGCCATGCAGCACTAGACTAGATATGAGTTATAATACGCCATGCAGCACTAGACTAGATATGAGTTATAATACACCATGCAGCACTAGGCTAGATATGAGTTATAATACGCCATGCAGCACTAGACTAGATATGAGTTATAATACGCCATGCAGCACTAGACTAGATATGAGTTAGAAGCCATGCAGCACTAGACTAGATATGAGTTATAATACGCCATGCAGCACTAGACTAGATATGAGTTATAATACACCATGCAGCACTAGACTAGATATGAGTTAGAAGCCATGCAGCACTAGACTAGATATGAGTTAGAAGCCATGCAGCACTAGACTAGATATGAGTTATAATACACCATGCAGCACTAGGCTAGATATGAGTTAGAAGCCATGCAGCACTAGACTAGATATGAGTTAGAAGCCATGCAGCACTAGACTAGATATGAGTTATAATACACCATGCAGCACTAGACTAGATATGAGTTAGAAGCCATGCAGCACTAGACTAGATATGAGTTAGAAGCCATGCAGCACTAGACTAGATATGAGTTATAATACACCATGCAGCACTAGGCTAGATATGAGTTATAATACGCCATGCAGCACTAGACTAGATATGAGTTATAATACGCCATGCAGCACTAGACTAGATATGAGTTATAATAAGCCATGCAGCACTAGACTAGATATGAGTTATAATACGCCATGCAGCACTAGACTAGATATGAGTTATAATAAGCCATGCAGCACTAGACTAGATATGAGTTATAATAAGCCATGCAGCACTAGACTAGATATGAGTTATAATACGCCATGCAGCACTAGACTAGATATGAGTTATAATATGCCATGCAGCACTAGACTAGATATGAGTTAGAAGCCATGCAGCACTAGACTAGATATGAGTTAGAAGCCATGCAGCACTAGACTAGATATGAGTTATAATAAGCCATGCAGCACTAGACTAGATATGAGTTAGAAGCCATGCAGCACTAGACTAGATATGAGTTATAATACGCCATGCAGCACTAGACTAGATATGAGTTATAATAAGCCATGCAGCACTAGACTAGATATGAGTTATAATACGCCATGCAGCACTAGACTAGATATGAGTTATAATACGCCATGCAGCACTAGACTAGATATGAGTTATAATACGCCGTGTAGCACTAGACTAGATATGAGTTATAATAAGCCATGCAGCACTAGACTAGATATGAGTTATAATACGCCATGCAGCACTAGACTAGATATGAGTTATAATAAGCCATGCAGCACTAGACTAGATATGAGTTATAATAAGCCATGCAGCACTAGACTAGATATGAGTTATAATACGCCATGCAGCACTAGACTAGATATGAGTTATAATAAGCCATGCAGCACTAGACTAGATATGAGTTAGAAGCCATGCAGCACTAGACTAGATATGAGTTATAATACGCCATGCAGCACTAGACTAGATATGAGTTATAATACGCCATGCAGCACTAGACTAGATATGAGTTAGAAGCCATGCAGCACTAGACTAGATATGAGTTAGAAGCCATGCAGCACTAGACTAGATATGAGTTAGAAGCCATGCAGCACTAGACTAGATATGAGTTATAATACGCCATGCAGCACTAGACTAGATATGAGTTAGAAGCCATGCAGCACTAGACTAGATATGAGTTAGAAGCCATGCAGCACTAGACTAGATATGAGTTAGAAGCCATGCAGCACTAGACTAGATATGAGTTAGAAGCCATGCAGCACTAGATTAGATATGAGTTATAATAAACCATGCAGCACTAGACTAGATATGAGTTAGAAGCCATGCAGCACTAGACTAGATATGAGTTAGAAGCCATGCAGCACTAGACTAGATATGAGTTATAATACGCCATGCAGCACTAGACTAGATATGAGTTATAATAAGCCATGCAGCACTAGACTAGATATGAGTTAGAAGCCATGCAGCACTAGACTAGATATGAGTTATAATACACCATGCAGCACTAGACTAGATATGAGTTAGAAGCCATGCAGCACTAGACTAGATATGAGTTAGAAGCCATGCAGCACTAGACTAGATATGAGTTAGAAGCCATGCAGCACTAGACTAGATATGAGTTAGAAGCCATGCAGCACTAGACTAGATATGAGTTATAATACGCCATGCAGCACTAGACTAGATATGAGTTATAATAAGCCATGCAGCACTAGACTAGATATGAGTTAGAAGCCATGCAGCACTAGACTAGATATGAGTTAGAAGCCATGCAGCACTAGACTAGATATGAGTTATAATACACCATGCAGCACTAGACTAGATATGAGTTATAATACACCATGCAGCACTAGACTAGATATGAGTTATAATACGCCATGCAGCACTAGACTAGATATGAGTTATAATACGCCATGCAGCACTAGACTAGATATGAGTTAGAAGCCATGCAGCACTAGACTGGATATGAGTTAGAAGCCATGCAGCACTAGACTAGATATGAGTTATAATACACCATGCAGCACTAGACTAGATATGAGTTAGAAGCCATGCAGCACTAGACTAGATATGAGTTATAATACGCCATGCAGCACTAGACTAGATATGAGTTATAATAAGCCATGCAGCACTAGACTAGATATGAGTTAGAAGCCATGCAGCACTAGACTAGATATGAGTTATAATACACCATGCAGCACTAGACTAGATATGAGTTAGAAGCCATGCAGCACTAGACTAGATATGAGTTAGAAGCCATGCAGCACTAGACTAGATATGAGTTAGAAGCCATGCAGCACTAGACTAGATATGAGTTAGAAGCCATGCAGCACTAGACTAGATATGAGTTATAATACGCCATGCAGCACTAGACTAGATATGAGTTATAATAAGCCATGCAGCACTAGACTAGATATGAGTTAGAAGCCATGCAGCACTAGACTAGATATGAGTTAGAAGCCATGCAGCACTAGACTAGATATGAGTTATAATACACCATGCAGCACTAGACTAGATATGAGTTATAATACACCATGCAGCACTAGACTAGATATGAGTTATAATACGCCATGCAGCACTAGACTAGATATGAGTTATAATACGCCATGCAGCACTAGACTAGATATGAGTTAGAAGCCATGCAGCACTAGACTGGATATGAGTTAGAAGCCATGCAGCACTAGACTAGATATGAGTTATAATACACCATGCAGCACTAGACTAGATATGAGTTAGAAGCCATGCAGCACTAGACTAGATATGAGTTATAATACGCCATGCAGCACTAGACTAGATATGAGTTATAATACGCCATGCAGCACTAGACTAGATATGAGTTAGAAGCCATGCAGCACTAGACTAGATATGAGTTAGAAGCCATGCAGCACTAGACTAGATATGAGTTATAATACGCCATGCAGCACTAGGCTAGATATGAGTTATAATACGCCATGCAGCACTAGACTAGATATGAGTTAGAAGCCATGCAGCACTAGACTAGATATGAGTTATAATACACCATGCAGCACTAGACTAGATATGAGTTATAATACACCATGCAGCACTAGACTAGATATGAGTTAGAAGCCATGCAGCACTAGACTAGATATGAGTTATAATACACCATGCAGCACTAGACTAGATATGAGTTAGAAGCCATGCAGCACTAGACTAGATATGAGTTAGAAGCCATGCAGCACTAGACTAGATATGAGTTATAATACACCATGCAGCACTAGGCTAGATATGAGTTATAATACGCCATGCAGCACTAGACTAGATATGAGTTATAATACGCCATGCAGCACTAGACTAGATATGAGTTATAATACGCCATGCAGCACTAGACTAGATATGAGTTATAATAAGCCATGCAGCACTAGACTAGATATGAGTTATAATAAGCCATGCAGCACTAGACTAGATATGAGTTATAATACGCCATGCAGCACTAGACTAGATATGAGTTATAATATGCCATGCAGCACTAGACTAGATATGAGTTAGAAGCCATGCAGCACTAGACTAGATATGAGTTAGAAGCCATGCAGCACTAGACTAGATATGAGTTATAATAAGCCATGCAGCACTAGACTAGATATGAGTTAGAAGCCATGCAGCACTAGACTAGATATGAGTTATAATACGCCATGCAGCACTAGACTAGATATGAGTTATAATAAGCCATGCAGCACTAGACTAGATATGAGTTATAATACGCCATGCAGCACTAGACTAGATATGAGGTATAATACGCCATGCAGCACTAGACTAGATATGAGTTATAATACGCCGTGTAGCACTAGACTAGATATGAGTTATAATACGCCATGCAGCACTAGACTAGATATGAGTTATAATACGCCATGCAGCACTAGACTAGATATGAGTTAGAAGCCATGCAGCACTAGACTAGATATGAGTTAGAAGCCATGCAGCACTAGACTAGATATGAGTTATAATACGCCATGCAGCACTAGGCTAGATATGAGTTATAATACGCCATGCAGCACTAGACTAGATATGAGTTAGAAGCCATGCAGCACTAGACTAGATATGAGTTATAATACACCATGCAGCACTAGACTAGATATGAGTTAGAAGCCATGCAGCACTAGACTAGATATGAGTTAGAAGCCATGCAGCACTAGACTAGATATGAGTTATAATACACCATGCAGCACTAGACTAGATATGAGTTAGAAGCCATGCAGCACTAGACTAGATATGAGTTAGAAGCCATGCAGCACTAGACTAGATATGAGTTATAATACACCATGCAGCACTAGGCTAGATATGAGTTATAATACGCCATGCAGCACTAGACTAGATATGAGTTATAATACGCCATGCAGCACTAGACTAGATATGAGTTATAATACGCCATGCAGCACTAGACTAGATATGAGTTATAATAAGCCATGCAGCACTAGACTAGATATGAGTTATAATAAGCCATGCAGCACTAGACTAGATATGAGTTATAATACGCCATGCAGCACTAGACTAGATATGAGTTATAATATGCCATGCAGCACTAGACTAGATATGAGTTAGAAGCCATGCAGCACTAGACTAGATATGAGTTAGAAGCCATGCAGCACTAGACTAGATATGAGTTATAATAAGCCATGCAGCACTAGACTAGATATGAGTTAGAAGCCATGCAGCACTAGACTAGATATGAGTTATAATACGCCATGCAGCACTAGACTAGATATGAGTTATAATAAGCCATGCAGCACTAGACTAGATATGAGTTATAATACGCCATGCAGCACTAGACTAGATATGAGGTATAATACGCCATGCAGCACTAGACTAGATATGAGTTATAATACGCCGTGTAGCACTAGACTAGATATGAGTTATAATAAGCCATGCAGCACTAGACTAGATATGAGTTATAATACGCCATGCAGCACTAGACTAGATATGAGTTATAATAAGCCATGCAGCACTAGACTAGATATGAGTTATAATAAGCCATGCAGCACTAGACTAGATATGAGTTATAATACGCCATGCAGCACTAGACTAGATATGAGTTATAATACGCCATGCAGCACTAGACTAGATATGAGTTAGAAGCCATGCAGCACTAGACTAGATATGAGTTAGAAGCCATGCAGCACTAGACTAGATATGAGTTATAATAAGCCATGCAGCACTAGACTAGATATGAGTTAGAAGCCATGCAGCACTAGACTAGATATGAGTTATAATACGCCATGCAGCACTAGACTAGATATGAGTTATAATACGCCATGCAGCACTAGACTAGATATGAGTTAGAAGCCATGCAGCACTAGACTAGATATGAGTTAGAAGCCATGCAGCACTAGACTAGATATGAGTTAGAAGCCATGCAGCACTAGACTAGATATGAGTTATAATAAGCCATGCAGCACTAGACTAGATATGAGTTATAATACGCCATGCAGCACTAGACTAGATATGAGTTAGAAGCCATGCAGCACTAGACTAGATATGAGTTAGAAGCCATGCAGCACTAGACTAGATATGAGTTAGAAGCCATGCAGCACTAGACTAGATATGAGTTAGAAGCCATGCAGCACTAGATTAGATATGAGTTATAATAAACCATGCAGCACTAGACTAGATATGAGTTAGAAGCCATGCAGCACTAGACTAGATATGAGTTAGAAGCCATGCAGCACTAGACTAGATATGAGTTATAATACGCCATGCAGCACTAGACTAGATATGAGTTAGAAGCCATGCAGCACTAGACTAGATATGAGTTATAATAAGCCATGCAGCACTAGACTAGATATGAGTTAGAAGCCATGCAGCACTAGACTAGATATGAGTTATAATACACCATGCAGCACTAGACTAGATATGAGTTAGAAGCCATGCAGCACTAGACTAGATATGAGTTAGAAGCCATGCAGCACTAGACTAGATATGAGTTAGAAGCCATGCAGCACTAGACTAGATATGAGTTAGAAGCCATGCAGCACTAGACTAGATATGAGTTATAATACGCCATGCAGCACTAGACTAGATATGAGTTATAATAAGCCATGCAGCACTAGACTAGATATGAGTTAGAAGCCATGCAGCACTAGACTATATATGAGTTAGAAGCCATGCAGCACTAGACTAGATATGAGTTATAATACACCATGCAGCACTAGACTAGATATGAGTTATAATACACCATGCAGCACTAGACTAGATATGAGTTATAATACGCCATGCAGCACTAGACTAGATATGAGTTATAATACGCCATGCAGCACTAGACTAGATATGAGTTAGAAGCCATGCAGCACTAGACTGGATATGAGTTAGAAGCCATGCAGCACTAGACTAGATATGAGTTATAATACACCATGCAGCACTAGACTAGATATGAGTTAGAAGCCATGCAGCACTAGACTAGATATGAGTTATAATACGCCATGCAGCACTAGACTAGATATGAGTTATAATACGCCATGCAGCACTAGACTAGATATGAGTTAGAAGCCATGCAGCACTAGACTAGATATGAGTTAGAAGCCATGCAGCACTAGACTAGATATGAGTTATAATACGCCATGCAGCACTAGGCTAGATATGAGTTATAATACGCCATGCAGCACTAGACTAGATATGAGTTAGAAGCCATGCAGCACTAGACTAGATATGAGTTATAATACACCATGCAGCACTAGACTAGATATGAGTTAGAAGCCATGCAGCACTAGACTAGATATGAGTTAGAAGCCATGCAGCACTAGACTAGATATGAGTTATAATACACCATGCAGCACTAGACTAGATATGAGTTAGAAGCCATGCAGCACTAGACTAGATATGAGTTATAATACGCCATGCAGCACTAGACTAGATATGAGTTATAATACGCCATGCAGCACTAGACTAGATATGAGTTATAATACGCCATGCAGCACTAGACTAGATATGAGTTAGAAGCCATGCAGCACTAGACTAGATATGAGTTATAATAAGCCATGCAGCACTAGGCTAGATATGAGTTATAATACGCCATGCAGCACTAGACTAGATATGAGTTATAATACGCCGTGTAGAGCTAGACTAGATATGAGTTAGAAGCAATGCAGCACTAGACTAGATATGAGTTAGAAGCCATGCAGCACTAGACTAGATATGAGTTATAATACCCCATGCAGCACTAGACTAGATATGAGTTATAATACGCCATGCAGCACTAGACTAGATATGAGTTATAATACGCCATGCAGCACTAGACTAGATATGAGTTAGAAGCCATGCAGCACTAGACTAGATATGAGTTAGAAGCCATGCAGCACTAGACTAGATATGAGTTAGAAGCCATGCAGCACTAGACTAGATATGAGTTATAATACACCATGCAGCATTAGACTAGATATGAGTTAGAAGCCATGCAGCACTAGACTAGATATGAGTTAGAAGCCATGCAGCACTAGACTAGATATGAGTTAGAAGCCATGCAGCACTAGACTAGATATGAGTTATAATAAGCCATGCAGCACTAGACTAGATATGAGTTAGAAGCCATGCAGCACTAGACTAGATATGAGTTAGAAGCCATGCAGCACTAGACTAGATATGAGTTATAATAAGCCATGCAGCACTAGACTAGATATGAGTTAGAAGCCATGCAGCACTAGACTAGATATGAGTTAGAAGCCATGCAGCACTAGACTAGATATGAGTTAGAAGCCATGCAGCACTAGACTAGATATGAGTTATAATACACCATGCAGCACTAGACTAGATATGAGTTAGAAGCCATGCAGCACTAGACTAGATATGAGTTATAATACACCATGCAGCACTAGACTAGATATGAGTTATAATACACCATGCAGCACTAGACTAGATATGAGTTAGAAGCCATGCAGCACTAGACTAGATATGAGTTATAATAAGCCATGCAGCACTAGACTAGATATGAGTTAGAAGCCATGCAGCACTAGACTAGATATGAGTTAGAAGCCATGCAGCACTAGACTAGATATGAGTTATAATACACCATGCAGCACTAGACTAGATATGAGTTATAATACGCCATGCAGCACTAGACTAGATATGAGTTATAATACGCCATGCAGCACTAGACTAGATATGAGTTAGAAGCCATGCAGCACTAGACTAGATATGAGTTAGAATCCATGCAGCACTAGGCTAGATATGAGTTAGAAGCCATGCAGCACTAGACTAGATATGAGTTAGAAGCCATGCAGCACTAGACTAGATATGAGTTATAATAAGCCATGCAGCACTAGACTAGATATGAGTTATAATACGCCATGCAGCACTAGACTAGATATGAGTTAGAAGCCATGCAGCACTAGACTAGATATGAGTTAGAAGCCATGCAGCACTAGACTAGATATGAGTTAGAAGCCATGCAGCACTAGACTAGATATGAGTTATAATACGCCATGCAGCACTAGACTAGATATGAGTTATAATAAGCCATGCAGCACTAGACTAGATATGAGTTAGAAGCCATGCAGCACTAGACTAGATATGAGTTAGAAGCCATGCAGCACTAGACTAGATATGAGTTATAATACACCATGCAGCACTAGACTAGATATGAGTTAGAAGCCATGCAGCACTAGACTAGATATGAGTTAGAAGCCATGCAGCACTAGACTAGATATGAGTTAGAAGCCATGCAGCACTAGACTAGATATGAGTTATAATACACCATGCAGCACTAGACTAGATATGAGTTAGAAGCCATGCAGCACTAGACTAGATATGAGTTATAATACACCATGCAGCACTAGACTAGATATGAGTTATAATACGCCATGCAGCACTAGACTAGATATGAGTTATAATACACCATGCAGCACTAGACTAGATATGAGTTAGAAGCCATGCAGCACTAGACTAGATATGAGTTATAATAAGCCATGCAGCACTAGACTAGATATGAGTTATAATAAGCCATGCAGCACTAGACTAGATATGAGTTATAATACGCCATGCAGCACTAGACTAGATATGAGTTATAATAAGCCATGCAGTACTAGACTAGATATGAGTTAGAAGCCATGCAGCACTAGACTAGATATGAGTTATAATACACCATGCAGCACTAGACTAGAAATGAGTTAGAAGCCATGCAGCACTAGACTAGATATGAGTTAGAAGCCATGCAGCACTAGACTAGATATGAGTTATAATAGGCCATGCAGCACTAGACTAGATATGAGTTATAATACGCCATGCAGCACTAGACTAGATATGAGTTAGAAGCCATGCAGCACTAGACTAGATATGAGTTAGAAGCCATGCAGCACTAGACTAGATATGAGTTAGAAGCCATGCAGCACTAGACTAGATATGAGTTAGAAGCCATGCAGCACTAGACTAGATATGAGTTATAATAAGCCATGCAGCACTAGACTAGATATGAGTTATAATACGCCATGCAGCACTAGACTAGATATGAGTTATAATCAGCCATGCAGCACTAGACTAGATATGAGTTATAATAAGCCATGCAGCACTAGACTAGATATGAGTTATAATACGCCATGCAGCACTAGACTAGATATGAGTTATAATACGCCATGCAGCACTAGACTAGATATGAGTTATAATAAGCCATGCAGCACTAGACTAGATATGAGTTATAATAAGCCATGCAGCACTAGACTAGATATGAGTTATAATAAGCCATGCAGCACTAGACTAGATATGAGTTATAATACACCATGCAGCACTAGACTAGATATGAGTTATAATAAGCCATGCAGCACTAGACTAGATATGATTTATAATACACCATGCAGCACTAGACTAGATATGAGTTAGAAGCCATGCAGCACTAGACTAGATATGAGTTATAATAAGCCATGCAGCACTAGACTAGATATGAGTTATAATAAGCCATGCAGCACTAGACTAGATATGAGTTATAATACGCCATGCAGCACTAGACTAGATATGAGTTAGAAGCCATGCAGCACTAGACTAGATATGAGTTAGAAGCCATGCAGCACTAGACTAGATATGAGTTATAATAAGCCATGCAGCACTAGACTAGATATGAGTTATAATAAGCCATGCAGCACTAGACTAGATATGAGTTATAATACGCCATGCAGCACTAGACTAGATATGAGTTATAATACGCCATGCAGCACTAGACTAGATATGAGTTAGAAGCCATGCAGCACTAGACTAGATATGAGTTATAATACACCATGCAGCATTAGACTAGATATGAGTTATAATAAGCCATGCAGCACTAGACTAGATATGAGTTAGAAGCCATGCAGCACTAGACTAGATATGAGTTAGAAGCCATGCAGCACTAGACTAGATATGAGTTATAATACACCATGCAGCACTAGACTAGATATGAGTTATAATACACCATGCAGCACTAGACTAGATATGAGTTATAATACGCCATGCAGCACTAGACTAGATATGAGTTATAATACGCCATGCAGCACTAGACTAGATATGAGTTATAATACACCATGCAGCACTAGACTAGATATGAGTTAGAAGCCATGCAGCACTAGACTAGATATGAGTTATAATACGCCATGCAGCACTAGACTAGATATGAGTTAGAAGCCATGCAGCACTAGACTAGATATGAGTTATAATACACCATGCAGCACTAGACTAGATATGAGTTATAATACGCCATGCAGCACTAGACTAGATATGAGTTATAATACACCATGCAGCACTAGGCTAGATATGAGTTATAATACACCATGCAGCACTAGACTAGATATGAGTTATAATAAGCCATGCAGCACTAGGCTAGATATGAGTTATAATACGCCATGCAGCACTAGACTAGATATGAGTTATAATACACCATGCATCACTAGACTAGATATGAGTTAGAAGCCATGCAGCACTAGACTAGATATGAGTTATAATACACCATGCAGCACTAGACTAGATATGAGTTATAATAAGCCATGCAGCACTAGACTAGATATGAGTTAGAAGCCATGCAGCACTAGACTAGATATGAGTTATAATACACCATGCAGCACTAGACTAGATATGAGTTATAATACGCCATGCAGCACTAGACTAGATATGAGTTATAATACACCATGCAGCACTAGACTAGATATGAGTTATAATACGCCAAGCAGCACTAGACTAGATATGAGTTATAATAAGCCATGCAGCACTAGACTAGATATGAGTTAGAAGCCATGCAGCACTAGACTAGATATGAGTTATAATACACCATGCAGCACTAGACTAGATATGAGTTAGAAGCCATGCAGCACTAGACTAGATATGAGTTAGAAGCCATGCAGCACTAGACTAGATATGAGTTAGAAGCCATGCAGCACTAGGCTAGATATGAGTTAGAAGCCATGCAGCACTAGACTAGATATGAGTTAGAAGCCATGCAGCACTAGACTAGATATGAGTTATAATAAGCCATGCAGCACTAGACTAGATATGAGTTATAATACGCCATGCAGCACTAGACTAGATATGAGTTAGAAGCCATGCAGCACTAGACTAGATATGAGTTAGAAGCCATGCAGCACTAGACCTGATATGAGTTATAATACGCCATGCAGCACTAGACTAGATATGAGTTATAATAAGCCATGCAGCACTAGACTAGATATGAGTTAGAAGCCATGCAGCACTAGACTAGATATGAGTTAGAAGCCATGCAGCACTAGACTAGATATGAGTTATAATACACCATGCAGCACTAGACTAGATATGAGTTAGAAGCCATGCAGCACTAGACTAGATATGAGTTATAATACGCCATGCAGCACTAGACTAGATATGAGTTATAATAAGCCATGCAGTACTAGACTAGATATGAGTTAGAAGCCATGCAGCACTAGACTAGATATGAGTTATAATACACCATGCAGCACTAGACTAGATATGAGTTAGAAGCCATGCAGCGCTAGACTAGATATGAGTTATAATACACCATGCAGCACTAGACTAGATATGAGTTATAATAAGCCATGCAGCACTAGACTAGATATGAGTTATAATACGCCATGCAGCACTAGACTAGATATGAGTTAGAAGCCATGCAGCACTAGACTAGATATGAGTTAGAAGCCATGCAGCACTAGACTAGATATGAGTTATAATACGCCATGCAGCACTAGACTAGATATGAGTTATAATAAGCCATGCAGCACTAGACTAGATATGAGTTAGAAGCCATGCAGCACTAGGCTAGATATGAGTTATAATACGCCATGCAGCACTAGACTAGATATGAGTTAGAAGCCATGCAGCACTAGACTAGATATGAGTTATAATACGCCATGCAGCACTAGACTAGATATGAGTTAGAAGCCATGCAGCACTAGACTAGATATGAGTTAGAAGCCATGCAGCGCTAGACTAGATATGAGTTATAATACACCATGCAGCACTAGACTAGATATGAGTTATAATACGCCATGCAGCACTAGACTAGATATGAGTTAGAAGCCATGCAGCACTAGACTAGATATGAGTTATAATACGCCATGCAGCACTAGACTAGATATGAGTTATAATAAGCCATGCAGCACTAGACTAGATATGAGTTAGAAGCCATGCAGCACTAGACTAGATATGAGTTATAATACGCCATGCAGCACTAGACTAGATATGAGTTATAATAAGCCATGCAGCACTAGACTAGATATGAGTTATAATAAGCCATGCAGCACTAGACTAGATATGAGTTATAATACGCCATGCAGCACTAGACTAGATATGAGTTAGAAGCCATGCAGCACTAGACTGGATATGAGTTAGAAGCCATGCAGCACTAGACTAGATATGAGTTATAATACACCATGCAGCACTAGACTAGATATGAGTTAGAAGCCATGCAGCACTAGACTAGATATGAGTTATAATACGCCATGCAGCACTAGACTAGATATGAGTTATAATACGCCATGCAGCACTAGACTAGATATGAGTTAGAAGCCATGCAGCACTAGACTAGATATGAGTTAGAAGCCATGCAGCACTAGACTAGATATGAGTTATAATACGCCATGCAGCACTAGGCTAGATATGAGTTATAATACGCCATGCAGCACTAGACTAGATATGAGTTAGAAGCCATGCAGCACTAGACTAGATATGAGTTATAATACACCATGCAGCACTAGACTAGATATGAGTTAGAAGCCATGCAGCACTAGACTAGATATGAGTTAGAAGCCATGCAGCACTAGACTAGATATGAGTTATAATACACCATGCAGCACTAGACTAGATATGAGTTAGAAGCCATGCAGCACTAGACTAGATATGAGTTATAATACGCCATGCAGCACTAGACTAGATATGAGTTATAATACGCCATGCAGCACTAGACTAGATATGAGTTATAATACGCCATGCAGCACTAGACTAGATATGAGTTAGAAGCCATGCAGCACTAGACTAGATATGAGTTAGAAGCCATGCAGCACTAGATTAGATATGAGTTAGAAGCCATGCAGCACTAGACTAGATATGAGTTATAATACACCATGCAGCATTAGACTAGATATGAGTTAGAAGCCATGCAGCACTAGACTAGATATGAGTTAGAAGCCATGCAGCACTAGACTAGATATGAGTTAGAAGCCATGCAGCACTAGACTAGATATGAGTTATAATAAGCCATGCAGCACTAGACTAGATATGAGTTAGAAGCCATGCAGCACTAGACTAGATATGAGTTAGAAGCCATGCAGCACTAGACTAGATATGAGTTATAATAAGCCATGCAGCACTAGACTAGATATGAGTTAGAAGCCATGCAGCACTAGACTAGATATGAGTTAGAAGCCATGCAGCACTAGACTAGATATGAGTTAGAAGCCATGCAGCACTAGACTAGATATGAGTTATAATACACCATGCAGCACTAGACTAGATATGAGTTAGAAGCCATGCAGCACTAGACTAGATATGAGTTAGAAGCCATGCAGCACTAGACTAGATATGAGTTATAATACACCATGCAGCACTAGACTAGATATGAGTTATAATACACCATGCAGCACTAGACTAGATATGAGTTAGAAGCCATGCAGCACTAGACTAGATATGAGTTATAATAAGCCATGCAGCACTAGACTAGATATGAGTTAGAAGCCATGCAGCACTAGACTAGATATGAGTTAGAAGCCATGCAGCACTAGACTAGATATGAGTTAGAAGCCATGCAGCACTAGACTAGATATGAGTTATAATACACCATGCAGCACTAGACTAGATATGAGTTATAATACGCCATGCAGCACTAGACTAGATATGAGTTATAATACGCCATGCAGCACTAGACTAGATATGAGTTAGAAGCCATGCAGCACTAGACTAGATATGAGTTAGAAGCCATGCAGCACTAGGCTAGATATGAGTTAGAAGCCATGCAGCACTAGACTAGATATGAGTTAGAAGCCATGCAGCACTAGACTAGATATGAGTTATAATAAGCCATGCAGCACTAGACTAGATATGAGTTATAATACGCCATGCAGCACTAGACTAGATATGAGTTAGAAGCCATGCAGCACTAGACTAGATATGAGTTAGAAGCCATGCAGCACTAGACTAGATATGAGTTAGAAGCCATGCAGCACTAGACTAGATATGAGTTATAATACGCCATGCAGCACTAGACTAGATATGAGTTATAATAAGCCATGCAGCACTAGACTAGATATGAGTTAGAAGCCATGCAGCACTAGACTAGATATGAGTTAGAAGCCATGCAGCACTAGACTAGATATGAGTTATAATACACCATGCAGCACTAGACTAGATATGAGTTAGAAGCCATGCAGCACTAGACTAGATATGAGTTAGAAGCCATGCAGCACTAGATGAGTTAGAAGCCATGCAGCGCTAGACTAGATATGAGTTATAATACACCATGCAGCACTAGACTAGATATGAGTTATAATACACCATGCAGCACTAGACTAGATATGAGTTAGAAGCCATGCAGCACTAGACTAGATATGAGTTAGAAGCCATGCAGCACTAGACTAGATATGAGTTATAATACGCCATGCAGCACTAGACTAGATATGAGTTATAATAAGCCATGCAGCACTAGACTAGATATGAGTTAGAAGCCATGCAGCACTAGACTAGATATGAGTTATAATAAGCCATGCAGCACTAGACTAGATATGAGTTATAATACGCCATGCAGCACTAGACTAGATATGAGTTAGAAGCCATGCAGCACTAGGCTAGATATGAGTTATAATACGCCATGCAGCACTAGACTAGATATGAGTTAGAAGCCATGCAGCACTAGACTAGATATGAGTTATAATACGCCATGCAGCACTAGACTAGATATGAGTTAGAAGCCATGCAGCACTAGACTAGATATGAGTTAGAAGCCATGCAGCACTAGACTAGATATGAGTTATAATACGCCATGCAGCACTAGACTAGATATGAGTTATAATAAGCCATGCAGCACTAGACTAGATATGAGTTAGAAGCCATGCAGCACTAGACTAGATATGAGTTATAATACGCCATGCAGCACTAGACTAGATATGAGTTATAATAAGCCATGCAGCACTAGACTAGATATGAGTTAGAAGCCATGCAGCACTAGACTAGATATGAGTTATAATACACCATGCAGCACTAGACTAGATATGAGTTATAATACGCCATGCAGCACTAGACTAGATATGAGTTATAATACACCATGCAGCACTAGACTAGATATGAGTTAGAAGCCATGCAGCACTAGACTAGATATGAGTTAGAAGCCATGCAGCACTAGACTAGATATGAGTTATAATACGCCATGCAGCACTAGACTAGATATGAGTTATAATAAGCCATGCAGCACTAGACTAGATATGAGTTAGAAGCCATGCAGCACTAGACTAGATATGAGTTATAATACACCATGCAGCACTAGACTAGATATGAGTTATAATACACCATGCAGCACTAGGCTAGATATGAGTTATAATACGCCATGCAGCACTAGACTAGATATGAGTTATAATACGCCGTGTAGAGCTAGACTAGATATGAGTTAGAAGCCATGCAGCACTAGACTAGATATGAGTTAGAAGCCATGCAGCACTAGACTAGATATGAGTTATAATACGCCATGCAGCACTAGACTAGATATGAGTTAGAAGCCATGCAGCACTAGACTAGATATGAGTTATAATACGCCATGCAGCACTAGACTAGATATGAGTTATAATACGCCATGCAGCACTAGACTAGATATGAGTTAGAAGCCATGCAGCACTAGACTAGATATGAGTTATAATATGCCATGCAGCACTAGACTAGATATGAGTTAGAAGCCATGCAGCACTAGACTAGATATGAGTTAGAAGCCATGCAGCACTAGGCTAGATATGAGTTATAATACACCATGCAGCACTAGGCTAGATATGAGTTATAATACGCCATGCAGCACTAGACTAGATATGAGTTATAATACGCCGTGTAGAGCTAGACTAGATATGAGTTAGAAGCCTTGCAGCACTAGACTAGATATGAGTTAGAAGCCATGCAGCACTAGACTAGATATGAGTTATAATACGCCATGCAGCACTAGACTAGATATGAGTTAGAAGCCATGCAGCACTAGACTAGATATGAGTTATAATACGCCATGCAGCACTAGACTAGATATGAGTTATAATACGCCATGCAGCACTAGACTAGATATGAGTTAGAAGCCATGCAGCACTAGACTAGATATGAGTTATAATATGCCATGCAGCACTAGACTAGATATGAGTTAGAAGCCATGCAGCACTAGACTAGATATGAGTTAGAAGCCATGCAGCACTAGGCTAGATATGAGTTATAATAAGCCATGCAGCACTAGACTAGATATGAGTTAGAAGCCATGCAGCACTAGACTAGATATGAGTTATAATACACCATGCAGCACTAGACTAGATATGAGTTATAATAAGCCATGCAGCACTATACTAGATATGAGTTATAATAAGCCATGCAGCACTTGACTAGATATGAGTTATAATAAGCCATGCAGCACTAGACTAGATATGAGTTATAATACGCCATGCAGCACTAGACTAGATATGAGTTATAATACGCCATGCAGCACTAGACTAGATATGAGTTATAATACGCCGTGTAGAGCTAGACTAGATATGAGTTAGAAGCCATGCAGCACTAGACTAGATATGAGTTAGAAGCCATGCAGCACTAGACTAGATATGAGTTATAATACGCCATGCAGCACTAGACTAGATATGAGTTAGAAGCCATGCAGCACTAGACTAGATATGAGTTATAATACGCCATGCAGCACTAGACTAGATATGAGTTATAATACGCCATGCAGCACTAGACTAGATATGAGTTAGAAGCCATGCAGCACTAGACTAGATATGAGTTATAATATGCCATGCAGCACTAGACTAGATATGAGTTAGAAGCCATGCAGCACTAGACTAGATATGAGTTAGAAGCCATGCAGCACTAGACTAGATATGAGTTATAATACACCATGCAGCACTAGACTAGATATGAGTTATAATACGCCGTGTAGAGCTAGACTAGATATGAGTTAGAAGCCATGCAGCACTAGGCTAGATATGAGTTATAATACACCATGCAGCACTAGGCTAGATATGAGTTATAATACGCCATGCAGCACTAGACTAGATATGAGTTATAATACGCCGTGTAGAGCTAGACTAGATATGAGTTAGAAGCCATGCAGCACTAGACTAGATATGAGTTAGAAGCCATGCAGCACTAGACTAGATATGAGTTATAATACGCCATGCAGCACTAGACTAGATATGAGTTATAATACGCCATGCAGCACTAGACTAGATATGAGTTAGAAGCCATGCAGCACTAGACTAGATATGAGTTATAATATGCCATGCAGCACTAGACTAGATATGAGTTAGAAGCCATGCAGCACTAGACTAGATATGAGTTAGTAGCCATGCAGCACTAGGCTAGATATGAGTTATAATACGCCATGCAGCACTAGACTAGATATGAGTTATAATACACCATGCAGCACTAAACTAGATATGAGTTAGAAGCCATGCAGCACTAGACTAGATATGAGTTATAATACGCCATGCAGCACTAGACTAGATATGAGTTAGAAGCCATGCAGCACTAGACTAGATATGAGTTAGAAGCCATGCAGCACTAGACTAGATATGAGTTATAATAAGCCATGCAGCACTAGACTAGATATGAGTTATAATAAGCCATGCAGCACTAGACTAGATATGAGTTATAATACGCCATGCAGCACTAGACTAGATATGAGTTATAATACACCATGCAGCACTAGACTAGATATGAGTTAGAAGCCATGCAGCACTAGACTAGATATGAGTTAGAAGCCATGCAGCACTAGACTAGATATGAGTTATAATAAGCCATGCAGCACTAGACTAGATATGAGTTATAATAAGCCATGCAGCACTAGACTAGATATGAGTTATAATACGCCATGCAGCACTAGACTAGATATGAGTTATAATACACCATGCAGCACTAGACTAGATATGAGTTAGAAGCCATGCAGCACTAGTCTAGATATGAGTTAGAAGCCATGCAGCACTAGACTAGATATGAGTTATAATACGCCATGCAGCACTAGACTAGATATGAGTTATAATACGCCATGCAGCACTAGACTAGATATGAGTTAGAAGCCATGCAGCACTAGACTAGATATGAGTTAGAAGCCATGCAGCACTAGACTAGATATGAGTTAGAAGCCATGCAGCACTAGACTAGATATGAGTTATAATACGCCATGCAGCACTAGACTAGATATGAGTTAGAAGCCATGCATCACTAGACTAGATATGAGTTAGAAGCCATGCAGCACTAGACTAGATATGAGTTAGAATAAGCCATGCAGCACTAGACTAGATATGAGTTATAATAAGCCATGCAGCACTAGACTAGATATGAGTTATAATACGCCATGCAGCACTAGACTAGATATGAGTTATAATACGCCATGCAGCACTAGACTAGATATGAGTTATAATAAGCCATGCAGCACTAGACTAGATATGAGTTATAATACGCCATGCAGCACTAGACTAGATATGAGTTAGAAGCCATGCAGCGCTAGACTAGATATGAGTTATAATACGCCATGCAGCGCTAGACTAGATATGAGTTATAATACGCCATTCAGCACTAGACTAGCTATGAGTTAGAAGCCATGCAGCACTAGACTAGATATGAGTTAGAAGCCATGCAGCACTAGACTAGATATGAGTTAGAAGCCATGCAGCACTAGACTAGATATGAGTTAGAAGCCATGCAGCACTAGGCTAGATATGAGTTATAATACGCCATGCAGCACTAGACTAGATATGAGTTAGAAGCCATGCAGCGCTAGACTAGATATGAGTTATAATACACCATGCAGCACTAGACTAGATATGAGTTAGAAGCCATGCAGCACTAGACTAGATATGAGTTATAATACGCCATGCAGCACTAGACTAGATATGAGTTATAATACACCATGCAGCACTAGACTAGATATGAGTTATAATACGCCATGCAGCACTAGACTAGATATGAGTTAGAAGCCATGCAGCACTAGACTAGATATGAGTTAGAAGCCATGCAGCACTAGACTAGATATGAGTTAGAAGCCATGCAGCACTAGACTAGATATGAGTTAGAAGCCATGCAGCACTAGACTAGATATGAGTTATAATACGCCATGCAGCACTAGACTAGATATGAGTTATAATACGCCATGCAGCACTAGACTAGATATGAGTTATAATACGCCATGCAGCACTAGACTAGATATGAGTTAGAAGCCATGCAGCACTAGACTAGATATGAGTTATAATACACCATGCAGCACTAGACTAGATATGAGTTATAATACGCCGTGTAGAGCTAGACTAGATATGAGTTAGAAGCCATGCAGCACTAGACTAGATATGAGTTATAATACGCCGTGTAGAGCTAGACTAGATATGAGTTAGAAGCCATGCAGCACTAGACTAGATATGAGTTAGAAGCCATGCAGCACTAGACTAGATATGAGTTATAATACGCCATGCAGCACTAGACTAGATATGAGTTATAATAAGCCATGCAGCACTAGACTAGATATGAGTTATAATACGCCGTGTAGAGCTAGACTAGATATGAGTTAGAAGCCATGCAGCACTAGACTAGATATGAGTTAGAAGCCATGCAGCACTAGACTAGATATGAGTTATAATACGCCATGCAGCACTAGACTAGATATGAGTTAGAAGCCATGCAGCACTAGACTAGATATGAGTTATAATACGCCATGCAGCACTAGACTAGATATGAGTTATAATACGCCATGCAGCACTAGACTAGATATGAGTTAGAAGCCATGCAGCACTAGACTAGATATTAGTTATAATATGCCATGCAGCACTAGACTAGATATGAGTTAGAAGCCATGCAGCACTAGACTAGATATGAGTTATAATACACCATGCAGCACTAGACTAGATATGAGTTAGAAGCCATGCAGCACTAGACTAGATATGAGTTATAATACGCCATGCAGCACTAGACTAGATATGAGTTATAATACGCCATGCAGCACTAGACTAGATATGAGTTAGAAGCCATGCAGCACTAGACTAGATATGAGTTATAATACGCCGTGTAGAGCTAGACTAGATATGAGTTAGAAGCCATGCAGCACTAGACTAGATATGAGTTAGAAGCCATGCAGCACTAGACTAGATATGAGTTATAATACGCCATGCAGCACTAGACTAGATATGAGTTAGAAGCCATGCAGCACTAGACTAGATATTAGTTATAATATGCCATGCAGCACTAGACTAGATATGAGTTAGAAGCCATGCAGCACTAGACTAGATATGAGTTATAATACACCATGCAGCACTAGACTAGATATGAGTTATAATACGCCGTGTAGAGCTAGACTAGATATGAGTTAGAAGCCATGCAGCACTAGACTAGATATGAGTTAGAAGCCATGCAGCACTAGACTAGATATGAGTTAGAAGCCATGCAGCACTAGGCTAGATATGAGTTATAATACACCATGCAGCACTAGGCTAGATATGAGTTATAATACGCCATGCAGCACTAGACTAGATATGAGTTATAATACGCCGTGTAGAGCTAGACTAGATATGAGTTAGAAGCCATGCAGCACTAGACTAGATATGAGTTAGAAGCCATGCAGCACTAGACTAGATATGAGTTATAATACGCCATGCAGCACTAGACTAGATATGAGTTAGAAGCCATGCAGCACTAGACTAGATATGAGTTATAATACGCCATGCAGCACTAGACTAGATATGAGTTATAATACGCCATGCAGCACTAGACTAGATATGAGTTAGAAGCCATGCAGCACTAGACTAGATATGAGTTATAATATGCCATGCAGCACTAGACTAGATATGAGTTAGAAGCCATGCAGCACTAGACTAGATATGAGTTAGAAGCCATGCAGCACTAGGCTAGATATGAGTTATAATAAGCCATGCAGCACTAGACTAGATATGAGTTATAATAAGCCATGCAGCACTAGACTAGATATGAGTTATAATAAGCCATGCAGCACTAGACTAGATATGAGTTATAATACGCCATGCAGCACTAGACTAGATATGAGTTATAATACACCATGCAGCACTAGACTAGATATGAGTTAGAAGCCATGCAGCACTAGTCTAGATATGAGTTAGAAGCCATGCAGCACTAGACTAGATATGAGTTATAATACGCCATGCAGCACTAGACTAGATATGAGTTATAATACGCCATGCAGCACTAGACTAGATATGAGTTAGAAGCCATGCAGCACTAGACTAGATATGAGTTAGAAGCCATGCAGCACTAGACTAGATATGAGTTAGAAGCCATGCAGCACTAGACTAGATATGAGTTATAATACGCCATGCAGCACTAGACTAGATATGAGTTAGAAGCCATGCATCACTAGACTAGATATGAGTTAGAAGCCATGCAGCACTAGACTAGATATGAGTTAGAATAAGCCATGCAGCACTAGACTAGATATGAGTTATAATAAGCCATGCAGCACTAGACTAGATATGAGTTATAATACGCCATGCAGCACTAGACTAGATATGAGTTATAATACGCCATGCAGCACTAGACTAGATATGAGTTATAATAAGCCATGCAGCACTAGACTAGATATGAGTTATAATACGCCATGCAGCACTAGACTAGATATGAGTTAGAAGCCATGCAGCGCTAGACTAGATATGAGTTATAATACGCCATGCAGCGCTAGACTAGATATGAGTTATAATACGCCATTCAGCACTAGACTAGCTATGAGTTAGAAGCCATGCAGCACTAGACTAGATATGAGTTAGAAGCCATGCAGCACTAGACTAGATATGAGTTAGAAGCCATGCAGCACTAGACTAGATATGAGTTAGAAGCCATGCAGCACTAGGCTAGATATGAGTTATAATACGCCATGCAGCACTAGACTAGATATGAGTTAGAAGCCATGCAGCGCTAGACTAGATATGAGTTATAATACACCATGCAGCACTAGACTAGATATGAGTTAGAAGCCATGCAGCACTAGACTAGATATGAGTTATAATACGCCATGCAGCACTAGACTAGATATGAGTTATAATACACCATGCAGCACTAGACTAGATATGAGTTATAATACGCCATGCAGCACTAGACTAGATATGAGTTAGAAGCCATGCAGCACTAGACTAGATATGAGTTAGAAGCCATGCAGCACTAGACTAGATATGAGTTAGAAGCCATGCAGCACTAGACTAGATATGAGTTAGAAGCCATGCAGCACTAGACTAGATATGAGTTATAATACGCCATGCAGCACTAGACTAGATATGAGTTATAATACGCCATGCAGCACTAGACTAGATATGAGTTATAATACGCCATGCAGCACTAGACTAGATATGAGTTAGAAGCCATGCAGCACTAGACTAGATATGAGTTATAATACACCATGCAGCACTAGACTAGATATGAGTTATAATACGCCGTGTAGAGCTAGACTAGATATGAGTTAGAAGCCATGCAGCACTAGACTAGATATGAGTTATAATACGCCGTGTAGAGCTAGACTAGATATGAGTTAGAAGCCATGCAGCACTAGACTAGATATGAGTTAGAAGCCATGCAGCACTAGACTAGATATGAGTTATAATACGCCATGCAGCACTAGACTAGATATGAGTTATAATAAGCCATGCAGCACTAGACTAGATATGAGTTATAATACGCCGTGTAGAGCTAGACTAGATATGAGTTAGAAGCCATGCAGCACTAGACTAGATATGAGTTAGAAGCCATGCAGCACTAGACTAGATATGAGTTATAATACGCCATGCAGCACTAGACTAGATATGAGTTAGAAGCCATGCAGCACTAGACTAGATATGAGTTATAATACGCCATGCAGCACTAGACTAGATATGAGTTATAATACGCCATGCAGCACTAGACTAGATATGAGTTAGAAGCCATGCAGCACTAGACTAGATATTAGTTATAATATGCCATGCAGCACTAGACTAGATATGAGTTAGAAGCCATGCAGCACTAGACTAGATATGAGTTATAATACACCATGCAGCACTAGACTAGATATGAGTTAGAAGCCATGCAGCACTAGACTAGATATGAGTTATAATACGCCATGCAGCACTAGACTAGATATGAGTTATAATACGCCATGCAGCACTAGACTAGATATGAGTTAGAAGCCATGCAGCACTAGACTAGATATGAGTTATAATACGCCGTGTAGAGCTAGACTAGATATGAGTTAGAAGCCATGCAGCACTAGACTAGATATGAGTTAGAAGCCATGCAGCACTAGACTAGATATGAGTTATAATACGCCATGCAGCACTAGACTAGATATGAGTTAGAAGCCATGCAGCACTAGACTAGATATTAGTTATAATATGCCATGCAGCACTAGACTAGATATGAGTTAGAAGCCATGCAGCACTAGACTAGATATGAGTTATAATACACCATGCAGCACTAGACTAGATATGAGTTATAATACGCCGTGTAGAGCTAGACTAGATATGAGTTAGAAGCCATGCAGCACTAGACTAGATATGAGTTAGAAGCCATGCAGCACTAGACTAGATATGAGTTAGAAGCCATGCAGCACTAGGCTAGATATGAGTTATAATACACCATGCAGCACTAGGCTAGATATGAGTTATAATACGCCATGCAGCACTAGACTAGATATGAGTTATAATACGCCGTGTAGAGCTAGACTAGATATGAGTTAGAAGCCATGCAGCACTAGACTAGATATGAGTTAGAAGCCATGCAGCACTAGACTAGATATGAGTTATAATACGCCATGCAGCACTAGACTAGATATGAGTTAGAAGCCATGCAGCACTAGACTAGATATGAGTTATAATACGCCATGCAGCACTAGACTAGATATGAGTTATAATACGCCATGCAGCACTAGACTAGATATGAGTTAGAAGCCATGCAGCACTAGACTAGATATGAGTTATAATATGCCATGCAGCACTAGACTAGATATGAGTTAGAAGCCATGCAGCACTAGACTAGATATGAGTTAGAAGCCATGCAGCACTAGGCTAGATATGAGTTATAATAAGCCATGCAGCACTAGACTAGATATGAGTTATAATACGCCATGCAGCACTAGACTAGATATGAGTTATAATAAGCCATGCAGCACTAGACTAGATATGAGTTATAATAAGCCATGCAGCACTAGACTAGATATGAGTTATAATAAGCCATGCAGCACTAGACTAGATATGAGTTATAATACGCCATGCAGCACTAGACTAGATATGAGTTATAATACGCCATGCAGCACTAAACTAGATATGAGTTAGAAGCCATGCAGCACTAGACTAGATATGAGTTAGAAGCCATGCAGCACTAGACTAGATATGAGTTATAATAAGCCATGCAGCACTAGACTAGATATGAGTTAGAAGCCATGCAGCACTAGACTAGATATGAGTTATAATAAGCCATGCAGCACTAGACTAGATATGAGTTATAATACACCATGCAGCACTAGACTAGATATGAGTTAGAAGCCATGCAGCACTAGACTAGATATGAGTTAGAAGCCATGCAGCACTAGACTAGATATGAGTTAGAAGCCATGCAGCACTAGACTAGATATGAGTTATAATAAGCCATGCAGCACTAGACTAGATATGAGTTATAATACGCCATGCAGCACTAGACTAGATATGAGTTATAATACGCCATGCAGCACTAGACTAGATATGAGTTAGAAGCCATGCAGCACTAGACTAGATATGAGTTAGAAGCCATGCAGCACTAGACTAGATATGAGTTATAATAAGCCATGCAGCACTAGACTAGATATGAGTTATAATAAGCCATGCAGCACTAGACTAGATATGAGTTAGAAGCCATGCAGCACTAGACTAGATATGAGTTATAATACACCATGCAGCACTAGACTAGATATGAGTTATAATAAGCCATGCAGCACTAGACTAGATATGAGTTATAATAAGCCATGCAGCACTAGACTAGATATGAGTTATAATAAGCCATGCAGCACTAGACTAGATATGAGTTATAATACGCCATGCAGCACTAGACTAGATATGAGTTATAATACGCCATGCAGCACTAGACTAGATATGAGTTAGAAGCCATGCAGCACTAGACTAGATATGAGTTAGAAGCCATGCAGCACTAGACTAGATATGAGTTATAATAAGCCATGCAGCACTAGACTAGATATGAGTTAGAAGCCATGCAGCACTAGACTAGATATGAGTTATAATACGCCATGCAGCACTAGACTAGATATGAGTTATAATACGCCATGCAGCACTAGACTAGATATGAGTTAGAAGCCATGCAGCACTAGACTAGATATGAGTTAGAAGCCATGCAGCACTAGACTAGATATGAGTTAGAAGCCATGCAGCACTAGACTAGATATGAGTTATAATAAGCCATGCAGCACTAGATTAGATATGAGTTATAATAAACCATGCAGCACTAGACTAGATATGAGTTAGAAGCCATGCAGCACTAGACTAGATATGAGTTAGAAGCCATGCAGCACTAGACTAGATATGAGTTATAATAAGCCATGCAGCACTAGATTAGATATGAGTTATAATACACCATGCAGCACTAGACTAGATATGAGTTAGAAGCCATGCAGCACTAGACTAGATATGAGTTATAATACACCATGCAGCACTAGACTAGATATGAGTTAGAAGCCATGCAGCACTAGACTAGATATGAGTTAGAAGCCATGCAGCACTAGACTAGATATGAGTTAGAAGCCATGCAGCACTAGACTAGATATGAGTTAGAAGCCATGCAGCACTAGACTAGATATGAGTTATAATACGCCATGCAGCACTGGACTAGATATGAGTTATAATAAGCCATGCAGCACTAGACTAGATATGAGTTAGAAGCCATGCAGCACTAGACTAGATATGAGTTATAATAAGCCATGCAGCACTAGACTAGATATGAGTTATAATACGCCATGCAGCACTAGACTAGATATGAGTTAGAAGCCATGCAGCACTAGGCTAGATATGAGTTATAATACGCCATGCAGCACTAGACTAGATATGAGTTATAATACGCCATGCAGCACTAGACTAGATATGAGTTAGAAGCCATGCAGCACTAGACTAGATATGAGTTAGAAGCCATGCAGCACTAGACTAGATATGAGTTATAATAAGCCATGCAGCACTAGACTAGATATGAGTTAGAAGCCAGGCAGCACTAGACTAGATATGAGTTATAATACGCCATGCAGCACTAGACTAGATATGAGTTATAATACGCCATGCAGCACTAGACTAGATATGAGTTAGAAGCCATGCAGCACTAGACTAGATATGAGTTAGAAGCCATGCAGCACTAGACTAGATATGAGTTAGAAGCCATGCAGCACTAGACTAGATATGAGTTATAATAAGCCATGCAGCACTAGATTAGATATGAGTTATAATAAACCATGCAGCACTAGACTAGATATGAGTTAGAAGCCATGCAGCACTAGACTAGATATGAGTTAGAAGCCATGCAGCACTAGACTAGATATGAGTTATAATAAGCCATGCAGCACTAGATTAGATATGAGTTATAATACACCATGCAGCACTAGACTAGATATGAGTTAGAAGCCATGCAGCACTAGACTAGATATGAGTTATAATACACCATGCAGCACTAGACTAGATATGAGTTAGAAGCCATGCAGCACTAGACTAGATATGAGTTAGAAGCCATGCAGCACTAGACTAGATATGAGTTAGAAGCCATGCAGCACTAGACTAGATATGAGTTAGAAGCCATGCAGCACTAGACTAGATATGAGTTATAATACGCCATGCAGCACTAGACTAGATATGAGTTATAATAAGCCATGCAGCACTAGACTAGATATGAGTTAGAAGCCATGCAGCACTAGACTAGATATGAGTTATAATAAGCCATGCAGCACTAGACTAGATATGAGTTATAATACGCCATGCAGCACTAGACTAGATATGAGTTAGAAGCCATGCAGCACTAGGCTAGATATGAGTTATAATACACCATGCAGCACTAGACTAGATATGAGTTATAATAAGCCATGCAGCACTAGACTAGATATGAGTTATAATACGCCGTGTAGAGCTAGACTAGATATGAGTTAGAAGCCATGCAGCACTAGACTAGATATGAGTTAGAAGCCATGCAGCACTAGACTAGATATGAGTTATAATACGCCATGCAGCACTAGACTAGATATGAGTTAGAAGCCATGCAGCACTAGACTAGATATGAGTTATAATACGCCATGCAGCACTAGACTAGATATGAGTTATAATACGCCATGCAGCACTAGACTAGATATGAGTTAGAAGCCATGCAGCACTAGACTAGATATGAGTTATAATATGCCATGCAGCACTAGACTAGATATGAGTTAGAAGCCATGCAGCACTAGACTAGATATGAGTTATAATACACCATGCAGCACTAGACTAGATATGAGTTAGAAGCCATGCAGCACTAGACTAGATATGAGTTATAATACGCCATGCAGCACTAGACTAGATATGAGTTATAATAAGCCATGCAGCACTAGACTAGATATGAGTTAGAAGCCATGCAGCACTAGACTAGATATGAGTTATAATAAGCCATGCAGCACTAGACTAGATATGAGTTATAATACGCCATGCAGCACTAGACTAGAAATGAGTTAGAAGCCATGCAGCACTAGGCTAGATATGAGTTAGAAGCCATGCAGCACTAGGCTAGATATGAGTTATAATACACCATGCAGCACTAGACTAGATATGAGTTATAATACGCCATGCAGCACTAGACTAGATATGAGTTATAATACGCCATGCAGCACTAGACTAGATATGAGTTATAATACACCATGCAGCACTAGACTAGATATGAGTTATAATACACCATGCAGCACTAGACTAGATATGAGTTATAATACGCCATGCAGCACTAGACTAGATATGAGTTATAATACGCCATGCAGCACTAGACTAGATATGAGTTAGAAGCCATGCAGCACTAGACTAGATATGAGTTATAATACACCATGCAGCACTAGACTAGATATGAGTTATAATACGCCATGCAGCACTAGACTAGATATGAGTTAGAAGCCATGCAGCACTAGACTAGATATGAGTTATAATACGCCATGCAGCACTAGACTAGATATGAGTTATAATACACCATGCAGCACTAGACTAGATATGAGTTATAATACACCATGCAGCACTAGACTAGATATGAGTTATAATACGCCATGCAGCACTAGACTAGATATGAGTTAGAAGCCATGCAGCACTAGACTAGATATGAGTTATAATACGCCATGCAGCACTAGACTATATATGAGTTATAATACGCCATGCAGCACTAGACTAGATATGAGTTATAATACACCATGCAGCACTAGACTAGATATGAGTTAGAAGCCATGCAGCACTAGACTAGATATGAGTTATAATACACCATGCAGCACTAGACTAGATATGAGTTATAATACGCCATGCAGCACTAGACTAGATATGAGTTATAATACACCATGCAGCACTAGACTAGATATGAGTTATAATACACCATGCAGCACTAGACTAGATATGAGTTATAATACACCATGCAGCACTAGACTAGATATGAGTTATAATACACCATGCAGCACTAGACTAGATATGAGTTAGAAGCCATGCAGCACTAGACTAGATATGAGTTAGAAGCCATGCAGCACTAGACTAGATATGAGTTATAATACACCATGCAGCACTAGACTAGATATGAGTTATAATACACCATGCAGCACTAGACTAGATATGAGTTATAATACACCATGCAGCACTAGACTAGATATGAGTTAGAAGCCATGCAGCACTAGACTAGATATGAGTTAGAAGCCATGCAGCACTAGACTAGATATGAGTTATAATACGCCATGCTGCACTAGACTAGAAATGAGTTATAATACGCCATGCAGCACTAGACTAGATATGAGTTATAATACGCCATGCAGCACTAGACTAGATATGAGTTATAATACACCATGCAGCACTAGACTAGATATGAGTTATAATACACCATGCAGCACTAGACTAGATATGAGTTATAATACGCCATGCAGCACTAGACTAGATATGAGTTATAATACACCATGCAGCACTAGACTAGATATGAGTTATAATACGCCATGCAGCACTAGACTAGATATGAGTTAGAAGCCATGCAGCACTAGACTAGATATGAGTTATAATACACCATGCAGCACTAGACTAGATATGAGTTATAATACGCCATGCAGCACTAGACTAGATATGAGTTAGAAGCCATGCAGCACTAGACTAGATATGAGTTATAATACGCCATGCAGCACTAGACTAGATATGAGTTATAATACACCATGCAGCACTAGACTAGATATGAGTTATAATACACCATGCAGCACTAGACTAGATATGAGTTATAATACGCCATGCAGCACTAGACTAGATATGAGTTAGAAGCCATGCAGCACTAGACTAGATATGAGTTATAATACGCCATGCAGCACTAGACTATATATGAGTTATAATACGCCATGCAGCACTAGACTAGATATGAGTTATAATACACCATGCAGCACTAGACTAGATATGAGTTAGAAGCCATGCAGCACTAGACTAGATATGAGTTATAATACACCATGCAGCACTAGACTAGATATGAGTTATAATACGCCATGCAGCACTAGACTAGATATGAGTTATAATACACCATGCAGCACTAGACTAGATATGAGTTATAATACACCATGCAGCACTAGACTAGATATGAGTTATAATACACCATGCAGCACTAGACTAGATATGAGTTATAATACACCATGCAGCACTAGACTAGATATGAGTTAGAAGCCATGCAGCACTAGACTAGATATGAGTTAGAAGCCATGCAGCACTAGACTAGATATGAGTTATAATACACCATGCAGCACTAGACTAGATATGAGTTATAATACACCATGCAGCACTAGACTAGATATGAGTTATAATACACCATGCAGCACTAGACTAGATATGAGTTAGAAGCCATGCAGCACTAGACTAGATATGAGTTAGAAGCAATGCAGCACTAGACTAGATATGAGTTAGAAGCCATGCAGCACTAGACTAGATATGAGTTATAATACACCATGCAGCACTAGACTAGATATGAGTTATAATACGCCATGCAGCACTAGACTAGATATGAGTTAGAAGCCATGCAGCACTAGACTAGATATGAGTTAGAAGCCATGCAGCACTAGACTAGATATGAGTTAGAAGCCATGCAGCACTAGACTAGATATGAGTTATAATACACCATGCAGCACTAGACTAGATATGAGTTATAATACGCCATGCAGCACTAGACTAGATATGAGTTATAATACACCATGCAGCACTAGACTAGATATGAGTTATAATACACCATGCAGCACTAGACTAGATATGAGTTACAATACACCATGCAGCACTAGACTAGATATGAGTTATAATAAACCATGCAGCACTAGACTAGATATGAGTTAGAAGCCATGCAGCACTAGACTAGATATGAGTTAGAAGCCATGCAGCACTAGACTAGATATGAGTTATAATACACCATGCAGCACTAGACTAGATATGAGTTATAATACACCATGCAGCACTAGACTAGATATGAGTTAGAAGCCATGCAGCACTAGACTAGATATGAGTTAGAAGCCATGCAGCACTAGACTAGATATGAGTTATAATACGCCATGCAGCACTAGACTAGATATGAGTTATAATACGCCGTGTAGAGCTAGACTAGATATGAGTTAGAAGCCATGCAGCACTAGACTAGATATGAGTTAGAAGCCATGCAGCACTAGACTAGATATGAGTTATAATACGCCATGCAGCACTAGACTAGATATGAGTTAGAAGCCATGCAGCACTAGACTAGATATGAGTTATAATACGCCATGCAGCACTAGACTAGATATGAGTTATAATACGCCATGCAGCACTAGACTAGATATGAGTTAGAAGCCATGCAGCACTAGACTAGATATTAGTTATAATATGCCATGCAGCACTAGACTAGATATGAGTTAGAAGCCATGCAGCACTAGACTAGATACGAGTTAGAAGCCATGCAGCACTAGGCTAGATATGAGTTATAATACACCATGCAGCACTAGGCTAGATATGAGTTATAATACGCCATGCAGCACTAGACTAGATATGAGTTATAATACGCCGTGTAGAGCTAGACTAGATATGAGTTAGAAGCCATGCAGCACTAGACTAGATATGAGTTAGAAGCCATGCAGCACTAGACTAGATATGAGTTATAATACGCCATGCAGCACTAGACTAGATATGAGTTAGAAGCCATGCAGCACTAGACTAGATATGAGTTATAATACGCCATGCAGCACTAGACTAGATATGAGTTAGAAGCCATGCAGCACTAGACTAGATATGAGTTAGAAGCCATGCAGCACTAGACTAGATATGAGTTATAATAAGCCATGCAGCACTAGACTAGATATGAGTTAGAAGCCATGCAGCACTAGACTAGATATGAGTTATAATACGCCATGCAGCACTAGACTAGATATGAGTTATAATACGCCATGCAGCACTAGACTAGATATGAGTTAGAAGCCATGCAGCACTAGACTAGATATGAGTTAGAAGCCATGCAGCACTAGACTAGATATGAGTTAGAAGCCATGCAGCACTAGACTAGATATGAGTTATAATAAGCCATGCAGCACTAGACTAGATATGAGTTATAATAAGCCATGCAGCACTAGATTAGATATGAGTTATAATAAACCATGCAGCACTAGACTAGATATGAGTTAGAAGCCATGCAGCACTAGACTAGATACGAGTTAGAAGCCATGCAGCACTAGGCTAGATATGAGTTATAATACACCATGCAGCACTAGGCTAGATATGAGTTATAATACGCCATGCAGCACTAGACTAGATATGAGTTATAATACGCCGTGTAGAGCTAGACTAGATATGAGTTAGAAGCCATGCAGCACTAGACTAGATATGAGTTAGAAGCCATGCAGCACTAGACTAGATATGAGTTATAATACGCCATGCAGCACTAGACTAGATATGAGTTAGAAGCCATGCAGCACTAGACTAGATATGAGTTATAATACGCCATGCAGCACTAGACTAGATATGAGTTAGAAGCCATGCAGCACTAGACTAGATATGAGTTAGAAGCCATGCAGCACTAGACTAGATATGAGTTATAATAAGCCATGCAGCACTAGACTAGATATGAGTTAGAAGCCATGCAGCACTAGACTAGATATGAGTTATAATACGCCATGCAGCACTAGACTAGATATGAGTTATAATACGCCATGCAGCACTAGACTAGATATGAGTTAGAAGCCATGCAGCACTAGACTAGATATGAGTTAGAAGCCATGCAGCACTAGACTAGATATGAGTTAGAAGCCATGCAGCACTAGACTAGATATGAGTTATAATAAGCCATGCAGCACTAGACTAGATATGAGTTATAATAAGCCATGCAGCACTAGATTAGATATGAGTTATAATAAACCATGCAGCACTAGACTAGATATGAGTTAGAAGCCATGCAGCACTAGACTAGATATGAGTTAGAAGCCATGCAGCACTAGACTAGATATGAGTTATAATACGCCATGCAGCACTAGACTAGATATGAGTTAGAAGCCATGCAGCACTAGACTAGATATGAGTTATAATACACCATGCAGCACTAGACTAGATATGAGTTAGAAGCCATGCAGCACTAGACTAGATATGAGTTAGAAGCCATGCAGCACTAGACTAGATATGAGTTAGAAGCCATGCAGCACTAGACTAGATATGAGTTAGAAGCCATGCAGCACTAGACTAGATATGAGTTATAATACGCCATGCAGCACTAGACTAGATATGAGTTATAATAAGCCATGCAGCACTAGACTAGATATGAGTTAGAAGCCATGCAGCACTAGACTAGATATGAGTTAGAAGCCATGCAGCACTAGACTAGATATGAGTTATAATGCGCCATGCAGCACTAGACTAGATACAGTGGGGAGAACAAGTATTTGATACACTGCCGATTTTGCAGGTTTTCCTACTTACAAAGCATGTAGAGGTCTGTCATTTTTATCATAGGTACACTTCAACTGTGAGAGACGGAATCTAAAACAAAAATCCAGAAAATCACATTGTATGATTTTTAAATAATTAATTTGCATTTTATTGCATGACATAAGTATTTGATCACCTACCAACCAGTAAGAATTACGGCTCTCACAGACCTGTTAGTTTTTCTTTAAGAAGCCCTCCTGTTCTCCACTCATTACCTGTATTAACTGCACCTGTTTGAACTCGTTACCTGTATAAAAGACACCTGTCCACACACTCAATCAAACAGACTCCAACCTCTCCACAATGGCCAAGACCAGAGAGCTGTGTAAGGACATCAGGGATAAAATTGTAGACCTGCACAAGGCTGGGATGGGCTACAGGACAATAGGCAAGCAGCTTGGTGAGAAGGAAACAACTGTTGGCGCAATTATTAGAAAATGGAAGAAGTTCAAGATGACGGTCAATCACCCTCGGTCTGGGGCTCCATGCAAGATTTCACCTCGTGGGGCATCAATGATCATGAGGAAGGTGAGGGATCAGCCCAGAACTACACGGCAGGACCTGGTCAATGACCTGAAGAGAGCTGGGACCACAGTCTCAAAGAAAACCATTAGTAACACACTACGCCGTCATGGATTAAAATCCTGCAGCGCACGCAAGGTCCCCCTGCTTAAGCCAGTGCATGTCCAGGCCCGTCTGAAGTTTGCCAATGACCATCTGGATGATCCAGAGGAGGAATGGGAGAAGGTCATGTGGTCTGATGAGACAAAAATAGAGCTTTTTGGTCTAACTCCACTCGCTGTGTTTGGAGGAAGAAGAAGTATGAGTACAACCCCAAGAACACCATCCCAACCGTGAAGCATGGAGGTGGAAACATCATTCTTTGGGGATGCTTTTCTGCAAAGGGGACAGGACGACTGCACCGTATTGAGGGGAGGATGGATGGGGCCATGTATCGCGAGATCTTGGCCAACAACCTCCTTCCCTCAGTAAGAGCATTGAAGATGGGTCAAGGCTGGGTCTTCCAGCATGACAACGACACAAAGCACACAGCCATGGCAACTAAGGAGTGGCTCCGTAAGAAGCATCTCAAGGTCCTGGAGTGGCCTAGCCAGTCTCCAGACCTGAACCCAATAGAAAATCTTTGGAGGGAGCTGAAAGTCCGTATTGCCCAGCGACAGCCCCGAAACCTGAAGGATCTGGAGAAGATCTGTAGGGAGGAGTGGGCCAAAATCCCTGCTGCAGTGTGTGCAAACCTAGTCAAGAACTACAGGAAACGTATGATCTCTGTAATTGCAAACAAAGGTTTCTGTACCAAATATTAAGTTCTGCTTTTCTGATGTATCAAATACTTATGTCATGCAATAAAATGCAAATTAATTACTTAAAAATCATACAATGTGATTTTCTGGATTTTTGTTTTAGATTCCGTCTCTCATAGTTGAAGTGTACCTATGATAAAAATGACAGACCTCTACATGCTTTGTAAGTAGGAAAACCTGCAAAATCGGCAGTGTATCAAATACTTGTTCTCCCCACTGTATGAGTTAGAAGCCATGCAGCACTAGACTAGATATGAGTTATAATACACCATGCAGCACTAGACTAGATATGAGTTATAATACGCCATGCAGCACTAGACTAGATATGAGTTATAATACACCATGCAGCTCTAGACTAGATATGAGTTATAATAAGCCATGCAGCACTAGACTAGATATGAGTTAGAAGCCATGCAGCACTAGACTAGATATGAGTTATAATACGCCATGCAGCACTAGACTAGATATGAGTTATAATACGCCATGCAGCACTAGACTAGATATGAGTTATAATAAGCCATGCAGCACTAGACTAGATATGAGTTATAATACGCCGTGTAGAGCTAGACTAGATATGAGTTAGAAGCCATGCAGCACTAGACTAGATATGAGTTAGAAGCCATGCAGCACTAGACTAGATATGAGTTATAATACACCATGCAGCACTAGACTAGATATGAGTTATAATACGCCATGCAGCACTAGACTAGATATGAGTTATAATACGCCATGCAGCACTAGACTAGATATGAGTTATAATACGCCATGCAGCACTAGACTAGATATGAGTTATAATACACCATGCAGCACTAGACTAGATATGAGTTATAATACACCATGCAGCACTAGACTAGATATGAGTTAGAAGCCATGCAGCACTAGACTAGATATGAGTTATAATACGCCATGCAGCACTAGACTAGATATGAGTTATAATACGCCATGCAGCACTAGACTAGATATGAGTTATAATAAGCCATGCAGCACTAGACTAGATATGAGTTATAATACGCCATGCAGCAGTAGACTAGATATGAGTTATAATACGCCATGCAGCACTAGACTAGATATGAGTTATAATACGCCGTGTAGCACTAGACTAGATATGAGTTATAATAAGCCATGCAGCACTAGACTAGATATGAGTTATAATACGCCATGCAGCACTAGACTAGATATGAGTTATAATAAGCCATGCAGCACTAGACTAGATATGAGTTATAATAAGCCATGCAGCACTAGACTAGATATGAGTTATAATACGCCATGCAGCACTAGACTAGATATGAGTTAGAAGCCATGCAGCACTAGACTAGATATGAGTTAGAAGCCATGCAGCACTAGACTAGATATGAGTTATAATAAGCCATGCAGCACTAGACTAGATATGAGTTAGAAGCCATGCAGCACTAGACTAGATATGAGTTATAATACGCCATGCAGCACTAGACTAGATATGAGTTATAATACGCCATGCAGCACTAGACTAGATATGAGTTAGAAGCCATGCAGCACTAGACTAGATATGAGTTAGAAGCCATGCAGCACTAGACTAGATATGAGTTAGAAGCCATGCAGCACTAGACTAGATATGAGTTATAATAAGCCATGCAGCACTAGACTAGATATGAGTTATAATACGCCATGCAGCACTAGACTAGATATGAGTTAGAAGCCATGCAGCACTAGACTAGATATGAGTTAGAAGCCATGCAGCACTAGACTAGATATGAGTTAGAAGCCATGCAGCACTAGACTAGATATGAGTTAGAAGCCATGCAGCACTAGATTAGATATGAGTTATAATAAACCATGCAGCACTAGACTAGATATGAGTTAGAAGCCATGCAGCACTAGACTAGATATGAGTTAGAAGCCATGCAGCACTAGACTAGATATGAGTTATAATAAGCCATGCAGCACTAGACTAGATATGAGTTAGAAGCCATGCAGCACTAGACTAGATATGAGTTATAATAAGCCATGCAGCACTAGACTAGATATGAGTTAGAAGCCATGCAGCACTAGACTAGATATGAGTTATAATACACCATGCAGCACTAGACTAGATATGAGTTAGAAGCCATGCAGCACTAGACTAGATATGAGTTAGAAGCCATGCAGCACTAGACTAGATATGAGTTAGAAGCCATGCAGCACTAGACTAGATATGAGTTAGAAGCCATGCAGCACTAGACTAGATATGAGTTATAATACGCCATGCAGCACTAGACTAGATATGAGTTATAATAAGCCATGCAGCACTAGACTAGATATGAGTTAGAAGCCATGCAGCACTAGGCTAGATATGAGTTATAATACGCCATGCAGCACTAGACTAGATATGAGTTATAATACGCCATGCAGCACTAGACTAGATATGAGTTATAATACACCATGCAGCACTAGACTAGATATGAGTTATAATACACCATGCAGCACTAGACTAGATATGAGTTACAATACACCATGCAGCACTAGACTAGATATGAGTTAGAAGCCATGCAGCACTAGACTAGATATGAGTTATAATACACCATGCAGCACTAGACTAGATATGAGTTAGAAGCCATGCAGCACTAGACTAGATATGAGTTATAATACACCATGCAGCACTAGACTAGATATGAGTTAGAAGCCATGCAGCACTAGACTAGATATGAGTTATAATACACCATGCAGCACTAGACTAGATATGAGTTCTAATACACCATGCAGCACTAGACTAGATATGAGTTATAATACGCCATGCAGCACTAGACTAGATATGAGTTATAATACACCATGCAGCACTAGACTAGATATGAGTTAGAAGCCATGCAGCACTAGACTAGATATGAGTTATAATACACCATGCAGCACTAGACTAGACATGAGTTAGAAGCCATGCAGCACTAGACTAGATATGAGTTAGAAGCCATGCAGCACTAGACTAGATATGAGTTATAATACACCATGCAGCACTAGACTAGATATGAGTTATAATACACCATGCAGCACTAGACTAGATATGAGTTATAATACACCATGCAGCACTAGACTAGATATGAGTTATAATACACCATGCAGCACTAGACTAGATATGAGTTATAATACGCCATGCAGCACTAGACTAGATATGAGTTATAATACACCATGCAGCACTAGACTAGATATGAGTTATAATACACCATGCAGCACTAGACTAGATATGAGTTATAATACACCATGCAGCACTAGACTAGATATGAGTTATAATACGCCATGCAGCACTAGACTAGATATGAGTTATAATACACCATGCAGCACTAGGCTAGATATGAGTTATAATACACCATGCAGCACTAGACTAGATATGAGTTAGAAGCCATGCAGCACTAGACTAGATATGAGTTATAATACACCATGCAGCACTAGGCTAGATATGAGTTATAATACGCCATGCAGCACTAGACTAGATATGAGTTATAATACACCATGCAGCACTAGACTAGATATGAGTTATAATACACCATGCAGCACTAGACTAGATATGAGTTATAATACGCCATGCAGCACTAGGCTAGATATGAGTTATAATACGCCATGCAGCACTAGACTAGATATGAGTTATAATACACCATGCAGCACTAGACTAGATATGAGTTATAATACACCATGCAGCACTAGACTAGATATGAGTTATAATAAGCCATGCAGCACTAGACTAGATATGAGTTAGAAGCCATGCAGCACTAGACTAGATATGAGTTATAATACACCATGCAGCACTAGACTAGATATGAGTTATAATACGCCATGCAGCACTAGACTAGATATGAGTTATAATAAGCCATGCAGCACTAGACTAGATATGAGTTAGAAGCCATGCAGCACTAGACTAGATATGAGTTAGAAGCCATGCAGCACTAGGCTAGATATGAGTTAGAAGCCATGCAGCACTAGACTAGATATGAGTTAGAAGCCATGCAGCACTAGACTAGATATGAGTTATAATAAGCCATGCAGCACTAGACTAGATATGAGTTATAATACGCCATGCAGCACTAGACTAGATATGAGTTAGAAGCCATGCAGCACTAGACTAGATATGAGTTAGAAGCCATGCAGCACTAGACCTGATATGAGTTATAATACGCCATGCAGCACTAGACTAGATATGAGTTATAATAAGCCATGCAGCACTAGACTAGATATGAGTTAGAAGCCATGCAGCACTAGACTAGATATGAGTTAGAAGCCATGCAGCACTAGACCTGATATGAGTTATAATACGCCATGCAGCACTAGACTAGATATGAGTTATAATAAGCCATGCAGCACTAGACTAGATATGAGTTAGAAGCCATGCAGCACTAGACTAGATATGAGTTAGAAGCCATGCAGCACTAGACTAGATATGAGTTATAATACACCATGCAGCACTAGACTAGATATGAGTTAGAAGCCATGCAGCACTAGACTAGATATGAGTTATAATACGCCATGCAGCACTAGACTAGATATGAGTTATAATAAGCCATGCAGTACTAGACTAGATATGAGTTAGAAGCCATGCAGCACTAGACTAGATATGAGTTATAATACACCATGCAGCACTAGACTAGATATGAGTTATAATACACCATGCAGCACTAGACTAGATATGAGTTAGAAGCCATGCAGCACTAGACTAGATATGAGTTAGAAGCCATGCAGCACTAGACTAGATATGAGTTATAATACGCCATGCAGCACTAGACTAGATATGAGTTATAATAAGCCATGCAGCACTAGACTAGATATGAGTTAGAAGCCATGCAGCACTAGACTAGATATGAGTTATAATAAGCCATGCAGCACTAGACTAGATATGAGTTATAATACGCCATGCAGCACTAGACTAGATATGAGTTAGAAGCCATGCAGCACTAGGCTAGATATGAGTTATAATACGCCATGCAGCACTAGACTAGATATGAGTTAGAAGCCATGCAGCACTAGACTAGATATGAGTTATAATACGCCATGCAGCACTAGACTAGATATGAGTTAGAAGCCATGCAGCACTAGACTAGATATGAGTTAGAAGCCATGCAGCGCTAGACTAGATATGAGTTATAATACACCATGCAGCACTAGACTAGATATGAGTTATAATACGCCATGCAGCACTAGACTAGATATGAGTTAGAAGCCATGCAGCACTAGACTAGATATGAGTTATAATACGCCATGCAGCACTAGACTAGATATGAGTTATAATAAGCCATGCAGCACTAGACTAGATATGAGTTAGAAGCCATGCAGCACTAGACTAGATATGAGTTATAATACGCCATGCAGCACTAGACTAGATATGAGTTATAATAAGCCATGCAGCACTAGACTAGATATGAGTTAGAAGCCATGCAGCACTAGACTAGATATGAGTTATAATACACCATGCAGCACTAGACTAGATATGAGTTATAATACGCCATGCAGCACTAGACTAGATATGAGTTATAATACACCATGCAGCACTAGACTAGATATGAGTTAGAAGCCATGCAGCACTAGACTAGATATGAGTTAGAAGCCATGCAGCACTAGACTAGATATGAGTTATAATACGCCATGCAGCACTAGACTAGATATGAGTTATAATACACCATGCAGCACTAGACTAGATATGAGTTAGAAGCCATGCAGCACTAGACTAGATATGAGTTAGAAGCCATGCAGCACTAGACTAGATATGAGTTATAATACGCCATGCAGCACTAGACTAGATATGAGTTATAATAAGCCATGCAGCACTAGACTAGATATGAGTTAGAAGCCATGCAGCACTAGACTAGATATGAGTTATAATACACCATGCAGCACTAGACTAGATATGAGTTATAATACACCATGCAGCACTATGCTAGATATGAGTTATAATACGCCATGCAGCACTAGACTAGATATGAGTTATAATACGCCGTGTAGAGCTAGACTAGATATGAGTTAGAAGCCATGCAGCACTAGACTAGATATGAGTTAGAAGCCATGCAGCACTAGACTAGATATGAGTTATAATACGCCATGCAGCACTAGACTAGATATGAGTTAGAAGCCATGCAGCACTAGACTAGATATGAGTTATAATACGCCATGCAGCACTAGACTAGATATGAGTTATAATACGCCATGCAGCACTAGACTAGATATGAGTTAGAAGCCATGCAGCACTAGACTAGATATGAGTTATAATATGCCATGCAGCACTAGACTAGATATGAGTTAGAAGCCATGCAGCACTAGACTAGATATGAGTTAGAAGCCATGCAGCACTAGGCTAGATATGAGTTATAATACACCATGCAGCACTAGGCTAGATATGAGTTATAATACGCCATGCAGCACTAGACTAGATATGAGTTATCATACGCCGTGTAGAGCTGAGATATGAGTTAGAAGCCATGCAGCACTAGACTAGATATGAGTTAGAAGCCATGCAGCACTAGACTAGATATGAGTTATAATACGCCATGCAGCACTAGACTAGATATGAGTTAGAAGCCATGCAGCACTAGACTAGATATGAGTTATAATACGCCATGCAGCACTAGACTAGATATGAGTTATAATACGCCATGCAGCACTAGACTAGATATGAGTTAGAAGCCATGCAGCACTAGACTAGATATGAGTTATAATATGCCATGCAGCACTAGACTAGATATGAGTTAGAAGCCATGCAGCACTAGACTAGATATGAGTTAGAAGCCATGCAGCACTAGGCTAGATATGAGTTATAATAAGCCATGCAGCACTAGACTAGATATGAGTTAGAAGCCATGCAGCACTAGACTAGATATGAGTTATAATACACCATGCAGCACTAGACTAGATATGAGTTATAATAAGCCATGCAGCACTAGACTAGATATGAGTTATAATAAGCCATGCAGCACTAGACTAGATATGAGTTATAATACGCCGTGTAGAGCTAGACTAGATATGAGTTAGAAGCCATGCAGCACTAGACTAGATATGAGTTAGAAGCCATGCAGCACTAGACTAGATATGAGTTATAATACACCATGCAGCACTAGACTAGATATGAGTTATAATACGCCATGCAGCACTAGACTAGATATGAGTTATAATACGCCATGCAGCACTAGACTAGATATGAGTTATAATACGCCATGCAGCACTAGACTAGATATGAGTTATGATACACCATGCAGCACTAGACTAGATATGAGTTATAATACACCATGCAGCACTAGACTAGATATGAGTTAGAAGCCATGCAGCACTAGACTAGATATGAGTTATAATACACCATGCAGCACTAGACTAGATATGAGTTATAATACGCCATGCAGCACTAGACTAGATATGAGTTATAATACGCCATGCAGCACTAGACTAGATATGAGTTAGAAGCCATGCAGCACTAGACTAGATATGAGTTATAATATGCCATGCAGCACTAGACTAGATATGAGTTAGAAGCCATGCAGCACTAGACTAGAAATGAGTTAGAAGCCATGCAGCACTAGGCTAGATATGAGTTATAATACACCATGCAGCACTAGGCTAGATATGAGTTATAATACGCCATGCAGCACTAGACTAGATATGAGTTATAATACGCCGTGTAGAGCTAGACTAGATATGAGTTAGAAGCCATGCAGCACTAGACTAGATATGAGTTAGAAGCCATGCAGCACTAGACTAGATATGAGTTATAATACGCCATGCAGCACTAGACTAGATATGAGTTAGAAGCCATGCAGCACTAGACTAGATATGAGTTATAATACGCCATGCAGCACTAGACTAGATATGAGTTATAATACGCCATGCAGCACTAGACTAGATATGAGTTAGAAGCCATGCAGCACTAGACTAGATATGAGTTATAATATGCCATGCAGCACTAGACTAGATATGAGTTAGAAGCCATGCAGCACTAGACTAGATATGAGTTAGAAGCCATGCAGCACTAGGCTAGATATGAGTTATAATAAGCCATGCAGCACTAGACTAGATATGAGTTAGAAGCCATGCAGCACTAGACTAGATATGAGTTATAATACACCATGCAGCACTAGACTAGATATGAGTTATAATAAGCCATGCAGCACTAGACTAGATATGAGTTATAATAAGCCATGCAGCACTAGACTAGATATGAGTTATAATAAGCCATGCAGCACTAGACTAGATATGAGTTATAATACGCCATGCAGCACTAGACTAGATATGAGTTATAATACGCCATGCAGCACTAGACTAGATATGAGTTATAATACGCCGTGTAGAGCTAGACTAGATATGAGTTAGAAGCCATGCAGCACTAGACTAGATATGAGTTAGAAGCCATGCAGCACTAGACTAGATATGAGTTATAATAAGCCATGCAGCACTAGACTAGATATGAGTTATAATAAGCCATGCAGCACTAGACTAGATATGAGTTATAATACGCCATGCAGCACTAGACTAGATATGAGTTATAATACACCATGCAGCACTAGACTAGATATGAGTTAGAAGCCATGCAGCACTAGTCTAGATATGAGTTAGAAGCCATGCAGCACTAGACTAGATATGAGTTATAATACGCCATGCAGCACTAGACTAGATATGAGTTATAATACGCCATGCAGCACTAGACTAGATATGAGTTAGAAGCCATGCAGCACTAGACTAGATATGAGTTAGAAGCCATGCAGCACTAGACTAGATATGAGTTAGAAGCCATGCAGCACTAGACTAGATATGAGTTATAATACGCCATGCAGCACTAGACTAGATATGAGTTAGAAGCCATGCAGCACTAGACTAGATATGAGTTAGAAGCCATGCAGCACTAGACTAGATATGAGTTAGAATAAGCCATGCAGCACTAGACTAGATATGAGTTATAATAAGCCATGCAGCACTAGACTAGATATGAGTTATAATACGCCATGCAGCACTAGACTAGATATGAGTTATAATACGCCATGCAGCACTAGACTAGATATGAGTTATAATAAGCCATGCAGCACTAGACTAGATATGAGTTATAATACGCCATGCAGCACTAGACTAGATATGAGTTAGAAGCCATGCAGCGCTAGACTAGATATGAGTTATAATACGCCATGCAGCGCTAGACTAGATATGAGTTATAATACGCCATTCAGCACTAGACTAGCTATGAGTTAGAAGCCATGCAGCACTAGACTAGATATGAGTTAGAAGCCATGCAGCACTAGACTAGATATGAGTTAGAAGCCATGCAGCACTAGACTAGATATGAGTTAGAAGCCATGCAGCACTAGGCTAGATATGAGTTATAATACGCCATGCAGCACTAGACTAGATATGAGTTAGAAGCCATGCAGCGCTAGACTAGATATGAGTTATAATACACCATGCAGCACTAGACTAGATATGAGTTAGAAGCCATGCAGCACTAGACTAGATATGAGTTAGAAGCCATGCAGCACTAGACTAGATATGAGTTATAATACGCCATGCAGCACTAGACTAGATATGAGTTATAATACACCATGCAGCACTAGACTAGATATGAGTTATAATACGCCATGCAGCACTAGACTAGATATGAGTTAGAAGCCATGCAGCACTAGACTAGATATGAGTTAGAAGCCATGCAGCACTAGACTAGATATGAGTTAGAAGCCATGCAGCACTAGACTAGATATGAGTTAGAAGCCATGCAGCACTAGACTAGATATGAGTTATAATACGCCATGCAGCACTAGACTAGATATGAGTTATAATACGCCATGCAGCACTAGACTAGATATGAGTTATAATACGCCATGCAGCACTAGACTAGATATGAGTTAGAAGCCATGCAGCACTAGACTAGATATGAGTTATAATACACCATGCAGCACTAGACTAGATATGAGTTATAATACGCCGTGTAGAGCTAGACTAGATATCAGTTAGAAGCCATGCAGCACTAGACTAGATATGAGTTATAATACGCCGTGTAGAGCTAGACTAGATATGAGTTAGAAGCCATGCAGCACTAGACTAGATATGAGTTAGAAGCCATGCAGCACTAGACTAGATATGAGTTATAATACGCCATGCAGCACTAGACTAGATATGAGTTATAATAAGCCATGCAGCACTAGACTAGATATGAGTTATAATACGCCGTGTAGAGCTAGACTAGATATGAGTTAGAAGCCATGCAGCACTAGACTAGATATGAGTTAGAAGCCATGCAGCACTAGACTAGATATGAGTTATAATACGCCATGCAGCACTAGACTAGATATGAGTTAGAAGCCATGCAGCACTAGACTAGATATGAGTTATAATACGCCATGCAGCACTAGACTAGATATGAGTTATAATACGCCATGCAGCACTAGACTAGATATGAGTTAGAAGCCATGCAGCACTAGACTAGATATTAGTTATAATATGCCATGCAGCACTAGACTAGATATGAGTTAGAAGCCATGCAGCACTAGACTAGATATGAGTTATAATACACCATGCAGCACTAGACTAGATATGAGTTATAATACGCCGTGTAGAACTAGACTAGATATGAGTTAGAAGCCATGCAGCAATAGACTAGATATGAGTTAGAAGCCATGCAGCACTAGACTAGATATGAGTTATAATACGCCATGCAGCACTAGACTAGATATGAGTTAGAAGCCATGCAGCACTAGACTAGATATTAGTTATAATATGCCATGCAGCACTAGACTAGATATGAGTTAGAAGCCATGCAGCACTAGACTAGATATGAGTTATAATACACCATGCAGCACTAGACTAGATATGAGTTATAATACGCCGTGTAGAGCTAGACTAGATATGAGTTAGAAGCCATGCAGCACTAGACTAGATATGAGTTAGAAGCCATGCAGCACTAGACTAGATATGAGTTAGAAGCCATGCAGCACTAGGCTAGATATGAGTTATAATACACCATGCAGCACTAGGCTAGATATGAGTTATAATACGCCATGCAGCACTAGACTAGATATGAGTTATAATACGCCGTGTAGAGCTAGACTAGATATGAGTTAGAAGCCATGCAGCACTAGACTAGATATGAGTTAGAAGCCATGCAGCACTAGACTAGATATGAGTTATAATACGCCATGCAGCACTAGACTAGATATGAGTTAGAAGCCATGCAGCACTAGACTAGATATGAGTTAGAAGCCATGCAGCACTAGACTAGATATGAGTTATAATACGCCATGCAGCACTAGACTAGATATGAGTTAGAAGCCATGCAGCACTAGACTAGATATGAGTTAGAAGCCATGCAGCACTAGACTAGATATGAGTTAGAAGCCATGCAGCACTAGACTAGATATGAGTTAGAAGCCATGCAGCACTAGGCTAGATATGAGTTATAATAAGCCATGCAGCACTAGACTAGATATGAGTTATAATACGCCATGCAGCACTAGACTAGATATGAGTTATAATAAGCCATGCAGCACTAGACTAGATATGAGTTATAATAAGCCATGCAGCACTAGACTAGATATGAGTTATAATAAGCCATGCAGCACTAGACTAGATATGAGTTATAATACGCCATGCAGCACTAGACTAGATATGAGTTATAATACGCCATGCAGCACTAGACTAGATATGAGTTAGAAGCCATGCAGCACTAGACTAGATATGAGTTAGAAGCCATGCAGCACTAGACTAGATATGAGTTATAATAAGCCATGCAGCACTAGACTAGATATGAGTTAGAAGCCATGCAGCACTAGACTAGATATGAGTTATAATAAGCCATGCAGCACTAGACTAGATATGAGTTATAATACACCATGCAGCACTAGACTAGATATGAGTTAGAAGCCATGCAGCACTAGACTAGATATGAGTTAGAAGCCATGCAGCACTAGACTAGATATGAGTTAGAAGCCATGCAGCACTAGACTAGATATGAGTTATAATAAGCCATGCAGCACTAGACTAGATATGAGTTATAATACGCCATGCAGCACTAGACTAGATATAAGTTATAATACGCCATGCAGCACTAGACTAGATATGAGTTAGAAGCCATGCAGCACTAGACTAGATATGAGTTAGAAGCCATGCAGCACTAGACTAGATATGAGTTATAATAAGCCATGCAGCACTAGACTAGATATGAGTTATAATAAGCCATGCAGCACTAGACTAGATATGAGTTAGAAGCCATGCAGCACTAGACTAGATATGAGTTATAATACACCATGCAGCACTAGACTAGATATGAGTTATAATAAGCCATGCAGCACTAGACTAGATATGAGTTATAATAAGCCATGCAGCACTAGACTAGATATGAGTTATAATAAGCCATGCAGCACTAGACTAGATATGAGTTATAATACGCCATGCAGCACTAGACTAGATATGAGTTATAATACGCCATGCAGCACTAGACTAGATATGAGTTAGAAGCCATGCAGCACTAGACTAGATATGAGTTAGAAGCCATGCAGCACTAGACTAGATATGAGTTATAATAAGCCATGCAGCACTAGACTAGATATGAGTTAGAAGCCATGCAGCACTAGACTAGATATGAGTTATAATACGCCATGCAGCACTAGACTAGATATGAGTTATAATACGCCATGCAGCACTAGACTAGATATGAGTTAGAAGCCATGCAGCACTAGACTAGATATGAGTTAGAAGCCATGCAGCACTAGACTAGATATGAGTTAGAAGCCATGCAGCACTAGACTAGATATGAGTTATAATAAGCCATGCAGCACTAGATTAGATATGAGTTATAATAAACCATGCAGCACTAGACTAGATATGAGTTAGAAGCCATGCAGCACTAGACTAGATATGAGTTAGAAGCCATGCAGCACTAGACTAGATATGAGTTATAATACGCCATGCAGCACTAGACTAGATATGAGTTAGAAGCCATGCAGCACTAGACTAGATATGAGTTAGAAGCCATGCAGCACTAGACTAGATATGAGTTATAATACACCATGCAGCACTAGACTAGATATGAGTTAGAAGCCATGCAGCACTAGACTAGATATGAGTTAGAAGCCATGCAGCACTAGACTAGATATGAGTTATAATACGCCATGCAGCACTAGACTAGATATGAGTTAGAAGCCATGCAGCACTAGACTAGATATGAGTTAGAAGCCATGCAGCACTAGACTAGATATGAGTTATAATACACCATGCAGCACTAGACTAGATATGAGTTAGAAGCCATGCAGCACTAGACTAGATATGAGTTAGAAGCCATGCAGCACTAGACTAGATATTAGTTAGAAGCCATGCAGCACTAGACTAGATATGAGTTAGAAGCCATGCAGCACTAGACTAGATATGAGTTATAATACGCCATGCAGCACTAGACTAGATATGAGTTATAATAAGCCATGCAGCACTAGACTAGATATGAGTTAGAAGCCATGCAGCACTAGACTAGATATGAGTTATAATAAGCCATGCAGCACTAGACTAGATATGAGTTATAATACGCCATGCAGCACTAGACTAGATATGAGTTAGAAGCCATGCAGCACTAGGCTAGATATGAGTTATAATACACCATGCAGCACTAGACTAGATATGAGTTATAATAAGCCATGCAGCACTAGACTAGATATGAGTTATAATACGCCGTGTAGAGCTAGACTAGATATGAGTTAGAAGCCATGCAGCACTAGACTAGATATGAGTTAGAAGCCATGCAGCACTAGACTAGATATGAGTTATAATACGCCATGCAGCACTAGACTAGATATGAGTTAGAAGCCATGCAGCACTAGACTAGATATGAGTTATAATACGCCATGCAGCACTAGACTAGATATGAGTTATAATACGCCATGCAGCACTAGACTAGATATGAGTTAGAAGCCATGCAGCACTAGACTAGATATGAGTTATAATATGCCATGCAGCACTAGACTAGATATGAGTTAGAAGCCATGCAGCACTAGACTAGATATGAGTTATAATACACCATGCAGCACTAGACTAGATATGAGTTAGAAGCCATGCAGCACTAGACTAGATATGAGTTATAATACGCCATGCAGCACTAGACTAGATATGAGTTATAATAAGCCATGCAGCACTAGACTAGATATGAGTTAGAAGCCATGCAGCACTAGACTAGATATGAGTTATAATAAGCCATGCAGCACTAGACTAGATATGAGTTATAATACGCCATGCAGCACTAGACTAGATATGAGTTAGAAGCCATGCAGCACTAGGCTAGATATGAGTTAGAAGCCATGCAGCACTAGGCTAGATATGAGTTATAATACACCATGCATCACTAGACTAGATATGAGTTATAATACGCCATGCAGCACTAGACTAGATATGAGTTATAATACGCCATGCAGCACTAGACTAGATATGAGTTATAATACACCATGCAGCACTAGACTAGATATGAGTTATAATACACCATGCAGCACTAGACTAGATATGAGTTATAATACGCCATGCAGCACTAGACTAGATATGAGTTATAATACACCATGCAGCACTAGACTAGATATGAGTTATAATACGCCATGCAGCACTAGACTAGATATGAGTTAGAAGCCATGCAGCACTAGACTAGATATGAGTTATAATACACCATGCAGCACTAGACTAGATATGAGTTATAATACACCATGCAGCACTAGACTAGATATGAGTTATAATACACCATGCAGCACTAGACTAGATATGAGTTATAATACGCCATGCAGCACTAGACTAGATATGAGTTAGAAGCCATGCAGCACTAGACTAGATATGAGTTATAATACGCCATGCAGCACTAGACTATATATGAGTTATAATACGCCATGCAGCACTAGACTAGATATGAGTTATAATACACCATGCAGCACTAGACTAGATATGAGTTAGAAGCCATGCAGCACTAGACTAGATATGAGTTATAATACACCATGCAGCACTAGACTAGATATGAGTTATAATACGCCATGCAGCACTAGACTAGATATGAGTTATAATACACCATGCAGCACTAGACTAGATATGAGTTATAATACACCATGCAGCACTAGACTAGATATGAGTTATAATACACCATGCAGCACTAGACTAGATATGAGTTATAATACACCATGCAGCACTAGACTAGATATGAGTTAGAAGCCATGCAGCACTAGACTAGATATGAGTTAGAAGCCATGCAGCACTAGACTAGATATGAGTTATAATACACCATGCAGCACTAGACTAGATATGAGTTATAATACACCATGCAGCACTAGACTAGATATGAGTTAGAAGCCATGCAGCACTAGACTAGATATGAGTTAGAAGCCATGCAGCACTAGACTAGATATGAGTTAGAAGCCATGCAGCACTAGACTAGATATGAGTTATAATACACCATGCAGCACTAGACTAGATATGAGTTAGAAGCCATGCAGCACTAGACTAGATATGAGTTAGAAGCCATGCAGCACTAGACTAGATATGAGTTATAATACGCCATGCAGCACTAGACTAGATATGAGTTATAATACGCCGTGTATAGCTAGACTAGATATGAGTTAGAAGCCATGCAGCACTAGACTAGATATGAGTTAGAAGCCATGCAGCACTAGACTAGATATGAGTTATAATACGCCATGCAGCACTAGACTAGATATGAGTTAGAAGCCATGCAGCACTAGACTAGATATGAGTTATAATACGCCATGCAGCACTAGACTAGATATGAGTTATAATACGCCATGCAGCACTAGACTAGATATGAGTTAGAAGCCATGCAGCACTAGACTAGATATTAGTTATAATATGCCATGCAGCACTAGACTAGATATGAGTTAGAAGCCATGCAGCACTAGACTAGATACGAGTTAGAAGCCTAGCAGCACTAGGCTAGATATGAGTTATAATACACCATGCAGCACTAGACTAGATATGAGTTATAATAAGCCATGCAGCACTAGACTAGATATGAGTTATAATACGCCGTGTAGAGCTAGACTAGATATGAGTTAGAAGCCATGCAGCACTAGACTAGATATGAGTTAGAAGCCATGCAGCACTAGACTAGATATGAGTTATAATACGCCATGCAGCACTAGACTAGATATGAGTTAGAAGCCATGCAGCACTAGACTAGATATGAGTTATAATACGCCATGCAGCACTAGACTAGATATGAGTTATAATACGCCATGCAGCACTAGACTAGATATGAGTTAGAAGCCATGCAGCACTAGACTAGATATGAGTTATAATATGCCATGCAGCACTAGACTAGATATGAGTTAGAAGCCATGCAGCACTAGACTAGATATGAGTTATAATACACCATGCAGCACTAGACTAGATATGAGTTAGAAGCCATGCAGCACTAGACTAGATATGAGTTATAATACGCCATGCAGCACTAGACTAGATATGAGTTATAATAAGCCATGCAGCACTAGACTAGATATGAGTTAGAAGCCATGCAGCACTAGACTAGATATGAGTTATAATAAGCCATGCAGCACTAGACTAGATATGAGTTATAATACGCCATGCAGCACTAGACTAGATATGAGTTAGAAGCCATGCAGCACTAGGCTAGATATGAGTTAGAAGCCATGCAGCACTAGGCTAGATATGAGTTATAATACACCATGCATCACTAGACTAGATATGAGTTATAATACGCCATGCAGCACTAGACTAGATATGAGTTATAATACGCCATGCAGCACTAGACTAGATATGAGTTATAATACACCATGCAGCACTAGACTAGATATGAGTTATAATACACCATGCAGCACTAGACTAGATATGAGTTATAATACGCCATGCAGCACTAGACTAGATATGAGTTATAATACACCATGCAGCACTAGACTAGATATGAGTTATAATACGCCATGCAGCACTAGACTAGATATGAGTTAGAAGCCATGCAGCACTAGACTAGATATGAGTTATAATACACCATGCAGCACTAGACTAGATATGAGTTATAATACACCATGCAGCACTAGACTAGATATGAGTTATAATACACCATGCAGCACTAGACTAGATATGAGTTATAATACGCCATGCAGCACTAGACTAGATATGAGTTAGAAGCCATGCAGCACTAGACTAGATATGAGTTATAATACGCCATGCAGCACTAGACTATATATGAGTTATAATACGCCATGCAGCACTAGACTAGATATGAGTTATAATACACCATGCAGCACTAGACTAGATATGAGTTAGAAGCCATGCAGCACTAGACTAGATATGAGTTATAATACACCATGCAGCACTAGACTAGATATGAGTTATAATACGCCATGCAGCACTAGACTAGATATGAGTTATAATACACCATGCAGCACTAGACTAGATATGAGTTATAATACACCATGCAGCACTAGACTAGATATGAGTTATAATACACCATGCAGCACTAGACTAGATATGAGTTATAATACGCCATGCAGCACTAGACTAGATATGAGTTAGAAGCCATGCAGCACTAGACTAGATATGAGTTATAATACGCCATGCAGCACTAGACTATATATGAGTTATAATACGCCATGCAGCACTAGACTAGATATGAGTTATAATACACCATGCAGCACTAGACTAGATATGAGTTAGAAGCCATGCAGCACTAGACTAGATATGAGTTATAATACACCATGCAGCACTAGACTAGATATGAGTTATAATACGCCATGCAGCACTAGACTAGATATGAGTTATAATACACCATGCAGCACTAGACTAGATATGAGTTATAATACACCATGCAGCACTAGACTAGATATGAGTTATAATACACCATGCAGCACTAGACTAGATATGAGTTATAATACACCATGCAGCACTAGACTAGATATGAGTTAGAAGCCATGCAGCACTAGACTAGATATGAGTTAGAAGCCATGCAGCACTAGACTAGATATGAGTTATAATACACCATGCAGCACTAGACTAGATATGAGTTATAATACACCATGCAGCACTAGACTAGATATGAGTTAGAAGCCATGCAGCACTAGACTAGATATGAGTTAGAAGCCATGCAGCACTAGACTAGATATGAGTTAGAAGCCATGCAGCACTAGACTAGATATGAGTTATAATACACCATGCAGCACTAGACTAGATATGAGTTAGAAGCCATGCAGCACTAGACTAGATATGAGTTAGAAGCCATGCAGCACTAGACTAGATATGAGTTAGAAGCCATGCAGCACTAGACTAGATATGAGTTATAATACGCCATGCAGCACTAGACTAGATATGAGTTAGAAGCCATGCAGCACTAGACTAGATATGAGTTATAATACGCCATGCAGCACTAGACTAGATATGAGTTATAATACGCCATGCAGCACTAGACTAGATATGAGTTAGAAGCCATGCAGCACTAGACTAGATATTAGTTATAATATGCCATGCAGCACTAGACTAGATATGAGTTAGAAGCCATGCAGCACTAGACTAGATACGAGTTAGAAGCCATGCAGCACTAGGCTAGATATGAGTTATAATACACCATGCAGCACTAGGCTAGATATGAGTTATAATACGCCATGCAGCACTAGACTAGATATGAGTTATAATACGCCGTGTAGAGCTAGACTAGATATGAGTTAGAAGCCATGCAGCACTAGACTAGATATGAGTTAGAAGCCATGCAGCACTAGACTAGATATGAGTTATAATACGCCATGCAGCACTAGACTAGATATGAGTTAGAAGCCATGCAGCACTAGACTAGATATGAGTTATAATACGCCATGCAGCACTAGACTAGATATGAGTTAGAAGCCATGCAGCACTAGACTAGATATGAGTTAGAAGCCATGCAGCACTAGACTAGATATGAGTTATAATAAGCCATGCAGCACTAGACTAGATATGAGTTAGAAGCCATGCAGCACTAGACTAGATATGAGTTATAATACGCCATGCAGCACTAGACTAGATATGAGTTAGAAGCCATGCAGCACTAGACTAGATATGAGTTATAATAAGCCATGCAGCACTAGACTAGATATGAGTTATAATAAGCCATGCAGCACTAGATTAGATATGAGTTATAATAAACCATGCAGCACTAGACTAGATATGAGTTAGAAGCCATGCAGCACTAGACTAGATATGAGTTAGAAGCCATGCAGCACTAGACTAGATATGAGTTATAATACGCCATGCAGCACTAGACTAGATATGAGTTAGAAGCCATGCAGCACTAGACTAGATATGAGTTATAATACACCATGCAGCACTAGACTAGATATGAGTTAGAAGCCATGCAGCACTAGACTAGATATGAGTTAGAAGCCATGCAGCACTAGACTAGATATGAGTTAGAAGCCATGCAGCACTAGACTAGAAATGAGTTAGAAGCCATGCAGCACTAGACTAGATATGAGTTATAATACGCCATGCAGCACTAGACTAGATATGAGTTATAATAAGCCATGCAGCACTAGACTAGATATGAGTTAGAAGCCATGCAGCACTAGACTAGATATGAGTTATAATAAGCCATGCAGCACTAGACTAGATATGAGTTATAATACGCCATGCAGCACTAGACTAGATATGAGTTAGAAGCCATGCAGCACTAGACTAGATATGAGTTATAATACACCATGCAGCACTAGACTAGATATGAGTTATAATACGCCATGCAGCACTAGACTAGATATGAGTTATAATACACCATGCAGCACTAGACTAGATATGAGTTATAATAAGCCATGCAGCACTAGACTAGATATGAGTTAGAAGCCATGCAGCACTAGACTAGATATGAGTTATAATACGCCATGCAGCACTAGACTAGATATGAGTTATAATACGCCATGCAGCACTAGACTAGATATGAGTTATAATAAGCCATGCAGCACTAGACTAGATATGAGTTATAATACGCCGTGTAGAGCTAGACTAGATATGAGTTAGAAGCCATGCAGCACTAGACTAGATATGAGTTAGAAGCCATGCAGCACTAGACTAGATATGAGTTATAATACACCATGCAGCACTAGACTAGATATGAGTTATAATACGCCATGCAGCACTAGACTAGATATGAGTTATAATACGCCATGCAGCACTAGACTAGATATGAGTTATAATACGCCATGCAGCACTAGACTAGATATGAGTTATAATACACCATGCAGCACTAGACTAGATATGAGTTATAATACACCATGCAGCACTAGACTAGATATGAGTTAGAAGCCATGCAGCACTAGACTAGATATGAGTTATAATACACCATGCAGCACTAGACTAGATATGAGTTATAATACGCCATGCAGCACTAGACTAGATATGAGTTATAATACGCCATGCAGCACTAGACTAGATATGAGTTATAATACGCCATGCAGCACTAGACTAGATATGAGTTATAATAAGCCATGCAGCACTAGACTAGATATGAGTTATAATACGCCATGCAGCACTAGACTAGATATGAGTTATAATACGCCATGCAGCACTAGACTAGATATGAGTTATAATACGCCGTGTAGCACTAGACTAGATATGAGTTATAATAAGCCATGCAGCACTAGACTAGATATGAGTTATAATACGCCATGCAGCACTAGACTAGATATGAGTTATAATAAGCCATGCAGCACTAGACTAGATATGAGTTATAATAAGCCATGCAGCAGTAGACTAGATATGAGTTATAATACGCCATGCAGCACTAGACTAGATATGAGTTAGAAGCCATGCAGCACTAGACTAGATATGAGTTAGAAGCCATGCAGCACTAGACTAGATATGAGTTATAATAAGCCATGCAGCACTAGACTAGATATGAGTTAGAAGCCATGCAGCACTAGACTAGATATGAGTTATAATACGCCATGCAGCACTAGACTAGATATGAGTTATAATACGCCATGCAGCACTAGACTAGATATGAGTTAGAAGCCATGCAGCACTAGACTAGATATGAGTTAGAAGCCATGCAGCACTAGACTAGATATGAGTTAGAAGCCATGCAGCACTAGACTAGATATGAGTTATAATAAGCCATGCAGCACTAGACTAGATATGAGTTATAATACGCCATGCAGCACTAGAGTAGATATGAGTTAGAAGCCATGCAGCACTAGACTAGATATGAGTTAGAAGCCATGCAGCACTAGACTAGATATGAGTTAGAAGCCATGCAGCACTAGACTAGATATGAGTTAGAAGCCATGCAGCACTAGATTAGATATGAGTTATAATAAACCATGCAGCACTAGACTAGATATGAGTTAGAAGCCATGCAGCACTAGACTAGATATGAGTTAGAAGCCATGCAGCACTAGACTAGATATGAGTTATAATACGCCATGCAGCACTAGACTAGATATGAGTTAGAAGCCATGCAGCACTAGACTAGATATTAGTTATAATAAGCCATGCAGCACTAGACTAGATATGAGTTAGAAGCCATGCAGCACTAGACTAGATATGAGTTATAATACACCATGCAGCACTAGACTAGATATGAGTTAGAAGCCATGCAGCACTAGACTAGATATGAGTTAGAAGCCATGCAGCACTAGACTAGATATGAGTTAGAAGCCATGCAGCACTAGACTAGATATGAGTTAGAAGCCATGCAGCACTAGACTAGATATGAGTTATAATACGCCATGCAGCACTAGACTAGATATGAGTTATAATAAGCCATGCAGCACTAGACTAGATATGAGTTAGAAGCCATGCAGCACTAGGCTAGATATGAGTTATAATACGCCATGCAGCACTAGACTAGATATGAGTTATAATACGCCATGCAGCACTAGACTAGATATGAGTTATAATACACCATGCAGCACTAGACTAGATATGAGTTATAATACACCATGCAGCACTAGACTAGATATGAGTTACAATACACCATGCAGCACTAGACTAGATATGAGTTAGAAGCCATGCAGCACTAGACTAGATATGAGTTATAATACACCATGCAGCACTAGACTAGATATGAGTTAGAAGCCATGCAGCACTAGACTAGATATGAGTTATAATACACCATGCAGCACTAGACTAGATATGAGTTAGAAGCCATGCAGCACTAGACTAGATATGAGTTATAATACACCATGCAGCACTAGACTAGATATGAGTTATAATACACCATGCAGCACTAGACTAGATATGAGTTATAATATGCCATGCAGCACTAGACTAGATATGAGTTATAATACACCATGCAGCACTAGACTAGATATGAGTTAGAAGCCATGCAGCACTAGACTAGATATGAGTTATAATACACCATGCAGCACTAGACTAGATATGAGTTAGAAGCCATGCAGCACTAGACTAGATATGAGTTAGAAGCCATGCAGCACTAGACTAGATATGAGTTATAATACACCATGCAGCACTAGACTAGATATGAGTTATAATACACCATGCAGCACTAGACTAGATATGAGTTATAATACACCATGCAGCACTAGACTAGATATGAGTTATAATACACCATGCAGCACTAGACTAGATATGAGTTATAATACGCCATGCAGCACTAGACTAGATATGAGTTATAATACACCATGCAGCACTAGACTAGATATGAGTTATAATACACCATGCAGCACTAGACTAGATATGAGTTATAATACACCATGCAGCACTAGACTAGATATGAGTTATAATAAGCCATGCAGCACTAGACTAGATATGAGTTATAATACGCCATGCAGCACTAGACTAGATATGAGTTATAATACACCATGCAGCACTAGACTAGATATGAGTTATAATACGCCATGCAGCACTAGACTAGATATGAGTTATAATACACCATGCAGCACTAGACTAGATATGAGTTATAATACGCCATGCAGCACTAGACTAGATATGAGTTATAATACACCATGTAGCACTAGACTAGATATGAGTTATAATACACCATGCAGCACTAGACTAGATATGAGTTATAATACACCATGCAGCACTAGACTAGATATGAGTTATAATACACCATGTAGCACTAGACTAGATATGAGTTATAATACACCATGCAGCACTAGACTAGATATGAGTTATAATACACCATGCAGCACTAGACTAGATATGAGTTATAATAGACCATGTAGCACTAGACTAGATATGAGTTATAATACACCATGCAGCACTAGACTAGATATGAGTTATAATACACCATGCAGCACTAGACTAGATATGAGTTAGAAGCCATGCAGCACTAGGCTAGATATGAGTTATAATACACCATGCAGCACTAGACTAGATATGAGTTATAATACACCATGCAGCACTAGACTAGATATGAGTTAGAAGCCATGCAGCACTAGACTAGATATGAGTTATAATACACCATGCAGCACTAGACTAGATATGAGTTATAATACACCATGCAGCACTAGACTAGATATGAGTTAGAAGCCATGCAGCACTAGGCTAGATATGAGTTATAATACACCATGCAACACTAGGCTAGATACGAGTTAGAAGCCATGCAGCACTAGACTAGATATGAGTTAGAAGCCATGCAGCACTAGACTAGATATGAGTTATAATACACCATGCAGCACTAGACTAGATATGAGTTATAATACGCCATGCAGCACTAGACTAGATATGAGTTATAATACGCCATGCAGCACTAGACTAGATATGAGTTAGAAGCCATGCAGCACTAGACTAGATATGAGTTAGAAGCCATGCAGCACTAGACTAGATATGAGTTAGAAGCCATGCAGCACTAGGCTAGATATGAGTTATAATACACCATGCAGCACTAGACTAGATATGAGTTATAATACACCATGCAGCACTAGACTAGATATGAGTTATAATACACCATGCAGCACTAGACTAGATATGAGTTAGAAGCCATGCAGCACTAGGCTAGATATGAGTTAGAAGCCATGCAGCACTAGACTAGATATGAGTTAGAAGCCATGCAGCACTAGGCTAGATATGAGTTAGAAGCCATGCAGCACTAGACTAGTTATGAGTTATAATACACCATGCAGCACTAGACTAGATATGAGTTAGAAGCCATGCAGCACTAGGCTAGATATGAGTTAGAAGCCATGCAGCACTAGACTAGATATGAGTTAGAAGCCATGCAGCACTAGACTAGTTATGAGTTATAATACACCATGCAGCACTAGACTAGATATGAGTTAGAAGCCATGCAGCACTAGACTAGATATGAGTTATAATACACCATGCAGCACTAGACTAGATATGAGTTATAATACACCATGCAGCACTAGACTAGATATGAGTTAGAAGCCATGCAGCACTAGACTAGATATGAGTTATAATACACCATGCAGCACTAGACTAGATATGAGTTATAATACACCATGCAGCACTAGACTAGATATGAGTTATAATACACCATGCAGCACTAGACTAGATATGAGTTATAATACACCATGCAGCACTAGACTAGATATGAGTTATAATACACCATGCAGCACTAGACTAGATATGAGTTATAATACACCATGCAGCACTAGTCTAGATATGAGTTATAATAAGCCATGCAGTACTAGACAAGATATGAGTTAGAAGACATGCAGCACTAGACTAGATATGAGTTAGAAGCCATGCAGCACTAGGCTAGATATGAGTTATAATACACCATGTAGCACTAGACTAGATATGAGTTAGAAGCCATGCAGCACTAGACTAGATATGAGCTATAATACACCATGCAGCACTAGACTAGATATGAGTTAGAAGCCATGCAGCACTAGACTAGATATGAGTTATAATACACCATGCAGCACTAGACTAGATATGAGTTATAATACACCATGCAGCACTAGGCTAGATATGAGTTAGAAGCCATGCAGCACTAGACTAGATATGAGTTAGAAGCCATGCAGCACTTGGCTAGATATGAGTTAGAAGCCATGCAGCACTAGGCTAGATATGAGTTATAATACACCATGCAGCACTAGACTAGATATGAGTTAGAAGCCATGCAGCACTAGACTAGATATGAGTTATAATACGCCATGCAGCACTAGACTAGATATGAGTTAGAAGCCATGCAGCACTAGACTAGATATGAGTTATAATACACCATGCAGCACTAGGCTAGATATGAGTTATAATACACCATGCAGCACTAGGCTAGATATGAGTTAGAAGCCATGCAGCACTAGACTAGATATGAGTTAGTAGCCATGCAGCACTAGGCTAGATATGAGTTATAATAAGCCATGCAGCACTAGACTAGATATGAGTTATAATACGCCATGCAGCACTAGACTAGATATGAGTTATAATACACCATGCAGCACTAAACTAGATATGAGTTAGAAGCCATGCAGCACTAGACTAGATATGAGTTATAATACGCCATGCAGCACTAGACTAGATATGAGTTAGAAGCCATGCAGCACTAGACTAGATATGAGTTAGAAGCCATGCAGCACTAGACTAGATATGAGTTATAATAAGCCATGCAGCACTAGACTAGATATGAGTTATAATAAGCCATGCAGCACTAGACTAGATATGAGTTAGAAGCCATGCAGCACTAGACTAGATATGAGTTATAATACGCCATGCAGCACTAGACTAGATATGAGTTATAATACACCATGCAGCACTAGGCTATATATGAGTTATAATACACCATGCAGCACTAGGCTAGATATGAGTTAGAAGCCATGCAGCACTAGACTAGATATGAGTTAGAAGCCATGCAGCACTAGACTAGATATGAGTTATAATATGCCATGCAGCATTAGACTAGATATGAGTTAGAAGCCATGCAGCACTAGACTAGATATGAGTTAGTAGCCATGCAGCACTAGGCTAGATATGAGTTATAATAAGCCATGCAGCACTAGACTAGATATGAGTTATAATACGCCATGCAGCACTAGACTAGATATGAGTTATAATACACCATGCAGCACTAAACTAGATATGAGTTAGAAGCCATGCAGCACTAGACTAGATATGAGTTATAATACGCCATGCAGCACTAGACTAGATATGAGTTAGAAGCCATGCAGCACTAGACTAGATATGAGTTAGAAGCCATGCAGCACTAGACTAGATATGAGTTATAATAAGCCATGCAGCACTAGACTAGATATGAGTTATAATAAGCCATGCAGCACTAGACTAGATATGAGTTATAATACGCCATGCAGCACTAGACTAGATATGAGTTATAATACACCATGCAGCACTAGACTAGATATGAGTTAGAAGCCATGCAGCACTAGTCTAGATATGAGTTAGAAGCCATGCAGCACTAGACTAGATATGAGTTATAATACGCCATGCAGCACTAGACTAGATATGAGTTATAATATGCCATGCAGCACTAGACTAGATATGAGTTAGAAGCCATGCAGCACTAGACTAGATATGAGTTAGAAGCCATGCAGCACTAGACTAGATATGAGTTATAATACGCCATGCAGCACTAGACTAGATATGAGTTAGAAGCCATGCAGCACTAGACTAGATATGAGTTAGAAGCCATGCAGCACTAGACTAGATATGAGTTAGAATAAGCCATGCAGCACTAGACTAGATATGAGTTATAATAAGCCATGCAGCACTAGACTAGATATGAGTTATAATACGCCATGCAGCACTAGACTAGATATGAGTTATAATAAGCCATGCAGCACTAGACTAGATATGAGTTATAATACGCCATGCAGCACTAGACTAGATATGAGTTAGAAGCCATGCAGCGCTAGACTAGATATGAGTTATAATACGCCATGCAGCGCTAGACTAGATATGAGTTATAATACGCCATTCAGCACTAGACTAGCTATGAGTTAGAAGCCATGCAGCACTAGACTAGATATGAGTTAGAAGCCATGCAGCACTAGACTAGATATGAGTTAGAAGCCATGCAGCACTAGACTAGATATGAGTTAGAAGCCATGCAGCACTAGGCTAGATATGAGTTATAATACGCCATGCAGCACTAGACTAGATATGAGTTAGAAGCCATGCAGCGCTAGACTAGATATGAGTTATAATACACCATGCAGCACTAGACTAGATATGAGTTAGAAGCCATGCAGCACTAGACTAGATATGAGTTAGAAGCCATGCAGCACTAGACTAGATATGAGTTATAATACGCCATGCAGCACTAGACTAGATATGAGTTATAATACACCATGCAGCACTAGACTAGATATGAGTTATAATACGCCATGCAGCACTAGACTAGATATGAGTTAGAAGCCATGCAGCACTAGACTAGATATGAGTTAGAAGCCATGCAGCACTAGACTAGATATGAGTTAGAAGCCATGCAGCACTAGACTAGATATGAGTTATAATACGCCATGCAGCACTAGACTAGATATGAGTTATAATACGCCATGCAGCACTAGACTAGATATGAGTTATAATACGCCATGCAGCACTAGACTAGATATGAGTTAGAAGCCATGCAGCACTAGACTAGATATGAGTTATAATACACCATGCAGCACTAGACTAGATATGAGTTATAATACGCCGTGTAGAGCTAGACTAGATATGAGTTAGAAGCCATGCAGCACTAGACTAGATATGAGTTATAATACGCCGTGTAGAGCTAGACTAGATATGAGTTAGAAGCCATGCAGCACTAGACTAGATATGAGTTAGAAGCCATGCAGCACTAGACTAGATATGAGTTATAATACGCCATGCAGCACTAGACTAGATATGAGTTATAATAAGCCATGCAGCACTAGACTAGATATGAGTTATAATACGCCGTGTAGAGCTAGACTAGATATGAGTTAGAAGCCATGCAGCACTAGACTAGATATGAGTTAGAAGCCATGCAGCACTAGACTAGATATGAGTTATAATACGCCATGCAGCACTAGACTAGATATGAGTTAGAAGCCATGCAGCACTAGACTAGATATGAGTTATAATACGCCATGCAGCACTAGACTAGATATGAGTTATAATACGCCATGCAGCACTAGACTAGATATGAGTTAGAAGCCATGCAGCACTAGACTAGATATTAGTTATAATATGCCATGCAGCACTAGACTAGATATGAGTTAGAAGCCATGCAGCACTAGACTAGATATGAGTTATAATACACCATGCAGCACTAGACTAGATATGAGTTATAATACGCCGTGTAGAGCTAGACTAGATATGAGTTAGAAGCCATGCAGCACTAGACTAGATATGAGTTAGAAGCCATGCAGCACTAGACTAGATATGAGTTATAATACGCCATGCAGCACTAGACTAGATATGAGTTAGAAGCCATGCAGCACTAGACTAGATATTAGTTATAATATGCCATGCAGCACTAGACTAGATATGAGTTAGAAGCCATGCAGCACTAGACTAGATATGAGTTATAATACACCATGCAGCACTAGACTAGATATGAGTTATAATACGCCGTGTAGAGCTAGACTAGATATGAGTTAGAAGCCATGCAGCACTAGACTAGATATGAGTTAGAAGCCATGCAGCACTAGACTAGATATGAGTTAGAAGCCATGCAGCACTAGGCTAGATATGAGTTATAATACACCATGCAGCACTAGGCTAGATATGAGTTATAATACGCCATGCAGCACTAGACTAGATATGAGTTATAATACGCCGTGTAGAGCTAGACTAGATATGAGTTAGAAGCCATGCAGCACTAGACTAGATATGAGTTAGAAGCCATGCAGCACTAGACTAGATATGAGTTATAATACGCCATGCAGCACTAGACTAGATATGAGTTAGAAGCCATGCAGCACTAGACTAGATATGAGTTAGAAGCCATGCAGCACTAGACTAGATATGAGTTATAATACGCCATGCAGCACTAGACTAGATATGAGTTAGAAGCCATGCAGCACTAGACTAGATATGAGTTAGAAGCCATGCAGCACTAGACTAGATATGAGTTAGAAGCCATGCAGCACTAGACTAGATATGAGTTAGAAGCCATGCAGCACTAGGCTAGATATGAGTTATAATAAGCCATGCAGCACTAGACTAGATATGAGTTATAATACGCCATGCAGCACTAGACTAGATATGAGTTATAATAAGCCATGCAGCACTAGACTAGATATGAGTTATAATAAGCCATGCAGCACTAGACTAGATATGAGTTATAATAAGCCATGCAGCACTAGACTAGATATGAGTTATAATACGCCATGCAGCACTAGACTAGATATGAGTTATAATACGCCATGCAGCACTAGACTAGATATGAGTTAGAAGCCATGCAGCACTAGACTAGATATGAGTTAGAAGCCATGCAGCACTAGACTAGATATGAGTTATAATAAGCCATGCAGCACTAGACTAGATATGAGTTAGAAGCCATGCAGCACTAGACTAGATATGAGTTATAATAAGCCATGCAGCACTAGACTAGATATGAGTTATAATACACCATGCAGCACTAGACTAGATATGAGTTAGAAGCCATGCAGCACTAGACTAGATATGAGTTAGAAGCCATGCAGCACTAGACTAGATATGAGTTAGAAGCCATGCAGCACTAGACTAGATATGAGTTATAATAAGCCATGCAGCACTAGACTAGATATGAGTTATAATACGCCATGCAGCACTAGACTAGATATGAGTTATAATACGCCATGCAGCACTAGACTAGATATGAGTTAGAAGCCATGCAGCACTAGACTAGATATGAGTTAGAAGCCATGCAGCACTAGACTAGATATGAGTTATAATAAGCCATGCAGCACTAGACTAGATATGAGTTATAATAAGCCATGCAGCACTAGACTAGATATGAGTTAGAAGCCATGCAGCACTAGACTAGATATGAGTTATAATACACCATGCAGCACTAGACTAGATATGAGTTATAATAAGCCATGCAGCACTAGACTAGATATGAGTTATAATAAGCCATGCAGCACTAGACTAGATATGAGTTATAATAAGCCATGCAGCACTAGACTAGATATGAGTTATAATAAGCCATGCAGCACTAGACTAGATATGAGTTATAATACGCCATGCAGCACTAGACTAGATATGAGTTATAATACGCCATGCAGCACTAGACTAGATATGAGTTAGAAGCCATGCAGCACTAGACTAGATATGAGTTAGAAGCCATGCAGCACTAGACTAGATATGAGTTATAATAAGCCATGCAGCACTAGACTAGATATGAGTTAGAAGCCATGCAGCACTAGACTAGATATGAGTTATAATACGCCATGCAGCACTAGACTAGATATGAGTTATAATACGCCATGCAGCACTAGACTAGATATGAGTTAGAAGCCATGCAGCACTAGACTAGATATGAGTTAGAAGCCATGCAGCACTAGACTAGATATGAGTTAGAAGCCATGCAGCACTAGACTAGATATGAGTTATAATAAGCCATGCAGCACTAGATTAGATATGAGTTATAATAAACCATGCAGCACTAGACTAGATATGAGTTAGAAGCCATGCAGCACTAGACTAGATATGAGTTAGAAGCCATGCAGCACTAGACTAGATATGAGTTATAATACGCCATGCAGCACTAGACTAGATATGAGTTAGAAGCCATGCAGCACTGGACTAGATATGAGTTATAATAAGCCATGCAGCACTAGATTAGATATGAGTTATAATACACCATGCAGCACTAGACTAGATATGAGTTAGAAGCCATGCAGCACTAGACTAGATATGAGTTATAATACACCATGCAGCACTAGACTAGATATGAGTTAGAAGCCATGCAGCACTAGACTAGATATGAGTTAGAAGCCATGCAGCACTAGACTAGATATTAGTTAGAAGCCATGCAGCACTAGACTAGATATGAGTTAGAAGCCATGCAGCACTAGACTAGATATGAGTTATAATACGCCATGCAGCACTAGACTAGATATGAGTTATAATAAGCCATGCAGCACTAGACTAGATATGAGTTAGAAGCCATGCAGCACTAGACTAGATATGAGTTATAATAAGCCATGCAGCACTAGACTAGATATGAGTTATAATACGCCATGCAGCACTAGACTAGATATGAGTTAGAAGCCATGCAGCACTAGGCTAGATATGAGTTATAATACACCATGCAGCACTAGACTAGATATGAGTTATAATAAGCCATGCAGCACTAGACTAGATATGAGTTATAATACGCCGTGTAGAGCTAGACTAGATATGAGTTAGAAGCCATGCAGCACTAGACTAGATATGAGTTAGAAGCCATGCAGCACTAGACTAGATATGAGTTATAATACGCCATGCAGCACTAGACTAGATATGAGTTAGAAGCCATGCAGCACTAGACTAGATATGAGTTATAATACGCCATGCAGCACTAGACTAGATATGAGTTATAATACGCCATGCAGCACTAGACTAGATATGAGTTAGAAGCCATGCAGCACTAGACTAGATATGAGTTATAATATGCCATGCAGCACTAGACTAGATATGAGTTAGAAGCCATGCAGCACTAGACTAGATATTAGTTATAATACACCATGCAGCACTAGACTAGATATGAGTTAGAAGCCATGCAGCACTAGACTAGATATGAGTTATAATACGCCATGCAGCACTAGACTAGATATGAGTTATAATAAGCCATGCAGCACTAGACTAGATATGAGTTAGAAGCCATGCAGCACTAGACTAGATATGAGTTATAATAAGCCATGCAGCACTAGACTAGATATGAGTTATAATACGCCATGCAGCACTAGACTAGATATGAGTTAGAAGCCATGCAGCACTAGGCTAGATATGAGTTAGAAGCCATGCAGCACTAGGCTAGATATGAGTTATAATACACCATGCATCACTAGACTAGATATGAGTTATAATACGCCATGCAGCACTAGACTAGATATGAGTTATAATACGCCATGCAGCACTAGACTAGATATGAGTTATAATACACCATGCAGCACTAGACTAGATATGAGTTATAATACACCATGCAGCACTAGACTAGATATGAGTTATAATACGCCATGCAGCACTAGACTAGATATGAGTTATAATACACCATGCAGCACTAGACTAGATATGAGTTATAATACGCAATGCAGCACTAGACTAGATATGAGTTAGAAGCCATGCAGCACTAGACTAGATATGAGTTATAATACACCATGCAGCACTAGACTAGATATGAGTTATAATACACCATGCAGCACTAGACTAGATATGAGTTATAATACACCATGCAGCACTAGACTAGATATGAGTTATAATACGCCATGCAGCACTAGACTAGATATGAGTTAGAAGCCATGCAGCACTAGACTAGATATGAGTTATAATACGCCATGCAGCACTAGACTATATATGAGTTATAATACGCCATGCAGCACTAGACTAGATATGAGTTATAATACACCATGCAGCACTAGACTAGATATGAGTTAGAAGCCATGCAGCACTAGACTAGATATGAGTTATAATACACCATGCAGCACTAGACTAGATATGAGTTATAATACGCCATGCAGCACTAGACTAGATATGAGTTATAATACACCATGCAGCACTAGACTAGATATGAGTTATAATACACCATGCAGCACTAGACTAGATATGAGTTATAATACACCATGCAGCACTAGACTAGATATGAGTTATAATACACCATGCAGCACTGGACTAGATATGAGTTAGAAGCCATGCAGCACTAGACTAGATATGAGTTAGAAGCCATGCAGCACTAGACTAGATATGAGTTATAATACACCATGCAGCACTAGACTAGATATGAGTTATAATACACCATGCAGCACTAGACTAGATATGAGTTAGAAGCCATGCAGCACTAGACTAGATATGAGTTAGAAGCCATGCAGCACTAGACTAGATATGAGTTAGAAGCCATGCAGCACTAGACTAGATATGAGTTATAATACACCATGCAGCACTAGACTAGATATGAGTTAGAAGCCATGCAGCACTAGACTAGATATGAGTTAGAAGCCATGCAGCACTAGACTAGATATGAGTTATAATACGCCATGCAGCACTAGACTAGATATGAGTTATAATACGCCGTGTAGAGCTAGACTAGATATGAGTTAGAAGCCATGCAGCACTAGACTAGATATGAGTTAGAAGCCATGCAGCACTAGACTAGATATGAGTTATAATACGCCATGCAGCACTAGACTAGATATGAGTTAGAAGCCATGCAGCACTAGACTAGATATGAGTTATAATACGCCATGCAGCACTAGACTAGATATGAGTTATAATACGCCATGCAGCACTAGACTAGATATGAGTTAGAAGCCATGCAGCACTAGACTAGATATTAGTTATAATATGCCATGCAGCACTAGACTAGATATGAGTTAGAAGCCATGCAGCACTAGACTAGATACGAGTTAGAAGCCATGCAGCACTAGGCTAGATATGAGTTATAATACACCATGCAGCACTAGGCTAGATATGAGTTATAATACGCCATGCAGCACTAGACTAGATATGAGTTATAATACGCCGTGTAGAGCTAGACTAGATATGAGTTAGAAGCCATGCAGCACTAGACTAGATATGAGTTAGAAGCCATGCAGCACTAGACTAGATATGAGTTATAATACGCCATGCAGCACTAGACTAGATATGAGTTAGAAGCCATGCAGCACTAGACTAGATATGAGTTATAATACGCCATGCAGCACTAGACTAGATATGAGTTAGAAGCCATGCAGCACTAGACTAGATATGAGTTAGAAGCCATGCAGCACTAGACTAGATATGAGTTATAATAAGCCATGCAGCACTAGACTAGATATGAGTTATAATACGCCATGCAGCACTAGACTAGATATGAGTTAGAAGCCATGCAGCACTAGACTAGATATGAGTTATAATAAGCCATGCAGCACTAGACTAGATATGAGTTATAATAAGCCATGCAGCACTAGATTAGATATGAGTTATAATAAACCATGCAGCACTAGACTAGATATGAGTTAGAAGCCATGCAGCACTAGACTAGATATGAGTTAGAAGCCATGCAGCACTAGACTAGATATGAGTTATAATACGCCATGCAGCACTAGACTAGATATGAGTTAGAAGCCATGCAGCACTAGACTAGATATGAGTTATAATACACCATGCAGCACTAGACTAGATATGAGTTAGAAGCCATGCAGCACTAGACTAGATATGAGTTAGAAGCCATGCAGCACTAGACTAGATATGAGTTAGAAGCCATGCAGCACTAGACTAGATATGAGTTAGAAGCCATGCAGCACTAGACTAGATATGAGTTATAATACGCCATGCAGCACTAGACTAGATATGAGTTATAATAAGCCATGCAGCACTAGACTAGATATGAGTTAGAAGCCATGCAGCACTAGACTAGATATGAGTTATAATAAGCCATGCAGCACTAGACTAGATATGAGTTATAATACGCCATGCAGCACTAGACTAGATATGAGTTAGAAGCCATGCAGCACTAGACTAGATATGAGTTATAATACACCATGCAGCACTAGACTAGATATGAGTTATAATACGCCATGCAGCACTAGACTAGATATGAGTTATAATACACCATGCAGCACTAGACTAGATATGAGTTATAATAAGCCATGCAGCACTAGACTAGATATGAGTTAGAAGCCATGCAGCACTAGACTAGATATGAGTTATAATACGCCATGCAGCACTAGACTAGATATGAGTTATAATACGCCATGCAGCACTAGACTAGATATGAGTTATAATAAGCCATGCAGCACTAGACTAGATATGAGTTCTAATACGCCGTGTAGAGCTAGACTAGATATGAGTTAGAAGCCATGCAGCACTAGACTAGATATGAGTTAGAAGCCATGCAGCACTAGACTAGATATGAGTTATAATACACCATGCAGCACTAGACTAGATATGAGTTATAATACGCCATGCAGCACTAGACTAGATATGAGTTATAATACGCCATGCAGCACTAGACTAGATATGAGTTATAATACGCCATGCAGCACTAGACTAGATATGAGTTATAATACACCATGCAGCACTAGACTAGATATGAGTTATAATACACCATGCAGCACTAGACTAGATATGAGTTAGAAGCCATGCAGCACTAGACTAGATATGAGTTATAATACACCATGCAGCACTAGACTAGATATGAGTTATAATACGCCATGCAGCACTAGACTAGATATGAGTTATAATACGCCATGCAGCACTAGACTAGATATGAGTTATAATACGCCATGCAGCACTAGACTAGATATGAGTTATAATAAGCCATGCAGCACTAGACTAGATATGAGTTATAATACGCCATGCAGCACTAGACTAGATATGAGTTATAATACGCCATGCAGCACTAGACTAGATATGAGTTATAATACGCCGTGTAGCACTAGACTAGATATGAGTTATAATAAGCCATGCAGCACTAGACTAGATATGAGTTATAATACGCCATGCAGCACTAGACTAGATATGAGTTATAATAAGCCATGCAGCACTAGACTAGATATGAGTTATAATAAGCCATGCAGCACTAGACTAGATATGAGTTATAATACGCCATGCAGCACTAGACTAGATATGAGTTATAATACACCATGCAGCACTAGACTAGATATGAGTTATAATACACCATGCAGCACTAGACTAGATATGAGTTAGAAGCCATGCAGCACTAGACTAGATATGAGTTAGAAGCCATGCAGCACTAGACTAGATATGAGTTAGAAGCCATGCAGCACTAGACTAGATATGAGTTATAATACACCATGCAGCACTAGACTAGATATGAGTTAGAAGCCATGCAGCACTAGACTAGATATGAGTTAGAAGCCATGCAGCACTAGACTAGATATGAGTTATAATACGCCATGCAGCACTAGACTAGATATGAGTTATAATACGCCGTGTAGAGCTAGACTAGATATGAGTTAGAAGCCATGCAGCACTAGACTAGATATGAGTTAGAAGCCATGCAGCACTAGACTAGATATGAGTTATAATACGCCATGCAGCACTAGACTAGATATGAGTTAGAAGCCATGCAGCACTAGACTAGATATGAGTTATAATACGCCATGCAGCACTAGACTAGATATGAGTTATAATACGCCATGCAGCACTAGACTAGATATGAGTTAGAAGCCATGCAGCACTAGACTAGATATTAGTTATAATATGCCATGCAGCACTAGACTAGATATGAGTTAGAAGCCATGCAGCACTAGACTAGATACGAGTTAGAAGCCATGCAGCACTAGGCTAGATATGAGTTATAATACACCATGCAGCACTAGGCTAGATATGAGTTATAATACGCCATGCAGCACTAGACTAGATATGAGTTATAATACGCCGTGTAGAGCTAGACTAGATATGAGTTAGAAGCCATGCAGCACTAGACTAGATATGAGTTAGAAGCCATGCAGCACTAGACTAGATATGAGTTATAATACGCCATGCAGCACTAGACTAGATATGAGTTAGAAGCCATGCAGCACTAGACTAGATATGAGTTATAATACGCCATGCAGCACTAGACTAGATATGAGTTAGAAGCCATGCAGCACTAGACTAGATATGAGTTAGAAGCCATGCAGCACTAGACTAGATATGAGTTATAATAAGCCATGCAGCACTAGACTAGATATGAGTTATAATACGCCATGCAGCACTAGACTAGATATGAGTTAGAAGCCATGCAGCACTAGACTAGATATGAGTTATAATAAGCCATGCAGCACTAGACTAGATATGAGTTATAATAAGCCATGCAGCACTAGATTAGATATGAGTTATAATAAACCATGCAGCACTAGACTAGATATGAGTTAGAAGCCATGCAGCACTAGACTAGATATGAGTTAGAAGCCATGCAGCACTAGACTAGATATGAGTTATAATACGCCATGCAGCACTAGACTAGATATGAGTTAGAAGCCATGCAGCACTAGACTAGATATGAGTTATAATACACCATGCAGCACTAGACTAGATATGAGTTAGAAGCCATGCAGCACTAGACTAGATATGAGTTAGAAGCCATGCAGCACTAGACTAGATATGAGTTAGAAGCCATGCAGCACTAGACTAGATATGAGTTAGAAGCCATGCAGCACTAGACTAGATATGAGTTATAATACGCCATGCAGCACTAGACTAGATATGAGTTATAATAAGCCATGCAGCACTAGACTAGATATGAGTTAGAAGCCATGCAGCACTAGACTAGATATGAGTTATAATAAGCCATGCAGCACTAGACTAGATATGAGTTATAATACGCCATGCAGCACTAGACTAGATATGAGTTAGAAGCCATGCAGCACTAGACTAGATATGAGTTATAATACACCATGCAGCACTAGACTAGATATGAGTTATAATACGCCATGCAGCACTAGACTAGATATGAGTTATAATACACCATGCAGCACTAGACTAGATATGAGTTATAATAAGCCATGCAGCACTAGACTAGATATGAGTTAGAAGCCATGCAGCACTAGACTAGATATGAGTTATAATACGCCATGCAGCACTAGACTAGATATGAGTTATAATACGCCATGCAGCACTAGACTAGATATGAGTTATAATAAGCCATGCAGCACTAGACTAGATATGAGTTCTAATACGCCGTGTAGAGCTAGACTAGATATGAGTTAGAAGCCATGCAGCACTAGACTAGATATGAGTTAGAAGCCATGCAGCACTAGACTAGATATGAGTTATAATACACCATGCAGCACTAGACTAGATATGAGTTATAATACGCCATGCAGCACTAGACTAGATATGAGTTATAATACGCCATGCAGCACTAGACTAGATATGAGTTATAATACGCCATGCAGCACTAGACTAGATATGAGTTATAATACACCATGCAGCACTAGACTAGATATGAGTTATAATACACCATGCAGCACTAGACTAGATATGAGTTAGAAGCCATGCAGCACTAGACTAGATATGAGTTATAATACACCATGCAGCACTAGACTAGATATGAGTTATAATACGCCATGCAGCACTAGACTAGATATGAGTTATAATACGCCATGCAGCACTAGACTAGATATGAGTTATAATACGCCATGCAGCACTAGACTAGATATGAGTTATAATAAGCCATGCAGCACTAGACTAGATATGAGTTATAATACGCCATGCAGCACTAGACTAGATATGAGTTATAATACGCCATGCAGCACTAGACTAGATATGAGTTATAATACGCCGTGTAGCACTAGACTAGATATGAGTTATAATAAGCCATGCAGCACTAGACTAGATATGAGTTATAATACGCCATGCAGCACTAGACTAGATATGAGTTATAATAAGCCATGCAGCACTAGACTAGATATGAGTTATAATAAGCCATGCAGCACTAGACTAGATATGAGTTATAATAAGCCATGCAGCACTAGACTAGATATGAGTTATAATACGCCATGCAGCACTAGACTAGATATGAGTTAGAAGCCATGCAGCACTAGACTAGATATGAGTTAGAAGCCATGCAGCACTAGACTAGATATGAGTTATAATAAGCCATGCAGCACTAGACTAGATATGAGTTAGAAGCCATGCAGCACTAGACTAGATATGAGTTATAATACGCCATGCAGCACTAGACTAGATATGAGTTATAATACGCCATGCAGCACTAGACTAGATATGAGTTAGAAGCCATGCAGCACTAGACTAGATATGAGTTAGAAGCCATGCAGCACTAGACTAGATATGAGTTAGAAGCCATGCAGCACTAGACTAGATATGAGTTATAATAAGCCATGCAGCACTAGACTAGATATGAGTTATAATACGCCATGCAGCACTAGACTAGATATGAGTTAGAAGCCATGCAGCACTAGACTAGATATGAGTTAGAAGCCATGCAGCACTAGACTAGATATGAGTTAGAAGCCATGCAGCACTAGACTAGATATGAGTTAGAAGCCATGCAGCACTAGATTAGATATGAGTTATAATAAACCATGCAGCACTAGACTAGATATGAGTTAGAAGCCATGCAGCACTAGACTAGATATGAGTTAGAAGCCATGCAGCACTAGACTAGATATGAGTTATAATACGCCATGCAGCACTAGACTAGATATGAGTTAGAAGCCATGCAGCACTAGACTAGATATGAGTTATAATAAGCCATGCAGCACTAGACTAGATATGAGTTAGAAGCCATGCAGCACTAGACTAGATATGAGTTATAATACACCATGCAGCACTAGACTAGATATGAGTTAGAAGCCATGCAGCACTAGACTAGATATGAGTTAGAAGCCATGCAGCACTAGACTAGATATGAGTTAGAAGCCATGCAGCACTAGACTAGATATGAGTTAGAAGCCATGCAGCACTAGACTAGATATGAGTTATAATACGCCATGCAGCACTAGACTAGATATGAGTTATAATAAGCCATGCAGCACTAGACTAGATATGAGTTAGAAGCCATGCAGCACTAGGCTAGATATGAGTTATAATACGCCATGCAGCACTAGACTAGATATGAGTTATAATACGCCATGCAGCACTAGACTAGATATGAGTTATAATACACCATGCAGCACTAGACTAGATATGAGTTATAATACACCATGCAGCACTAGACTAGATATGAGTTACAATACACCATGCAGCACTAGACTAGATATGAGTTATAATAAACCATGCAGCACTAGACTAGATATGAGTTAGAAGCCATGCAGCACTAGACTAGATATGAGTTAGAAGCCATGCAGCACTAGACTAGATATGAGTTATAATACGCCATGCAGCACTAGACTAGATATGAGTTAGAAGCCATGCAGCACTAGACTAGATATGAGTTATAATACACCATGCAGCACTAGACTAGATATGAGTTAGAAGCCATGCAGCACTAGACTAGATATGAGTTAGAAGCCATGCAGCACTAGACTAGATATGAGTTAGAAGCCATGCAGCACTAGACTAGATATGAGTTAGAAGCCATGCAGCACTAGACTAGATATGAGTTATAATACGCCATGCAGCACTAGACTAGATATGAGTTATAATAAGCCATGCAGCACTAGACTAGATATGAGTTAGAAGCCATGCAGCACTAGACTAGATATGAGTTATAATAAGCCATGCAGCACTAGACTAGATATGAGTTATAATACGCCATGCAGCACTAGACTAGATATGAGTTAGAAGCCATGCAGCACTAGACTAGATATGAGTTATAATACACCATGCAGCACTAGACTAGATATGAGTTATAATACGCCATGCAGCACTAGACTAGATATGAGTTATAATGCACCATGCAGCACTAGACTAGATATGAGTTATAATAAGCCATGCAGCACTAGACTAGATATGAGTTAGAAGCCATGCAGCACTAGACTAGATATGAGTTATAATACGCCATGCAGCACTAGACTAGATATGAGTTATAATACGCCATGCAGCACTAGACTAGATATGAGTTATAATAAGCCATGCAGCACTAGACTAGATATGAGTTCTAATACGCCGTGTAGAGCTAGACTAGATATGAGTTAGAAGCCATGCAGCACTAGACTAGATATGAGTTATAATACACCATGCAGCACTAGACTAGATATGAGTTATAATACGCCATGCAGCACTAGACTAGATATGAGTTATAATACGCCATGCAGCACTAGACTAGATATGAGTTATAATACGCCATGCAGCACTAGACTAGATATGAGTTATAATACACCATGCAGCACTAGACTAGATATGAGTTATAATACACCATGCAGCACTAGACTAGATATGAGTTAGAAGCCATGCAGCACTAGACTAGATATGAGTTATAATACACCATGCAGCACTAGACTAGATATGAGTTATAATACGCCATGCAGCACTAGACTAGATATGAGTTATAATACGCCATGCAGCACTAGACTAGATATGAGTTATAATACGCCATGCAGCACTAGACTAGATATGAGTTATAATAAGCCATGCAGCACTAGACTAGATATGAGTTATAATACGCCATGCAGCACTAGACTAGATATGAGTTATAATACGCCATGCAGCACTAGACTAGATATGAGTTATAATACGCCGTGTAGCACTAGACTAGATATGAGTTATAATAAGCCATGCAGCACTAGACTAGATATGAGTTATAATACGCCATGCAGCACTAGACTAGATATGAGTTATAATAAGCCATGCAGCACTAGACTAGATATGAGTTATAATAAGCCATGCAGCACTAGACTAGATATGAGTTATAATACGCCATGCAGCACTAGACTAGATATGAGTTATAATGCACCATGCAGCACTAGACTAGATATGAGTTATAATAAGCCATGCAGCACTAGACTAGATATGAGTTAGAAGCCATGCAGCACTAGACTAGATATGAGTTATAATACGCCATGCAGCACTAGACTAGATATGAGTTATAATACGCCATGCAGCACTAGACTAGATATGAGTTATAATAAGCCATGCAGCACTAGACTAGATATGAGTTCTAATACGCCGTGTAGAGCTAGACTAGATATGAGTTAGAAGCCATGCAGCACTAGACTAGATATGAGTTATAATACACCATGCAGCACTAGACTAGATATGAGTTATAATACGCCATGCAGCACTAGACTAGATATGAGTTATAATACGCCATGCAGCACTAGACTAGATATGAGTTATAATACGCCATGCAGCACTAGACTAGATATGAGTTATAATACACCATGCAGCACTAGACTAGATATGAGTTATAATACACCATGCAGCACTAGAATAGATATGAGTTAGAAGCCATGCAGCACTAGACTAGATATGAGTTATAATACGCCATGCAGCACTAGACTAGATATGAGTTATAATAAGCCATGCAGCACTAGACTAGATATGAGTTAGAAGCCATGCAGCACTAGACTAGATATGAGTTATAATAAGCCATGCAGCACTAGACTAGATATGAGTTATAATACGCCATGCAGCACTAGACTAGATATGAGTTAGAAGCCATGCAGCACTAGACTAGATATGAGTTATAATACACCATGCAGCACTAGACTAGATATGAGTTATAATACGCCATGCAGCACTAGACTAGATATGAGTTATAATGCACCATGCAGCACTAGACTAGATATGAGTTATAATAAGCCATGCAGCACTAGACTAGATATGAGTTAGAAGCCATGCAGCACTAGACTAGATATGAGTTATAATACGCCATGCAGCACTAGACTAGATATGAGTTATAATACGCCATGCAGCACTAGACTAGATATGAGTTATAATAAGCCATGCAGCACTAGACTAGATATGAGTTCTAATACGCCGTGTAGAGCTAGACTAGATATGAGTTAGAAGCCATGCAGCACTAGACTAGATATGAGTTATAATACACCATGCAGCACTAGACTAGATATGAGTTATAATACGCCATGCAGCACTAGACTAGATATGAGTTATAATACGCCATGCAGCACTAGACTAGATATGAGTTATAATACGCCATGCAGCACTAGACTAGATATGAGTTATAATACACCATGCAGCACTAGACTAGATATGAGTTATAATACACCATGCAGCACTAGACTAGATATGAGTTATAATACGCCATGCAGCACTAGACTAGATATGAGTTATAATGCACCATGCAGCACTAGACTAGATATGAGTTATAATAAGCCATGCAGCACTAGACTAGATATGAGTTAGAAGCCATGCAGCACTAGACTAGATATGAGTTATAATACGCCATGCAGCACTAGACTAGATATGAGTTATAATACGCCATGCAGCACTAGACTAGATATGAGTTATAATAAGCCATGCAGCACTAGACTAGATATGAGTTCTAATACGCCGTGTAGAGCTAGACTAGATATGAGTTAGAAGCCATGCAGCACTAGACTAGATATGAGTTATAATACACCATGCAGCACTAGACTAGATATGAGTTATAATACGCCATGCAGCACTAGACTAGATATGAGTTATAATACGCCATGCAGCACTAGACTAGATATGAGTTATAATACGCCATGCAGCACTAGACTAGATATGAGTTATAATACACCATGCAGCACTAGACTAGATATGAGTTATAATACACCATGCAGCACTAGACTAGATATGAGTTAGAAGCCATGCAGCACTAGACTAGATATGAGTTATAATACACCATGCAGCACTAGACTAGATATGAGTTATAATACGCCATGCAGCACTAGACTAGATATGAGTTATAATACGCCATGCAGCACTAGACTAGATATGAGTTATAATACGCCATGCAGCACTAGACTAGATATGAGTTATAATAAGCCATGCAGCACTAGACTAGATATGAGTTATAATACGCCATGCAGCACTAGACTAGATATGAGTTATAATACGCCATGCAGCACTAGACTAGATATGAGTTATAATACGCCGTGTAGCACTAGACTAGATATGAGTTATAATAAGCCATGCAGCACTAGACTAGATATGAGTTATAATACGCCATGCAGCACTAGACTAGATATGAGTTATAATAAGCCATGCAGCACTAGACTAGATATGAGTTATAATAAGCCATGCAGCACTAGACTAGATATGAGTTATAATACGCCATGCAGCACTAGACTAGATATGAGTTAGAAGCCATGCAGCACTAGACTAGATATGAGTTAGAAGCCATGCAGCACTAGACTAGATATGAGTTATAATAAGCCATGCAGCACTAGACTAGATATGAGTTAGAAGCCATGCAGCACTAGACTAGATATGAGTTATAATACGCCATGCAGCACTAGACTAGATATGAGTTATAATACGCCATGCAGCACTAGACTAGATATGAGTTAGAAGCCATGCAGCACTAGACTAGATATGAGTTAGAAGCCATGCAGCACTAGACTAGATATGAGTTAGAAGCCATGCAGCACTAGACTAGATATGAGTTATAATAAGCCATGCAGCACTAGACTAGATATGAGTTATAATACGCCATGCAGCACTAGACTAGATATGAGTTAGAAGCCATGCAGCACTAGACTAGATATGAGTTAGAAGCCATGCAGCACTAGACTAGATATGAGTTAGAAGCCATGCAGCACTAGACTAGATATGAGTTAGAAGCCATGCAGCACTAGATTAGATATGAGTTATAATAAACCATGCAGCACTAGACTAGATATGAGTTAGAAGCCATGCAGCACTAGACTAGATATGAGTTAGAAGCCATGCAGCACTAGACTAGATATGAGTTATAATACGCCATGCAGCACTAGACTAGATATGAGTTAGAAGCCATGCAGCACTAGACTAGATATGAGTTATAATAAGCCATGCAGCACTAGACTAGATATGAGTTAGAAGCCATGCAGCACTAGACTAGATATGAGTTATAATACACCATGCAGCACTAGACTAGATATGAGTTAGAAGCCATGCAGCACTAGACTAGATATGAGTTAGAAGCCATGCAGCACTAGACTAGATATGAGTTAGAAGCCATGCAGCACTAGACTAGATATGAGTTAGAAGCCATGCAGCACTAGACTAGATATGAGTTATAATACGCCATGCAGCACTAGACTAGATATGAGTTATAATAAGCCATGCAGCACTAGACTAGATATGAGTTAGAAGCCATGCAGCACTAGGCTAGATATGAGTTATAATACGCCATGCAGCACTAGACTAGATATGAGTTATAATACGCCATGCAGCACTAGACTAGATATGAGTTATAATACACCATGCAGCACTAGACTAGATATGAGTTATAATACACCATGCAGCACTAAACTAGATATGAGTTACAATACACCATGCAGCACTAGACTAGATATGAGTTAGAAGCCATGCAGCACTAGACTAGATATGAGTTATAATACACCATGCAGCACTAGACTAGATATGAGTTAGAAGCCATGCAGCACTAGACTAGATATGAGTTATAATACACCATGCAGCACTAGACTAGATATGAGTTAGAAGCCATGCAGCACTAGACTAGATATGAGTTATAATACACCATGCAGCACTAGACTAGATATGAGTTATAATACACCATGCAGCACTAGACTAGATATGAGTTATAATACGCCATGCAGCACTAGACTAGATATGAGTTATAATACACCATGCAGCACTAGACTAGATATGAGTTAGAAGCCATGCAGCACTAGACTAGATATGAGTTATAATACACCATGCAGCACTAGACTAGATATGAGTTAGAAGCCATGCAGCACTAGACTAGATATGAGTTAGAAGCCATGCAGCACTAGACTAGATATGAGTTATAATACACCATGCAGCACTAGACTAGATATGAGTTATAATACACCATGCAGCACTAGACTAGATATGAGTTATAATACACCATGCAGCACTAGACTAGATATGAGTTATAATACACCATGCAGCACTAGACTAGATATGAGTTATAATACGCCATGCAGCACTAGACTAGATATGAGTTATAATACACCATGCAGCACTAGACTAGATATGAGTTATAATACACCATGCAGCACTAGACTAGATATGAGTTATAATACACCATGCAGCACTAGACTAGATATGAGTTATAATAAGCCATGCAGCACTAGACTAGATATGAGTTATAATACGCCATGCAGCACTAGACTAGATATGAGTTATAATACACCATGCAGCACTAGACTAGATATGAGTTATAATACGCCATGCAGCACTAGACTAGATATGAGTTATAATACACCATGCAGCACTAGACTAGATATGAGTTATAATACGCCATGCAGCACTAGACTAGATATGAGTTATAATACACCATGCAGCACTAGACTAGATATGAGTTATAATACGCCATGCAGCACTAGACTAGATATGAGTTATAATACACCATGTAGCACTAGACTAGATATGAGTTATAATACACCATGCAGCACTAGACTAGATATGAGTTATAATACACCATGCAGCACTAGACTAGATATGAGTTATAATACACCATGCAGCACTAGACTAGATATGAGTTATAATACACCATGCAGCACTAGACTAGATATGAGTTATAATACACCATGTAGCACTAGACTAGATATGAGTTATAATACACCATGCAGCACTAGACTAGATATGAGTTATAATACACCATGCAGCACTAGACTAGATATGAGTTAGAAGCCATGCAGCACTAGGCTAGATATGAGTTATAATACACCATGCAGCACTAGACTAGATATGAGTTATAATACACCATGCAGCACTAGACTAGATATGAGTTAGAAGCCATGCAGCACTAGACTAGATATGAGTTATAATACACCATGCAGCACTAGACTAGATATGAGTTATAATACACCATGCAGCACTAGACTAGATATGAGTTAGAAGCCATGCAGCACTAGGCTAGATATGAGTTATAATACACCATGCAACACTAGGCTAGATATGAGTTAGAAGCCATGCAGCACTAGACTAGATATGAGTTAGAAGCCATGCAGCACTAGACTAGATATGAGTTATAATACACCATGCAGCACTAGACTAGATATGAGTTATAATACGCCATGCAGCACTAGACTAGATATGAGTTATAATACGCCATGCAGCACTAGACTAGATATGAGTTAGAAGCCATGCAGCACTAGACTAGATATGAGTTATAATACACCATGCAGCACTAGACTAGATATGAGTTAGAAGCCATGCAGCACTAGACTAGATATGAGTTAGAAGCCATGCAGCACTAGACTAGATATGAGTTAGAAGCCATGCAGCACTAGACTAGATATGAGTTATAATACACCATGCAGCACTAGACTAGATATGAGTTATAATACGCCATGCAGCACTAGACTAGATATGAGTTATAATACGCCATGCAGCACTAGACTAGATATGAGTTATAATACGCCATGCAGCACTAGACTAGATATGAGTTATAATAAGCCATGCAGCACTAGACTAGATATGAGTTATAATACGCCATGCAGCACTAGACTAGATATGAGTTATAATACGCCATGCAGCACTAGACTAGATATGAGTTATAATACGCCGTGTAGCACTAGACTAGATATGAGTTATAATAAGCCATGCAGCACTAGACTAGATATGAGTTATAATACGCCATGCAGCACTAGACTAGATATGAGTTATAATAAGCCATGCAGCACTAGACTAGATATGAGTTATAATAAGCCATGCAGCACTAGACTAGATATGAGTTATAATAAGCCATGCAGCACTAGACTAGATATGAGTTATAATACGCCATGCAGCACTAGACTAGATATGAGTTAGAAGCCATGCAGCACTAGACTAGATATGAGTTAGAAGCCATGCAGCACTAGACTAGATATGAGTTATAATAAGCCATGCAGCACTAGACTAGATATGAGTTAGAAGCCATGCAGCACTAGACTAGATATGAGTTATAATACGCCATGCAGCACTAGACTAGATATGAGTTATAATACGCCATGCAGCACTAGACTAGATATGAGTTAGAAGCCATGCAGCACTAGACTAGATATGAGTTAGAAGCCATGCAGCACTAGACTAGATATGAGTTAGAAGCCATGCAGCACTAGACTAGATATGAGTTATAATAAGCCATGCAGCACTAGACTAGATATGAGTTATAATACGCCATGCAGCACTAGACTAGATATGAGTTAGAAGCCATGCAGCACTAGACTAGATATGAGTTAGAAGCCATGCAGCACTAGACTAGATATGAGTTAGAAGCCATGCAGCACTAGACTAGATATGAGTTAGAAGCCATGCAGCACTAGATTAGATATGAGTTATAATAAACCATGCAGCACTAGACTAGATATGAGTTAGAAGCCATGCAGCACTAGACTAGATATGAGTTAGAAGCCATGCAGCACTAGACTAGATATGAGTTATAATACGCCATGCAGCACTAGACTAGATATGAGTTAGAAGCCATGCAGCACTAGACTAGATATGAGTTATAATAAGCCATGCAGCACTAGACTAGATATGAGTTAGAAGCCATGCAGCACTAGACTAGATATGAGTTATAATACACCATGCAGCACTAGACTAGATATGAGTTAGAAGCCATGCAGCACTAGACTAGATATGAGTTAGAAGCCATGCAGCACTAGACTAGATATGAGTTAGAAGCCATGCAGCACTAGACTAGATATGAGTTAGAAGCCATGCAGCACTAGACTAGATATGAGTTATAATACGCCATGCAGCACTAGACTAGATATGAGTTATAATAAGCCATGCAGCACTAGACTAGATATGAGTTAGAAGCCATGCAGCACTAGGCTAGATATGAGTTATAATACGCCATGCAGCACTAGACTAGATATGAGTTATAATACGCCATGCAGCACTAGACTAGATATGAGTTATAATACACCATGCAGCACTAGACTAGATATGAGTTATAATACACCATGCAGCACTAGACTAGATATGAGTTACAATACACCATGCAGCACTAGACTAGATATGAGTTATAATAAACCATGCAGCACTAGACTAGATATGAGTTAGAAGCCATGCAGCACTAGACTAGATATGAGTTAGAAGCCATGCAGCACTAGACTAGATATGAGTTATAATACGCCATGCAGCACTAGACTAGATATGAGTTAGAAGCCATGCAGCACTAGACTAGATATGAGTTATAATACACCATGCAGCACTAGACTAGATATGAGTTAGAAGCCATGCAGCACTAGACTAGATATGAGTTAGAAGCCATGCAGCACTAGACTAGATATGAGTTAGAAGCCATGCAGCACTAGACTAGATATGAGTTAGAAGCCATGCAGCACTAGACTAGATATGAGTTATAATACGCCATGCAGCACTAGACTAGATATGAGTTATAATAAGCCATGCAGCACTAGACTAGATATGAGTTAGAAGCCATGCAGCACTAGACTAGATATGAGTTATAATAAGCCATGCAGCACTAGACTAGATATGAGTTATAATACGCCATGCAGCACTAGACTAGATATGAGTTAGAAGCCATGCAGCACTAGACTAGATATGAGTTATAATACACCATGCAGCACTAGACTAGATATGAGTTATAATACGCCATGCAGCACTAGACTAGATATGAGTTATAATGCACCATGCAGCACTAGACTAGATATGAGTTATAATAAGCCATGCAGCACTAGACTAGATATGAGTTAGAAGCCATGCAGCACTAGACTAGATATGAGTTATAATACGCCATGCAGCACTAGACTAGATATGAGTTATAATACGCCATGCAGCACTAGACTAGATATGAGTTATAATAAGCCATGCAGCACTAGACTAGATATGAGTTCTAATACGCCGTGTAGAGCTAGACTAGATATGAGTTAGAAGCCATGCAGCACTAGACTAGATATGAGTTATAATACACCATGCAGCACTAGACTAGATATGAGTTATAATACGCCATGCAGCACTAGACTAGATATGAGTTATAATACGCCATGCAGCACTAGACTAGATATGAGTTATAATACGCCATGCAGCACTAGACTAGATATGAGTTATAATACACCATGCAGCACTAGACTAGATATGAGTTATAATACACCATGCAGCACTAGACTAGATATGAGTTAGAAGCCATGCAGCACTAGACTAGATATGAGTTATAATACACCATGCAGCACTAGACTAGATATGAGTTATAATACGCCATGCAGCACTAGACTAGATATGAGTTATAATACGCCATGCAGCACTAGACTAGATATGAGTTATAATACGCCATGCAGCACTAGACTAGATATGAGTTATAATAAGCCATGCAGCACTAGACTAGATATGAGTTATAATACGCCATGCAGCACTAGACTAGATATGAGTTATAATACGCCATGCAGCACTAGACTAGATATGAGTTATAATACGCCGTGTAGCACTAGACTAGATATGAGTTATAATAAGCCATGCAGCACTAGACTAGATATGAGTTATAATACGCCATGCAGCACTAGACTAGATATGAGTTATAATAAGCCATGCAGCACTAGACTAGATATGAGTTATAATAAGCCATGCAGCACTAGACTAGATATGAGTTATAATACGCCATGCAGCACTAGACTAGATATGAGTTAGAAGCCATGCAGCACTAGACTAGATATGAGTTAGAAGCCATGCAGCACTAGACTAGATATGAGTTATAATAAGCCATGCAGCACTAGACTAGATATGAGTTAGAAGCCATGCAGCACTAGACTAGATATGAGTTATAATACGCCATGCAGCACTAGACTAGATATGAGTTATAATACGCCATGCAGCACTAGACTAGATATGAGTTAGAAGCCATGCAGCACTAGACTAGATATGAGTTAGAAGCCATGCAGCACTAGACTAGATATGAGTTAGAAGCCATGCAGCACTAGACTAGATATGAGTTATAATAAGCCATGCAGCACTAGACTAGATATGAGTTATAATACGCCATGCAGCACTAGACTAGATATGAGTTAGAAGCCATGCAGCACTAGACTAGATATGAGTTAGAAGCCATGCAGCACTAGACTAGATATGAGTTAGAAGCCATGCAGCACTAGACTAGATATGAGTTAGAAGCCATGCAGCACTAGATTAGATATGAGTTATAATAAACCATGCAGCACTAGACTAGATATGAGTTAGAAGCCATGCAGCACTAGACTAGATATGAGTTAGAAGCCATGCAGCACTAGACTAGATATGAGTTATAATACGCCATGCAGCACTAGACTAGATATGAGTTAGAAGCCATGCAGCACTAGACTAGATATGAGTTATAATAAGCCATGCAGCACTAGACTAGATATGAGTTAGAAGCCATGCAGCACTAGACTAGATATGAGTTATAATACACCATGCAGCACTAGACTAGATATGAGTTAGAAGCCATGCAGCACTAGACTAGATATGAGTTAGAAGCCATGCAGCACTAGACTAGATATGAGTTAGAAGCCATGCAGCACTAGACTAGATATGAGTTAGAAGCCATGCAGCACTAGACTAGATATGAGTTATAATACGCCATGCAGCACTAGACTAGATATGAGTTATAATAAGCCATGCAGCACTAGACTAGATATGAGTTAGAAGCCATGCAGCACTAGGCTAGATATGAGTTATAATACGCCATGCAGCACTAGACTAGATATGAGTTATAATACGCCATGCAGCACTAGACTAGATATGAGTTATAATACACCATGCAGCACTAGACTAGATATGAGTTATAATACACCATGCAGCACTAAACTAGATATGAGTTACAATACACCATGCAGCACTAGACTAGATATGAGTTAGAAGCCATGCAGCACTAGACTAGATATGAGTTATAATACACCATGCAGCACTAGACTAGATATGAGTTAGAAGCCATGCAGCACTAGACTAGATATGAGTTATAATACACCATGCAGCACTAGACTAGATATGAGTTAGAAGCCATGCAGCACTAGACTAGATATGAGTTATAATACACCATGCAGCACTAGACTAGATATGAGTTATAATACACCATGCAGCACTAGACTAGATATGAGTTATAATACGCCATGCAGCACTAGACTAGATATGAGTTATAATACACCATGCAGCACTAGACTAGATATGAGTTAGAAGCCATGCAGCACTAGACTAGATATGAGTTATAATACACCATGCAGCACTAGACTAGATATGAGTTAGAAGCCATGCAGCACTAGACTAGATATGAGTTAGAAGCCATGCAGCACTAGACTAGATATGAGTTATAATACACCATGCAGCACTAGACTAGATATGAGTTATAATACACCATGCAGCACTAGACTAGATATGAGTTATAATACACCATGCAGCACTAGACTAGATATGAGTTATAATACACCATGCAGCACTAGACTAGATATGAGTTATAATACGCCATGCAGCACTAGACTAGATATGAGTTATAATACACCATGCAGCACTAGACTAGATATGAGTTATAATACACCATGCAGCACTAGACTAGATATGAGTTATAATACACCATGCAGCACTAGACTAGATATGAGTTATAATAAGCCATGCAGCACTAGACTAGATATGAGTTATAATACGCCATGCAGCACTAGACTAGATATGAGTTATAATACACCATGCAGCACTAGACTAGATATGAGTTATAATACGCCATGCAGCACTAGACTAGATATGAGTTATAATACACCATGCAGCACTAGACTAGATATGAGTTATAATACGCCATGCAGCACTAGACTAGATATGAGTTATAATACACCATGCAGCACTAGACTAGATATGAGTTATAATACGCCATGCAGCACTAGACTAGATATGAGTTATAATACACCATGTAGCACTAGACTAGATATGAGTTATAATACACCATGCAGCACTAGACTAGATATGAGTTATAATACACCATGCAGCACTAGACTAGATATGAGTTATAATAAGCCATGCAGCACTAGACTAGATATGAGTTATAATACGCCATGCAGCACTAGACTAGATATGAGTTATAATACACCATGCAGCACTAGACTAGATATGAGTTATAATACGCCATGCAGCACTAGACTAGATATGAGTTATAATACACCATGCAGCACTAGACTAGATATGAGTTATAATACGCCATGCAGCACTAGACTAGATATGAGTTATAATACACCATGCAGCACTAGACTAGATATGAGTTATAATACGCCATGCAGCACTAGACTAGATATGAGTTATAATACACCATGTAGCACTAGACTAGATATGAGTTATAATACACCATGCAGCACTAGACTAGATATGAGTTATAATACACCATGCAGCACTAGACTAGATATGAGTTATAATACACCATGCAGCACTAGACTAGATATGAGTTAGAAGCCATGCAGCACTAGGCTAGATATGAGTTATAATACACCATGCAGCACTAGACTAGATATGAGTTATAATACACCATGCAGCACTAGACTAGATATGAGTTAGAAGCCATGCAGCACTAGACTAGATATGAGTTATAATACACCATGCAGCACTAGACTAGATATGAGTTATAATACACCATGCAGCACTAGACTAGATATGAGTTAGAAGCCATGCAGCACTAGGCTAGATATGAGTTATAATACACCATGCAACACTAGGCTAGATATGAGTTAGAAGCCATGCAGCACTAGACTAGATATGAGTTAGAAGCCATGCAGCACTAGACTAGATATGAGTTATAATACACCATGCAGCACTAGACTAGATATGAGTTATAATACGCCATGCAGCACTAGACTAGATATGAGTTATAATACGCCATGCAGCACTAGACTAGATATGAGTTAGAAGCCATGCAGCACTAGACTAGATATGAGTTATAATACACCATGCAGCACTAGACTAGATATGAGTTAGAAGCCATGCAGCACTAGACTAGATATGAGTTAGAAGCCATGCAGCACTAGACTAGATATGAGTTAGAAGCCATGCAGCACTAGGCTAGATATGAGTTATAATACACCATGCAGCACTAGACTAGATATGAGTTATAATACACCATGCAGCACTAGACTAGATATGAGTTATAATACACCATGCAGCAGTAGACTAGATATGAGTTAGAAGCCATGCAGCACTAGGCTAGATATGAGTTAGAAGCCATGCAGCACTAGACTAGATATGAGTTAGAAGCCATGCAGCACTAGGCTAGATATGAGTTAGAAGCCATGCAGCACTAGACTAGTTATGAGTTATAATACACCATGCAGCACTAGACTAGATATGAGTTAGAAGCCATGCAGCACTAGGCTAGATATGAGTTAGAAGCCATGCAGCACTAGACTAGATATGAGTTAGAAGCCATGCAGCACTAGACTAGTTATGAGTTATAATACACCATGCAGCACTAGACTAGATATGAGTTAGAAGCCATGCAGCACTAGACTAGATATGAGTTATAATACACCATGCAGCACTAGACTAGATATGAGTTATAATACACCATGCAGCACTAGACTAGATATGAGTTAGAAGCCATGCAGCACTAGACTAGATATGAGTTATAATACACCATGCAGCACTAGACTAGATATGAGTTATAATACACCATGCAGCACTAGACTAGATATGAGTTATAATACACCATGCAGCACTAGACTAGATATGAGTTATAATACACCATGCAGCACTAGACTAGATATGAGTTATAATACACCATGCAGCACTAGACTAGATATGAGTTATAATACACCATGCAGCACTAGTCTAGATATGAGTTATAATAAGCCATGCAGTACTAGACAAGATATGAGTTAGAAGACATGCAGCACTAGACTAGATATGAGTTAGAAGCCATGCAGCACTAGGCTAGATATGAGTTATAATACGCCATGCAGCACTAGACTAGATATGAGTTATAATACACCATGTAGCACTAGACTAGATATGAGTTAGAAGCCATGCAGCACTAGACTAGATATGAGCTATAATACACCATGCAGCACTAGACTAGATATGAGTTAGAAGCCATGCAGCACTAGACTAGATATGAGTTATAATACACCATGCAGCACTAGACTAGATATGAGTTATAATACACCATGCAGCACTAGGCTAGATATGAGTTAGAAGCCATGCAGCACTAGACTAGATATGAGTTAGAAGCCATGCAGCACTTGGCTAGATATGAGTTAGAAGCCATGCAGCACTAGGCTAGATATGAGTTATAATACACCATGCAGCACTAGACTAAATATGAGTTAGAAGCCATGCAGCACTAGACTAGATATGAGTTATAATACGCCATGCAGCACTAGACTAGATATGAGTTAGAAGCCATGCAGCACTAGACTAGATATGAGTTATAATACGCCATGCAGCACTAGACTAGATATGAGTTATAATACACCATGCAGCACTAGGCTAGACATGAGTTATAATACACCATGCAGCACTAGGCTAGATATGAGTTAGAAGCCATGCAGCACTAGACTAGATATGAGTTAGAAGCCATGCAGCACTTGGCTAGATATGAGTTAGAAGCCATGCAGCACTAGACTAGATATGAGTTATAATTCGCCATGCAGCACTAGACTAGATATGAGTTATAATACACCATGCAGCACTAGACTAGATATGAGTTAGAAGCCATGCAGCACTAGACTAGATATGAGTTAGAAGCCATGCAGCACTAGACTAGATATGAGTTATAATACACCATGCAGCACTAGACTAGATATGAGTTAGAAGCCATGCAGCACTAGACTAGATATGAGTTATAATACACCATGCAGCACTAGACTAGATATGAGTTATAATACGCCATGCAGCACTAGACTAGATATGAGTTATAATACGCCATGCAGCACTAGACTAGATATGAGTTAGAAGCCATGCAGCACTAGACTAGATATGAGTTATAATACACCATGTAGCACTAGACTAGATATGAGTTATAATACACCATGCAGCACTAGACTAGATATGAGTTATAAAACGCCATGCAGCACTAGACTAGATATGAGTTATAATACGCCATGCAGCACTAGACTAGATATGAGTTATAATACACCATGCAGCACTAGACTAGATATGAGTTATAATACACCATGTAGCACTAGACTAGATATGAGTTATAATACACCATGCAGCACTAGACTAGATATGAGTTATAATACACCATGCAGCACTAGACTAGATATGAGTTACAATACACCATGCAGCACTAGACTAGATATGAGTTATAATACACCATGCAGCACTAGACTAGATATGAGTTATAATACACCATGCAGCACTAGACTAGATATGAGTTATAATACGCCATGCAGCACTAGACTAGATATGAATTAGAAGCCATGCAGCACTAGACTAGATATAAGTTAGAAGCCATGCAGCACTAGGCTAGATATGAGTTAGAAGACATGCAGCGCTAGACTAGATATGAGTTAGAAGCCATGCAGCACTAGACTAGATATGAGTTATAATACACCATGCAGCACTAGACTAGATATGAGTTAGAAGCCATGCAGCACTAGGCTAGATATGAGTTATAATACACCATGCAGCACTAGACTAGATATGAGTTATAATACACCATGCAGCACTAGACTAGATATGAGTTATAATACACCATGCAGCACTAGACTAGATATGAGTTATAATACACCATGCAGCACTAGTCTAGATATGAGTTATAATAAGCCATGCAGTACTAGACAAGATATGAGTTAGAAGACATGCAGCACTAGACTAGATATGAGTTAGAAGCCATGCAGCACTAGGCTAGATATGAGTTATAATACGCCATGCAGCACTAGACTAGATATGAGTTATAATACACCATGTAGCACTAGACTAGATATGAGTTAGAAGCCATGCAGCACTAGACTAGATATGAGCTATAATACACCATGCAGCACTAGACTAGATATGAGTTAGAAGCCATGCAGCACTAGACTAGATATGAGTTATAATACACCATGCAGCACTAGACTAGATATGAGTTATAATACACCATGCAGCACTAGGCTAGATATGAGTTAGAAGCCATGCAGCACTAGACTAGATATGAGTTAGAAGCCATGCAGCACTTGGCTAGATATGAGTTAGAAGCCATGCAGCACTAGGCTAGATATGAGTTATAATACACCATGCAGCACTAGACTAGATATGAGTTAGAAGCCATGCAGCACTAGACTAGATATGAGTTATAATACGCCATGCAGCACTAGACTAGATATGAGTTAGAAGCCATGCAGCACTAGACTAGATATGAGTTATAATACGCCATGCAGCACTAGACTAGATATGAGTTATAATACACCATGCAGCACTAGGCTAGACATGAGTTATAATACACCATGCAGCACTAGGCTAGATATGAGTTAGAAGCCATGCAGCACTAGACTAGATATGAGTTAGAAGCCATGCAGCACTTGGCTAGATATGAGTTAGAAGCCATGCAGCACTAGACTAGATATGAGTTATAATTCGAAATGCAGCACTAGACTAGATATGAGTTATAATACACCATGCAGCACTAGACTAGATATGAGTTAGAAGCCATGCAGCACTAGACTAGATATGAGTTAGAAGCCATGCAGCACTAGACTAGATATGAGTTATAATACACCATGCAGCACTAGACTAGATATGAGTTAGAAGCCATGCAGCACTAGACTAGATATGAGTTATAATACACCATGCAGCACTAGACTAGATATGAGTTATAATACGCCATGCAGCACTAGACTAGATATGAGTTATAATACGCCATGCAGCACTAGACTAGATATGAGTTAGAAGCCATGCAGCACTAGACTAGATATGAGTTATAATACACCATGTAGCACTAGACTAGATATGAGTTATAATACACCATGCAGCACTAGACTAGATATGAGTTATAAAACGCCATGCAGCACTAGACTAGATATGAGTTATAATACGCCATGCAGCACTAGACTAGATATGAGTTATAATACACCATGCAGCACTAGACTAGATATGAGTTATAATACACCATGTAGCACTAGACTAGATATGAGTTATAATACACCATGCAGCACTAGACTAGATATGAGTTATAATACACCATGCAGCACTAGACTAGATATGAGTTACAATACACCATGCAGCACTAGACTAGATATGAGTTATAATACACCATGCAGCACTAGACTAGATATGAGTTATAATACACCATGCAGCACTAGACTAGATATGAGTTATAATACGCCATGCAGCACTAGACTAGATATGAATTAGAAGCCATGCAGCACTAGACTAGATATAAGTTAGAAGCCATGCAGCACTAGGCTAGATATGAGTTAGAAGACATGCAGCGCTAGACTAGATATGAGTTAGAAGCCATGCAGCACTAGACTAGATATGAGTTATAATACACCATGCAGCACTAGACTAGATATGAGTTAGAAGCCATGCAGCACTAGGCTAGATATGAGTTATAATACACCATGCAGCACTAGACTAGATATGAGTTAGAAGCCATGCAGCACTAGACTAGATATGAGTTAGAAGCCATGCAGCACTAGACTAGATATGAGTTATAATACACCATGCAGCACTAGACTAGATATGAGTTATAATACACCATGCAGCACTAGACTAGATATGAGTTAGAAGCCATGCAGCACTAGACTAGATATGAGTTATAATAAGCCATGCAGCACTAGACTAGATATGAGTTATAATACACCATGCAGCACTAGACTAGATATGAGTTATAATACGCCATGCAGCACTAGACTAGATATGAGTTATAATACACCATGCAGCACTAGACTAGATATGAGTTATAATACACCATGCAGCACTAGACTAGATATGAGTTATAATACGCCATGCAGCACTAGACTAGATATGAGTTATAATACGCCATGCAGCACTAGACTAGATATGAGTTATAATACGCCATGCAGCACTAGACTAGATATGAGTTATAATAAGCCATGCAGCACTAGACTAGATATGAGTTATAATACGCCATGCAGCACTAGACTAGATATGAGTTATAATACGCCATGCAGCACTAGACTAGATATGAGTTATAATACGCCATGCAGCACTAGACTAGATATGAGTTATAATACGCCATGCAGCACTAGACTAGATATGAGTTAGAAGCCATGCAGCACTAGACTAGATATGAGTTATAATACGCCATGCAGCACTAGACTAGATATGAGTTATAATACGCCATGCAGCACTAGACTAGATATGAGTTATAATACGCCATGCAGCACTAGACTAGATATGAGTTAGAAGCCATGCAGCACTAGACTAGATATGAGTTAGAAGCCATGCAGCACTAGACTAGATATGAGTTATAATACGCCATGCAGCACTAGACTAGATATGAGTTAGAAACCATGCAGCACTAGACTAGATATGAGTTATAATACACCATGCAGCACTAGACTAGATATGAGTTAGAAGCCATGCAGCACTAGACTAGATATGAGTTATAATACGCCATGCAGCACTAGACTAGATATGAGTTATAATACGCCATGCAGCACTAGACTAGATATGAGTTATAATACGCCATGCAGCACTAGACTAGATATGAGTTAGAAGCCATGCAGCACTAGACTAGATATGAGTTATAATAAGCCATGCAGCACTAGACTAGATATGAGTTAGAATACGCCATGCAGCACTAGACTAGATATGAGTTAGAAGCCATGCAGCACTAGACTAGATATGAGTTAGAAGCCATGCAGCACTAGACTAGATATGAGTTATAATACGCCATGCAGCACTAGACTAGATATGAGTTATAATACGCCATGCAGCACTAGACTAGATATGAGTTATAATACGCCATGCAGCACTAGACTAGATATGAGTTATAATACGCCATGCAGCACTAGACTAGATATGAGTTATAATACGCCATGCAGCACTAGACTAGATATGAGTTATAATACGCCATGCAGCACTAGACTAGATATGAGTTAGAAGCCATGCAGCACTAGACTAGATATGAGTTAGAAGCCATGCAGCACTAGACTAGATATGAGTTAGAAGCCATGCAGCACTAGACTAGATATGAGTTATAATACGCCATGCAGCACTAGACTAGATATGAGTTATAATACTCCATGCAGCACTAGACTAGATATGAGTTATAATACGCCATGCAGCACTAGACTAGATATGAGCTAGAAGCCATGCAGCACTAGACTAGATATGAGTTATAATACGCCATGCAGCACTAGACTAGATATGAGTTAGAAGCCATGCAGCACTAGACTAGATATGAGCTATAAGACTTGCAGCGCTAGGCTAGGTGTGTTTAAGTTAGTGATGAAGTGGCTAGGTCTCCCTCTCCTCTCCAGACCTGATGGATGAGCCCCACTTACAGACAGATCATCTCTAATCTAGACCCATCAGGCAGCCGAGCAACGCTCAGTTTGATAAACCAGACGAATGGAGACTGGGCCTCAGATTGATACTGGCATCCTACCAGGTCCCCGTCATGACACACACACACACACACACACACACACACACACACACACACACACACACACACACACACACACACACACACACACACACACACACACACACGTACACAGAGCGAGAAACACACCCAGGGAAAGGAACCACTTGGTCTATTGGGATTCAAAGGACTCTCAGACCACGAGAAACAAGACTCTCTGGTCGGATGAAACCTAGATTGAACTCTTTGTCCTGAATGCCAAGCGTCAAGTCTGGAGAAAACCTGGCACCATCCCTACGGTGAAGCATGGTGGTGGCAGCATCCCTACGGTGAAGCATGGTGGTGGCACCATCCCTACGGTGAAGCATGGTGGTGGCACCATCCCTACGGTGAAGCATGGTGGTGGCACCATCCCTACGGTGAAGCATGGTGGTGGCAGCATCCCTACGGTGAAGCATGGTGGTGGCAGCATCCCTACGGTGAAGCATGGTGGTGGCAGCATCCCTACGGTGAAGCATTGTGGTGGCAGCATTCCTATGGTGAAGCATGGTGGTGGCACCATCCCTACGGTGAAGCATGGTGGTGGCAGCATCTATACGGTGAAGCATGGTGGTGGCAGCATCCCTACGGTGAAGCATGGTGGTGGCACCATCTATACGGTGAAGTTGTGTTTTTAGCATCATGCTGGTGGTGATGTTATTCAGCGGCCGGGGACGGGGAGACTAGTCAGGATCGAGGGAAAGATGAACGGAGCAAAGTACAGAGAGATCCTTGATGAAAACCTGCTCCAGAGCACTCAGGACCTCAGACTGGGGAGAAGGTTCACCTTCCAACAGGACAATGACCCTAAGCACACAGCCAAGACAATGCAGGAGTGGCTTCCAACAGGACAAAGTACACAGCTAAGACAACACAGTCTCTGAATGTCCTGGAGTGGCCCGGACTTGAACACGATCGAACATCTATGGAGAAACCTGAAAATAGCTGTGCAGCGACCCTCCCCATCCAACCTGACAGAGCTTGAGAGGATCTGCAGAGAAGAACGGGAGAAACTCCCCAAATGCAGGTGTGCCAAGCTTGTAGCGTCATACCTAAGAAGCCTCGAGTCTTTAATCACTCCCAAAGGTTAAAGTACTGAGTAAAATGTCTGAATATTTATGAATATTAAATATTATTATTATTTTTTGCAAAAATGTCCCAAAGAAATCCTCTTTTTGCTATAGTCATTATGGGGTATTGTGTTTAGATTTATGAGTATAATTTTATTTTTTTAAACAGCTAATATTTCTCTCCACCCCATGGCAAAATGAGTAGAATTGCAGGAAATGAACTTTTTACTGTTAGTCTTTTAACTGTTATTCTTTTAACTGTTAGTCTTTTTACTGTTAGTCTTTTTACTGTTAGTCTTTTAACTGTTAGTCTTTTTACTGTTAGTCTTTTTACTGTTAGTCTTTTTACTGTTAGTCTTTTTACTGTTAGTCTTTTTACTGTTAGTCTTTTTACTGTTAGTCTTTTAACTGTTAGTCTTTTAACTGTTATTCTTTTAACTGTTAGTCTTTTTACTGTTAGTCTTTTAACTGTTAGTCTTTTTACTGTTAGTCTTTTTACTGTTAGTCTTTTAACTGTTAGTCTTTTTACTGTTAGTCTTTTTACTGTTAGTCTTTTTACTGTTAGTCTTTTTACTGTTAGTCTTTTAACTGTTCGTCTTTTTACTGTTAGTCTTTTTACTGTTAGTCTTTTTACTGTTAGTCTTTTAACTGTTAGTCTTTTAACTGTTAGTCTTTTTACTGTTAGTCTTTTAACTGTTAGTCTTTTAACTGTTAGTCTTTTTACTGTTAGTCTTTTAACTGTTAGTCTTTTTACTGTTAGTCTTTTAACTGTTAGTCTTTTTACTGTGAGTCTTTTAACTGTTAGTCTTTTTACTGTTAGTCTTTTAACTGTTCGTCTTTTTACTGTTAGTCTTTTTACTGTTAGTCTTTTTACTGTTAGTCTTTTAACTGTTAGTCTTTTAACTGTTAGTCTTTTAACTGTTAGTCTTTTTACTGTTAGTCTTTTAACTGTTAGTCTTTTAACTGTTAGTCTTTTAACTGTTAGTCTTTTTACTGTTAGTCTTTTAACTGTTAGTCTTTTAACTGTTAGTCTTTTTACTGTTAGTCTTTTAACTGTTAGTCTTTTAACTGTTAGTCTTTTTACTGTTAGTCTTTTAACTGTTAGTCTTTTAACTGTTAGTCTTTTTACTGTTAGTCTTTTAACTGTTAGTCTTTTTACTGTTAGTCTTTTAACTGTTAGTCTTTTTACTGTGAGTCTTTTAACTGTTAGTCTTTTTACTGTTAGTCTTTTTACTTTTAGTCTTTTAACTGTTAGTCTTTTTACTGTTAGTCTTTTTACTGTTAGTCTTTTAACTGTTAGTCTTTTTACTGTTAGTCTTTTTACTTTTAGTCTTTTAACTGTTAGTCTTTTAACTGTTAGTCTTTTAACTGTTAGTCTTTTAACTGTTATTCTTTTAACTGTTAGTCTTTTTACTGTTAGTCTTTTAACTGTTAGTCTTTTAACTGTTAGTCTTTTAACTGTTAGTCTTTTAACTGTTAGTCTTTTTACTGTTAGTCTTTTAACTGTTAGTCTTTTAACTGTTAGTCTTTTTACTGTTAGTCTTTTTACTGTTAGTCTTTTAACTGTTAGTCTTTTTACTGTGAGTCTTTTAACTGTTAGTCTTTTAACTGTTAGTCTTTTTACTGTTAGTCTTTTTACTGTTAGTCTTTTAACTGTTAGTCTTTTTACTGTGAGTCTTTTAACTGTTAGTCTTTTAACTGTTAGTCTTTTTACTGTTAGTCTTTTTACTGTTAGTCTTTTAACTGTTAGTCTTTTAACTGTTAGTCTTTTTACTGTGAGTCTTTTTACTGTTAGTCTTTTTACTGTTAGTCTTTTAACTGTTAGTCTTTTTACTGTTAGTCTTTTAACTGTTAGTCTTTTTACTGTGAGTCTTTTAACTGTTAGTCTTTTTACTGTTAGTCTTTTTACTTTTAGTCTTTTAACTGTTAGTCTTTTTACTGTTAGTCTTTTTACTGTTAGTCTTTTAACTGTTAGTCTTTTTACTGTTAGTCTTTTTACTTTTAGTCTTTTAACTGTTAGTCTTTTTACTGTTAGTCTTTTTACTGTTAGTCTTTTAACTGTTAGTCTTTTTACTGTGAGTCTTTTTACTGTTAGTCTTTTAACTGTTAGTCTTTTTACTGTTAGTCTTTTAACTGTTAGTCTTTTTACTGTGAGTCTTTTAACTGTTAGTCTTTTTACTGTTAGTCTTTTTACTGTTAGTCTTTTAACTGTTAGTCTTTTTACTGTTAGTCTTTTAACTGTTAGTCTTTTTACTTTTAGTCTTTTAACTGTTAGTCTTTTTACTGTTAGTCTTTTTACTGTTAGTCTTTTTATTTTTAGTCTTTTAACTGTTAGTCTTTTTACTGTTAGTCTTTTTACTTTTAGTCTTTTAACTGTTAGTCTTTTTACTGTTATTCTTTTTACTGTTAGTCTTTTTACTGTTAGTCTTTTTACTGTGAGTCTTTTTACTGTTAGTCTTTTTACTGTTAGTCTTTTAACTGTGGGTCTTTTAACTGTTAGTCTTTTAACTGTTAGTCTTTTTACTGTTAGTCTTTTTACTGTTAGTCTTTTAACTGTTAGTCTTTTTACTGTTAGTCTTTTTACTGTTAGTCTTTTTACTGTGAGTCTTTTTACTGTTAGTCTTTTTACTGTTAGTCTTTTTACTGTTAGTCTTTTTACTGTTAGTCTTTTAACTGTTAGTCTTTTTACTGTGAGTCTTTTTACTGTTAGTCTTTTTACTGTTAGTCTTTTTACTTTTAGTCTTTTTACTTTTAGTCTTTTAACTGTTAGTCTTTTTACTGTTAGTCTTTTTACTGTTAGTCTTTTTACTTTTAGTCTTTTAACTGTTAGTCTTTTAACTGTTAGTCTTTTAACTGTTAGTCTTTTAACTGTTAGTCTTTTTACTGTTATTCTTTTTACTGTTAGTCTTTTAACTGTTAGTCTTTTAACTGTTAGTCTTTTAACTGTTAGTCTTTTTACTGTTATTCTTTTTACTGTTATTCTTTTTACTGTTAGTCTTTTTACTGTTAGTCTTTTTACTGTTAGTCTTTTAACTGTTAGTCTTTTAACTGTTAGTCTTTTTACTGTTATTCTTTTTACTGTGAGTCTTTTTACTGTTAGTCTTTTAACTGTTAGTCTTTTTACTGTGAGTCTTTTAACTGTTAGTCTTTTAACTGTTAGTCTTTTTACTGTTAGTCTTTTTACTGTTAGTCTTTTTACTGTTAGTCTTTTAACTGTTAGTCTTTTTACTGTTAGTCTTTTTACTGTTAGTCTTTTTACTGTTAGTCTTTTAACTGTTAGTCTTTTAACTGTTAGTCTTTTAACTGTTAGTCTTTTTACTGTTATTCTTTTTACTGTTAGTCTTTTTACTGTTAGTCTTTTTACTGTTAGTCTTTTAACTGTTAGTCTTTTTACTGTTAGTCTTTTAACTGTTAGTCTTTTTACTGTTAGTCTTTTTACTGTTAGTCTTTTTACTGTTAGTCTTTTAACTGTTAGTCTTTTTACTGTTAGTCTTTTAACTGTTAGTCTTTTTACTGTTAGTCTTTTAACTGTTAGTCTTTTTACTGTTAGTCTTTTTACTGTTAGTCTTTTTACTGTTAGTCTTTTTACTGTGAGTCTTTTTACTGTTAGTCTTTTAACTGTTAGTCTTTTTACTGTTAGTCTTTTTACTTTTAGTCTTTTAACTGTTAGTCTTTTAACTGTTAGTCTTTTTACTGTTATTCTTTTTACTGTTAGTCTTTTAACTGTTAGTCTTTTAACTGTTAGTCTTTTTACTGTTATTCTTTTTACTGTGAGTCTTTTTACTGTTAGTCTTTTAACTGTTAGTCTTTTTACTGTTAGTCTTTTTACTGTTATTCTTTTTACTGTTAGTCTTTTTACTGTTAGTCTTTTTACTGTTAGTCTTTTAACTGTTAGTCTTTTAACTGTTAGTCTTTTTACTGTTATTCTTTTTACTGTGAGTCTTTTTACTGTTAGTCTTTTAACTGTTAGTCTTTTTACTGTGAGTCTTTTAACTGTTAGTCTTTTAACTGTTAGTCTTTTTACTGTTAGTCTTTTTACTGTTAGTCTTTTTACTGTTAGTCTTTTAACTGTTAGTCTTTTTACTGTTAGTCTTTTTACTGTTAGTCTTTTTACTGTTAGTCTTTTAACTGTTAGTCTTTTAACTGTTAGTCTTTTAACTGTTAGTCTTTTTACTGTTATTCTTTTTACTGTTAGTCTTTTTACTGTTAGTCTTTTTACTGTTAGTCTTTTAACTGTTAGTCTTTTTACTGTTAGTCTTTTAACTGTTAGTCTTTTTACTGTTAGTCTTTTTACTGTTAGTCTTTTTACTGTTAGTCTTTTTACTGTTAGTCTTTTAACTGTTAGTCTTTTTACTGTTAGTCTTTTAACTGTTAGTCTTTTTACTGTTAGTCTTTTAACTGTTAGTCTTTTTACTGTTAGTCTTTTTACTGTTAGTCTTTTTACTGTTAGTCTTTTAACTGTTAGTCTTTTAACTGTTAGTCTTTTTACTTTTAGTCTTTTAACTGTTAGTCTTTTTACTGTTAGTCTTTTTACTGTTAGTCTTTTTACTGTTAGTCTTTTAACTGTTAGTCTTTTTACTGTTAGTCTTTTTACTGTTAGTCTTTTAACTGTTAGTCTTTTTACTGTTAGTCTTTTTACTGTTAGTCTTTTTACTGTTAGTCTTTTAACTGTTAGTCTTTTTACTGTGAGTCTTTTAACTGTTAGTCTTTTAACTGTTAGTCTTTTTACTGTGAGTCTTTTAACTGTTAGTCTTTTAACTGTTAGTCTTTTTACTGTTAGTCTTTTTACTGTTAGTCTTTTTACTGTTAGTCTTTTTACTGTTAGTCTTTTAACTGTTAGTCTTTTAACTGTTAGTCTTTTTACTTTTAGTCTTTTAACTGTTAGTCTTTTTACTGTTAGTCTTTTTACTGTTAGTCTTTTTATTTTTAGTCTTTTAACTGTTAGTCTTTTTACTGTTAGTCTTTTTACTTTTAGTCTTTTAACTGTTAGTCTTTTTACTGTTATTCTTTTTACTGTTAGTCTTTTTACTGTTAGTCTTTTTACTGTGAGTCTTTTTACTGTTAGTCTTTTTACTGTTAGTCTTTTAACTGTGGGTCTTTTAACTGTTAGTCTTTTAACTGTTAGTCTTTTTACTGTTAGTCTTTTTACTGTTAGTCTTTTAACTGTTAGTCTTTTTACTGTTAGTCTTTTTACTGTTAGTCTTTTTACTGTGAGTCTTTTTACTGTTAGTCTTTTAACTGTTAGTCTTTTTACTGTGAGTCTTTTTACTGTTAGTCTTTTTACTGTTAGTCTTTTTACTGTTAGTCTTTTTACTGTGAGTCTTTTTACTGTTAGTCTTTTAACTGTTAGTCTTTTTACTGTTAGTCTTTTTACTGTTAGTCTTTTTACTGTGAGTCTTTTTACTGTTAGTCTTTTAACTGTTAGTCTTTTTACTGTGAGTCTTTTTACTGTTAGTCTTTTTACTGTTAGTCTTTTTACTTTTAGTCTTTTTACTTTTAGTCTTTTAACTGTTAGTCTTTTTACTGTTAGTCTTTTTACTGTTAGTCTTTTTACTTTTAGTCTTTTAACTGTTAGTCTTTTAACTGTTAGTCTTTTAACTGTTAGTCTTTTAACTGTTAGTCTTTTTACTGTTATTCTTTTTACTGTTAGTCTTTTAACTGTTAGTCTTTTAACTGTTAGTCTTTTAACTGTTAGTCTTTTTACTGTTATTCTTTTTACTGTTAGTCTTTTTACTGTTAGTCTTTTTACTGTTAGTCTTTTTACTGTTAGTCTTTTAACTGTTAGTCTTTTAACTGTTAGTCTTTTTACTGTTATTCTTTTTACTGTGAGTCTTTTTACTGTTAGTCTTTTAACTGTTAGTCTTTTTACTGTGAGTCTTTTAACTGTTAGTCTTTTAACTGTTAGTCTTTTTACTGTTAGTCTTTTTACTGTTAGTCTTTTTACTGTTAGTCTTTTAACTGTTAGTCTTTTTACTGTTAGTCTTTTTACTGTTAGTCTTTTTACTGTTAGTCTTTTAACTGTTAGTCTTTTAACTGTTAGTCTTTTAACGGTTAGTCTTTTAACTGTTAGTCTTTTAACTGTTAGTCTTTTAACTGTTAGTCTTTTAACTGTTAGTCTTTTAACTGTTAGTCTTTTTACTGTTATTCTTTTTACTTTTAGTCTTTTTACTGTTAGTCTTTTTACTGTTAGTCTTTTAACTGTTAGTCTTTTTACTGTTAGTCTTTTAACTGTTAGTCTTTTTACTGTTAGTCTTTTTACTGTTAGTCTTTTTACTGTTAGTCTTTTTACTGTTAGTCTTTTAACTGTTAGTCTTTTAACTGTTAGTCTTTTTACTGTTAGTCTTTTAACTGTTAGTCTTTTTACTGTTAGTCTTTTAACTGTTAGTCTTTTTACTGTTAGTCTTTTTACTGTTAGTCTTTTTACTGTTAGTCTTTTAACTGTTAGTCTTTTAACTGTTAGTCTTTTTACTTTTAGTCTTTTAACTGTTAGTCTTTTTACTGTTAGTCTTTTTACTGTTAGTCTTTTTACTGTTAGTCTTTTAACTGTTAGTCTTTTTACTGTTAGTCTTTTTACTTTTAGTCTTTTAACTGTTAGTCTTTTTACTGTTAGTCTTTTTACTGTTAGTCTTTTTACTGTTAGTCTTTTTACTTTTAGTCTTTTAACTGTTAGTCTTTTAACTGTTAGTCTTTTAACTGTGAGTCTTTTAACTGTTAGTCTTTTTACTGTTAGTCTTTTTACTGTGAGTCTTTTAACTGTTAGTCTTTTTACTGTGAGTCTTTTTACTGTGAGTCTTTTAACTGTTAGTCTTTTAACTGTTAGTCTTTTTACTGTTAGTCTTTTTACTGTTAGTCTTTTAACTGTTAGTCTTTTAACTGTTAGTCTTTTAACTGTTAGTCTTTTTACTGTTAGTCTTTTTACTGTGAGTCTTTTAACTGTTAGTCTTTTTACTGTGAGTCTTTTTACTGTGAGTCTTTTAACTGTTAGTCTTTTAACTGTTAGTCTTTTTACTGTTAGTCTTTTTACTGTTAGTCTTTTAACTGTTAGTCTTTTTACTGTTAGTCTTTTACTGTTAGTCTTTTTACTGTTAGTCTTTTTACTGTTAGTCTTTTTACTGTTAGTCTTTTTACTGTTAGTCTTTTTACTTTTAGTCTTTTAACTGTTAGTCTTTTTACTGTTAGTCTTTTTACTGTTAGTCTTTTTACTGTTAGTCTTTTAACTGTTCGTCTTTTAACTGTTAGTCTTTTAACTGTTAGTCTTTTAACTGTTAGTCTTTTAACTGTTAGTCTTTTTACTGTTAGTCTTTTTACTGTTAGTCTTTTTACTGTTAGTCTTTTAACTGTTAGTCTTTTTACTGTTAGTCTTTTAACTGTTAGTCTTTTAACTGTTAGTCTTTTTACTGTTAGTCTTTTTACTGTTAGTCTTTTTACTGTTAGTCTTTTTACTGTTAGTCTTTTAACTGTTAGTCTTTTAACTGTTAGTCTTTTTACTGTTAGTCTTTTTACTGTTAGTCTTTTTACTGTTAGTCTTTTAACTGTTAGTCTTTTTACTGTTAGTCTTTTTACTGTTAGTCTTTTAACTGTTAGTCTTTTAACTGTTAGTCTTTTAACTGTTAGTCTTTTAACTGTTAGTCTTTTTACTGTTAGTCTTTTTACTGTTAGTCTTTTAACTGTTAGTCTTTTAACTGTTAGTCTTTTTACTGTTAGTCTTTTTACTGTTAGTCTTTTAACTGTTAGTCTTTTTACTGTTAGTCTTTTAACTGTTAGTCTTTTTACTGTTAGTCTTTTTACTGTTAGTCTTTTAACTGTTAGTCTTTTTTCTGTTAGTCTTTTAACTGTTATTCTCCACCTATTTTTTACGAAGCATGTTACAAATAAACGTTTGACTTGCTGAATTTGTCAAAAGGCCGGAGAGCCAGTCGCTCAGAGCTGACAAATCACCTCGCTTAGATTGATTGTTTTTCTCTTGTTTTATTCATCAACGTGTTTTGTTTTTTTAGGGGCCGAGAGCAGATGTGAATAACGACACACTGCTGGCCATATTCTCTCTCTTTCCCTCTCTCTCTCTTTCCCTCTTTCTCTCTCTCTCTCTCTCTCTCTCTCTCTCTCTCTCTCTCTCTCTCTCTCTCTCTCTCTCTCTGTCTCTCTCTCTCTCTGTCTGTCTCTCTCTCTCTCTCTCTCTCTCCTTCTCCTTCTCTGCAGGCTATATCCACAGTTCAGCCCACAATGTAGTTCATAATGAGGACGAAATGTGTGTTTAGAGAGAAGAACAGGACGTTGTCAGTAATACCTTAACTATTCATTATCAGCCCAGGGTTTCATCTGTCATTCTGTGTGTAGGCTCATGACTTCTCTCAACAGCAACATATTGGATATGGTTTTTATAAATGACTGAGTAGCAAGCTGCTGTGTTCTGCTCTGCCGTCCCTCCCTCCCTCCCACACACACACACAGACAGACAGACATAATGATGGAGGAAAAATGTCACTGTTCTCTGATTGATAATTCACACATGTCTGATGTCGGGGGGTAATAATTTCAAACTTAGTCAAGTCTGTGGAGGAAAAATGATTTGAGGATTATTGATTTTAGGAAACAGACTAAAATATGTGAAGTTAAAAGATGAAGTTTGAAATGTAACAAGGGTTATTATAAGAGCAGACGTCAACATATCCATATTTTATATTTATATTTATTGTTAATTTAACATGTTTCAATAAATCTGACTGAATAAATGTATGGTGCAACAGGAGAGATGAAAATAATAATTTCTCATTAAGACAAAAAAATACATTTTTATAATATACTATTCCTCTAAAATGAAACACGCTGAATAAATAAAACGTAAGTACATATTATGCTTAACATATTTATACATAATGTACATGAATGTTCTAAAAATCTGCCATATATCTTAGATATAAATAATGTTCATGGGTATTAAAAGCGTTACCAACACCTTTGATGAATACCTCCTTTGGGGTCACGAAAACACCATATACCTCTCTCTCTCTCTCTCTCTCTCTCTCTCTCTCTCTCTAACTCTCTGTCTCTCTCTCTCTCTGTCTCTCTCAATTCAATTCAATTCAATTCAAGGGGCTTTATTGGCATGGGAAACATGTGTTAACATTGCCAAAGCAAGTGAGGTAGGTAATATACAAAAGTCAAATAAACAATAAAAATGAACAGTAAACATTACACATACAGAAGTTTCAAAACAATAATGACATTACAAATGTCATATTATATATATGCAGTGTTGTAACAATGTACAAATGGTTAAAGCACACAAGTTAAAATAAATAAACATAAATATGGGTTGTATTTACAGTGGTGTTTGTTCTTCACTGGTTGCCCTTTTTTTGTTTTTTTTTTTTTTTTTTTTTTTTTTTTTTTTTTTTTTTTCTTTTTTTCTCTCTCTCTCTCTCTCTCTCTCTCTCTCTCTCTCTCTCTCTCTCTCTCTCTCTCTCTCTCTCTCTCTCTCTCTCTCTCTGTCTCTGTCTCTGTCTCTGTCTCTCTCCATCCCTCCCTCTCTCTCTCTCTCTCTCTCTCTCTCTCTCTCTCTCTCTCTCTCTCTCTCTCTCTCTCTCTCTCTCTCTCTCTCTCTCTCTCTCTCTCTCTCTCTCTCTCTCTCTCTAACTCTCTGTCTCTCTCTCTCTCTAACTCTCTCTCTCTCTCTCTCTCTCTCTAACTCTCTGTCTCTCTCTCTCTCTAACTCTCTGTCTCTCTCTCTCTCTCTCTCTCTAACTCTCTGTCTCTCTCTCTCTCTGTCTCTCTCTCTCTCTGTCTCTCTCTCTCTCTGTCTCTGTCTCTCTCTCTCTCTCTCTCTCTCTCTCTCTCTCTCTCTGTCTCTGTCTCTCTCCATCCCTCCCTCTCTCTCTCTCTCTCTCTCTCTCTCTCTCTCTCTCTCTCTCTCTCTCTCTCTCTCTCTCTCTCTCTCTCTCTCTCTCTCTCTCTCTCTCTCTCTCTCTCTCTCTCTCTCTCTAACTCTCTGTCTCTCTCTCTCTCTAACTCTCTCTCTCTCTCTCTCTCTCTCTACCTCTCTCTCTCTCTCTCTCTCTACCTCTCTCTCTCTCTCTCTCTCTCTCTCTCTAACTCTCTGTCTCTCTCTCTCTCTGTCTCTCTCTCTCTCTGTCTCTCTCTCTCTCTGTCTCTGTCTCTCTCTCCATCCCTCTCTCTCTCTCTCTCTGTCTCTGTCTCTCTCCATCCCTCCCTCTCTCTCTCTCTCTCTCTCTCTCTCTCTCTCTCTCTCTCTCTCTCTCTCTCTCTCTCTCTCCCTCTCTCCTTCTTTCTCTTGCCTTCCATCCCCTCGATCCCTCTCTTTCTCCTGCGCCCAGTCTCTCCCTCCCTCCCTCCCTCTCCCTCCCCCATCTCTCTCTTTCTTAATGAGAAATAGGGTGAAATAAGGAGATGTTAACGTGTCTGATTGATGCCCACCAGAATATGTCCAGCTCAGTGTAATGGAACGACGCCGGGGGTTATTGATTAGTGCTCTGTTATCAAGGGCCAGCACATTGATCTGTGTCTACCTCCCAAATAGCACCCTATTCCCTACGTAGTGCACTACTTCTGATCAGAACCCTTATGAGCCCTGGTCTAAAGTAGTGCACTGTATAGGGAAGAGGGTGTAGTTTGGGATGTAGGAGAGGGAGGATACAGCTCTCCAGCACAGCACTGATTTGACAGAAATAATGTTTTATATCTATGTGGTGCTAGTTGAAGACAGGATAAATAATGTTTTATATTCATGTGTTGCTAGTTGAAGACAGGATAAATAATGTTTTATATCTATGTGTTGCTAGTTGAAGACAGGATAAATAATGTTCTATATCTATGTGTTGCTAATTGAAGACAGGATAAATAATGTTTTATATCTATGTGTTGCTAGTTGAAGACAGGATAAATCATGTTTTATATTCATATGTTGCTAGTTGAAGACAGGATAAATAATGTTTTATATCTATGTGTTGCTAGTTAAAGACAGGATAAACAGCAATATATTCCCACATTATCATATCTGTTTGGTGGTGGAACTGATTCTATTTTTCAACAAGTTATTAGACAGGAAATGGGTCTCGTTTGAAATGAGTCAGGATATTTAGTATCCTCGCTAGTTCCATAGATGAGGAAACACAAGGCCTTCTGTGTGAGGATGTTAACCTTTTACTGCAGTGGGCTAAATCACACAGAGTAATTATTGGTAGTCTTAAACAAATCTCCTTTGAAACTAAAGTATACACCTCACACACATGGTTATGGGCTTAAAGAAGAAGACACCTGTACCATGTCAGATATAGAGTTGACATGTATTACATTTTGAGTTTGCATCCCGATATTACACTTTATATACAGTACCAGTCAAAAGTTTGGACACACCTACTCATTCAATGGTTTTTCTTTATTTGTACTATTTTCTACATTGTATAATAATAGTGAAGACATCAAAACTATGAAATAACACATATGGAATCATGTAGTAACCCCCCCCAAAAAATTATATTTGAGATTCTTCAAAATAGCCATTCTCTCAACCAGCTTCATGAGGTAGTCATCTGGAATGCATTTCAATTAACAGGTGTGCCTTGTTAAAAGTTGTTTCTTTGTTAATGCATTTGAGCCAATCAGTTGTGTTGTGACAAGGTAGGGGTGGTATACAGAAGATAGCCCTATTTGGTAAATGACCAAGTCCATATTATGACAAGAACAGCTCAAATAAGCAAAGAGAAACGACAGTCCATCATTACTTTAAGACATGAAGGTCAGTCAATACGGAACATTTCAAGAACTTTGAAAGTTTCTTCAAGTGCAGTCACAAAAACCATCAAGAGCTATGATGAAACTGGCTCTCATGAGGACCGCCACAGGAAAGGAAGACCCAGAGTTACCTCTGTTGCAGAGGATAAGTTCATTAGAGTTAACTGCACCTCAGATTGCAGCCCAAATAAATGCTTCGCCGAGTTCAAGTAACAGACACCTCTCAACATCAACTGTTCAGAGGAGACTGTGTGAAGCAGGCCTTCATGGTCGAATTGCTGCAGAGAAACCACTACTAAAGGACACCAATAAGAAGAAGATACTTGCCGGGGCCAAGAAACATCAGCAATGGACATTAGACCGGTGGACATCTGTCCATTGTCTAATGAGGCCAAATGTGAGATTTTTGTTTCTAACCGCTGTGTCTTTGTGAGACGCTGAGTAGGTGAACGGATGATCTCTGCATGTGTGGTTCCCACCGTGAAGCATGGAGGAGTAGGTGTGATGGTGCTTTGCTGGTGACACTGTCTGTGATTTATTTAGACTTCAAGTCACACTTAACCAGGATGGCTACCATAGCATTCTGCAATACGACATCCCATCTGGTTTGCCCTTAGTAGGACTGTCAATTGTTTTTGAACAGGACATTGACCCAAAACACACCTTCAGGCTGTGTAAGGGCTATTTGACCAAGAAGGAGAGTGATGGAGTGCTGCATCAGATGACCTGGCATCCACAATCACCCGACCTCAACCCAATTGAGATGGTTTGGGATGAGTTGGACCGCAGAGTGAAGGAAAAGCAGCCAACAAGTATTCAGCATATGTGGGAACTCCTTCAAGACTGTTTGAAAAGCATTCCAGGTGAAGCTGGTTGAGAGAATGCCAAGAGTGTGCAAAGCTGTCATCAAGGCAACGGGTGGCTATTTTGAGGAATCTAAGATATATTTTGATTTGTTTAACACTCTTTTTTGGTTACTACATGATTCCATATGTGTTATTTCATAGTTTTGATGTCTTCACTATTATTCTACAGTTAAAATAGTACACATTTTAAAAATCCTTGAATGAGTAGGTGTGTCCAAACTTTTGACTGGTTCTGTACATTAAAGAAGACTGAAATATAAGAAAGTCGTTTGACATAGAAACACTGGATTTTCGGCGCAAAAAAATAAGAAAACTATATTAATTATGAAAAGTATGAATACCATTCCACCCATAGGTCATTTGACTGCAGGAAAAGACTACCATTTATGATATCTATAGGCCTGACCAATATCCAGACATCATACACATTTCATCACAGACAGACAGGAAGCCAAAAGGAACTCTCCATTACTTTACAATCACCTGAGTAGGGACCCCTCTCTCTCTCGCTCTTTCTCCTCTCCTCGCTCTTTCTCCTCTCTCGCTCTCTCTCTCTCTCTCTCTCTCCTCTCCTCGCTCTTTCTCCTCTCTCTCTCTCTCTCTCTCTCTCTCTCTCTCTCTCTCTCTCTCTCTCTCTCTCTCTCTCTCTCTCTCTCTCTCTCTCTCTCTCTCTGTCTCTCTCTCTCTGTGTGTGTACTCCACTGATCTAAATGGCATGCTGGAGCTAGGATTGCAACTTTCAATAAATTCCCTGGTTGAAGGATTCCTGGAATAAGGAGGGAATAAGCATGAAATCTGGAATCTTTCGACCAGGATCTCTGAAGAACCATGGAATTTATTGAAAGTTCCTGGAATTTATTGAAAGTTCCTGGAATTTATTGAAAGTTCCTGGAATTTATTGAAAGTTCCTGGAATTCTGCAACCCTAGCTGGAGCCTAGTTCAAGGGTATCCAGGTGTTGGACACAGAGAGATAATAATTGGTCGTTATTGGCTCTCACACCCTCCAATGATATTAATAATCTAATTCCAGTCCTCTTTGGTGTCCTGCCAGACTGAAATAGATAGTGATGTTTGCTACCTGGGGGCTTCACTAGTGTCAGCCCCTGCTTTCTGATCCCTCCACAAAAGAGAGGCAGGTAAAAGAGGAGAGGAGGCGAGGAGAAGCGAGCAGAGAGGAGCGGTGCAGAGCTCTGTTCCCAGGGTGCACCTTGTCTTTGAGCGATGACCTTGGTGTGGAGATCCCTGGTGACTAGAGGAGAAGAGAGTGAATACATGTTAGAGAGATCAAAACAGACCACAGAACTCACCTGTCTCTATAGACACAGCAGAGGAACTGGAGAGGGGAAGAGAGAGAGGGGGGGGAGGGGCGGGAGGAGGGGCAGAAAGAGAGAGAAGGGGGAAAGGGAGGGTGAGGGGATGGAGAGGGACAGTGAAATGAGAAGGGAAGAGAGAGGGAAAGAGAGAGAGATGAAGAGAGGGAGAGAGAGAGTGAGAGAGAGGGAGGGAGAGGGATGAGAGAGAGAGAGGGAGAGTGAGAGAGGGATGGATGGAGAGAGAGAGATGGAGGGAGAGAGAGAGAGAAAGAGAGATGGAAGGATGAAGAGAGAGAGAGCGAGAGAGAGAGAGAGAGAGAGAGAGAGAGAGAAAGAGAGATGGAAGGATGGAGAGAGAGAGAGAGAGAGCGTGAGAGAGAGATGGAGGGAGAGGGATGGAGAGAGAGGGATGGAGAGAGAGAGAGGGATGGAAAGAGAGAGAGAGAGAAAGAGAGAGAGAGAGAGAGAGAGAGAGAGAGAGAGAGAGAGAGAGAGAGAGAGAGAGAGAGAGAGAGAGAGAGAGAGAGAGAGAGAGAGAGAGAGAGAGAAAGAGATGGAAGGATGGAGAGAGAGAGAGTGAGTGAGTGAGTGCGAAGCTCTGGAAGTCTTTCTGATTTGTTCTGAAAGTTGTTTACCTTTTGATTGGTGCTCAAACCCCTCAACCTCATGGATGAATCATGTGACAGAGCGTGTTTAACCAATAGACCAGCTCCGTGTGAAGACGGATGGACTTGATGAGGCTCTGTGGTTCCTCCTGCTTCAGACCATTGACATGCAGCTCTCCAAACAAGGTGTTATGATCAGAAGACTGAACATGTACAATGTGGATGTGTTTAAATACAAGATGTTACAGTAGGACTCTGCTGCCTCCAGCCTCTGGTATGGATCACTCAGTGGTGCTGGTTAGTCTGTTACAGTAGGACTCTGCTGCTTCCAGCCTCTGGTATGGATCACTCAGTGGTGCTGGTTAGTCTGTTATAGTAGGACTCTGCTGCTTCCAGCCTCTGGTATGGATCACTCAGTGGTGCTGGTTAGTCTGTTATAGTAGACCTCTGCTGCTTCCAGCCTCTGGTATGGATCACTCAGTGGTGCTGGTTAGTCTGTTATAGTAGGACTCTGCTGCTTCCAGCCTCTGGTATGGATCACTCAGTGGTGCTGGTTAGTCTGTTATAGTAGGACTCTGCTGCCTCCAGCCTCTGGTATGGATCACTCAGTGGTGCTGGTTAGTCTGTTACAGTAGACCTCTGCTGCTTCCAGCCTCTGGTATGGATCACTCAGTGGTGCTGGTTAGTCTGTTATAGTAGACCTCTGCTGCTTCCAGCCTCTGGTATGGATCACTCAGTGGTGCTGGTTAGTCTGTTATAGTAGACCTCTGCTGCCTCCAGCCTCTGGTATGGATCACTCAGTGGTGCTGGTTAGTCTGTTATAGTAGACCTCTGCTGCTTCCAGCCTCTGGTATGGATCACTCAGTGGTGCTGGTTAGTCTGTTATAGTAGGACTCTGCTGCCTCCAGCCTCTGGTATGGATCACTCAGTGGTGCTGGTTAGTCTGTTATAGTAGGACTCTGCTGCCTCCAGCCTCTGGTATGGATCACTCAGTGGTGCTGGTTAGTCTGTTATAGTAGGACTCTGCTGCTTCCAGCCTCTGGTATGGATCACTCAGTGGTGCTGGTTAGTCTGTTATAGTAGACCTCTGCTGCCTCCAGCCTCTGGTATGGATCACTCAGTGGTGCTGGTTAGTCTGTTATAGTAGGACTCTGCTGCTTCCAGCCTCTGGTATGGATCACTCAGTGGTGCTGGTTAGTCTGTTATAGTAGGACTCTGCTGCCTCCAGCCTCTGGTATGGATCACTCAGTGGTGCTGGTTAGTCTGTTACAGTAGACCTCTGCTGCTTCCAGCCTCTGGTATGGATCACTCAGTGGTGCTGGTTAGTCTGTTATAGTAGACCTCTGCTGCTTCCAGCCTCTGGTATGGATCACTCAGTGGTGCTGGTTAGTCTGTTATAGTAGACCTCTGCTGCCTCCAGCCTCTGGTATGGATCACTCAGTGGTGCTGGTTAGTCTGTTATAGTAGACCTCTGCTGCTTCCAGCCTCTGGTATGGATCACTCAGTGGTGCTGGTTAGTCTGTTATAGTAGGACTCTGCTGCCTCCAGCCTCTGGTATGGATCACTCAGTGGTGCTGGTTAGTCTGTTATAGTAGACCTCTGCTGCTTCCAGCCTCTGGTATGGATCACTCAGTGGTGCTGGTTAGTCTGTTATAGTAGACCTCTGCTGCTTCCAGTCTCTGGTATGGATCACTCAGTGGTGCTGGTTAGTCTGTTATAGTAGGACTCTGCTGCCTCCAGCCTCTGGTATGGATCACTCAGTGGTGCTGGTTAGTCTGTTATAGTAGACCTCTGCTGCCTCCAGCCTCTGGTATGGATCACTCAGTGGTGCTGGTTAGTCTGTTATAGTAGGACTCTGCTGCTTCCAGCCTCTGGTATGGATCACTCAGTGGTGCTGGTTAGTCTGTTATAGTAGACCTCTGCTTCCAGCCTCTGGTATGGATCACTCAGTGGTGCTGGTTAGTCTGTTACAGTAGGACTCTGCTGCCTCCAGCCTCTGGTATGGATCACTCAGTGGTGCTGGTTAGTCTGTTATAGTAGACCTCTGCTGCTTCCAGCCTCTGGTATGGATCACTCAGTGGTGCTGGTTAGTCTGTTACAGTAGGACTCTGCTGCTTCCAGCCTCTGGTATGGATCACTCAGTGGTGCTGGTTAGTCTGTTATAGTAGACCTCTGCTGCTTCCAGCCTCTGGTATGGATCACTCAGTGGTGCTGGTTAGTCTGTTATAGTAGACCTCTGCTGCCTCCAGCCTCTGGTATGGATCACTCAGTGGTGCTGGTTAGTCTGTTATAGTAGACCTCTGCTGCTTCCAGCCTCTGGTATGGATCACTCAGTGGTGCTGGTTAGTCTGTTATAGTAGACCTCTGCTGCCTCCAGCCTCTGGTATGGATCACTCAGTGGTGCTGGTTAGTCTGTTATAGTAGACCTCTGCTGCTTCCAGCCTCTGGTATGGATCACTCAGTGGTGCTGGTTGGTCTGTTATAGTAGGACTCTGCTGCTTCCAGCCTCTGGTATGGATCACTCAGTGGTGCTGGTTAGTCTGTTATAGTAGACCTCTGCTGCCTCCAGCCTCTGGTATGGATCACTCAGTGGTGCTGGTTAGTCTGTTATAGTAGACCTCTGCTGCCTCCAGTCTCTGGTATGGATCACTCAGTGGTGCTGGTTAGTCTGTTATAGTAGGACTCTGCTGCTTCCAGCCTCTGGTATGGATCACTCAGTGGTGCTGGTTAGTCTGTTATAGTAGACCTCTGCTGCCTCCAGCCTCTGGTATGGATCACTCAGTGGTGCTGGTTAGTCTGTTATAGTAGACCTCTGCTGCTTCCAGCCTCTGGTATGGATCACTCAGTGGTGCTGGTTAGTCTGTTATAGTAGGACTCTGCTGCTTCCAGCCTCTGGTATGGATCACTCAGTGGTGCTGGTTAGGTGTTATAGTAGACCTCTGCTGCTTCCAGCCTCTGGTATGGATCACTCAGTGGTGCTGGTTAGTCTGTTATAGTAGACCTCTGCTGCCTCCAGCCTCTGGTATGGATCACTCAGTGGTGCTGGTTAGTCTGTTATAGTAGACCTCTGCTGCTTCCAGCCTCTGGTATGGATCACTCAGTGGTGCTGGTTAGTCTGTTATAGTAGACCTCTGCTGCTTCCAGACTCTGGTATGGATCACTCAGTGGTGCTGGTTAGTCTGTTATAGTAGACCTCTGCTGCTTCCAGCCTCTGGTATGGATCACTCAGTGGTGCTGGTTAGTCTGTTATAGTAGACCTCTGCTTCCAGCCTCTGGTATGGATCACTCAGTGGTGCTGGTTAGTCTGTTATAGTAGACCTCTGCTGCTTCCAGCCTCTGGTATGGATCACTCAGTGGTGCTGGTTAGTCTGTTATAGTAGACCTCTGCTTCCAGCCTCTGGTATGGATCACTCAGTGGTGCTGGTTAGTCTGTTACAGTAGGACTCTGCTGCTTCCAGCCTCTGGTATGGATCACTCAGTGGTGCTGGTTAGTCTGTTATAGTAGACCTCTGCTGCCTCCAGCCTCTGGTATGGATCACTCAGTGGTGCTGGTTAGTTTGACAGTGTTTGGTTCAGGGTCAGTTGTCTGATGGGTAGGTAGCAGCCGGCCAACCACAGCATGGTTAGTTTGACAGTGTTTGGTTCAGGGTCAGTTGTCTGATGGGTAGGTAGCAGCCGGCCAACCACAACATGGTTAGTTTTACAGTGTTTGGTTCAGGGTCAGTTGTCTGATGGGTAGGTAGCAGCCGGCCAACCACAACATGGTTAGTTTTACAGTGTTTGGTTCAGGGTCAGTTGTCTGATGGGTAGGTAGCAGCCGGCCAACCACAACAGGGTTAGTTTTACAGTGTTTGGTTCAGGGTCAGTTGTCTGATGGGTAGGTAGCAGCCGGCCAACCACAGCATGGTTAGTTTTACAGTGTTTGGTTCAGGGTCAGTTGTCTGATGGGTAGGTAGCAGCCGGCCAACCACAACATGGTTAGTTTTACAGTGTTTGGTTCAGGGTCAGTTGTCTGATGGGTAGGTAACAGCCAGCCAACCACAACAGGGTTAGTTTGACAGTGTTTGGTTCAGGGTCAGTTGTCTGATGGGTAGGTAGCAGCCGGCCAACCACAACATGGTTAGTTCCGGCTGAATGGACCATGCTCAAAGCAGAGATAGGAGTAGTGTTTTTTGATTGGTTGGTGTGACAAGGTAAAAGGCAGAGATAGAAGTAGTGTTTTTTGATTGGTTGGTGTGACAAGGTAAAAGGCAGAGATAGGAGTAGTGTTTTTTGATTAGTTGGTGTGACAAGGTAAAGGCCAGAGATAGAAGTAGTGTTTTTTGATTGGTTGGTGTGACAAGGTAAAAGGCAGAGATAGGAGTAGTGTTTTTTTGAGTGGTTGGTGTGACAAGGTAAAAGGCAGAGGTGGAAAAGGTATTCAATAGTCACACGGTAGTAAACGTAAAGATACTTTAATAGATAGAAAATGACTCAAGTGAAAATGAAAGTCGCCCAGTAAAATACTACTTGAGTAAAAGGGATGACCAGGGATGTTCTCTTGATAAGTACATGAATGGGACCATTTTCCTGTCCCGCTACGCATTCAAAATGTAATGATGAGAATGTATAGAGTAAAAAGTACATTATTTTCTTTAGGAACGTAGTGAATTAAAGGTAAAAGTTGTCAAAAATATGAATAGTATAGTACAGATACCTCCAAAAACTACTTAAGTAGTACTTTAAAGTATTTATTTAAGTACTTTACACCACTGGATAAAGGCCTTCAGACCATGCATCAGTTTACTCTGATGCCGTGTGTCAAAAATGTTTGTGTTCTCTCTCTCTCTCTCTCTCTCTCTCTCTCTCTCTCTCTCTCTCTCTCTCTCTGTGTCTCTCTGTCTCTCTGTCTCTCTGTCTCTCTGTGTCTCTGTGTCTCTGTCTCTCTGTCTCTCTGTGTCTCTGTGTCTCTGTGTCTCTGTGTCTCTCAAATTCAAATTCAAATTCAAGCTGCTTTATTGGCATGAAAAACATTGTGTCAATATTGCCAAAGCAACAATGTATACAATATACATTGTAATACAATTAAAACAATGACAAATAATAATATAGAATGGCAGTAAATAATAATACAAAATTAAATATAAAAAATAGTAACAATAAAATGGTAACAGTCAATAGTCGAATGTAATGTATGGTGTAATGCACCACTACCACCACCACTATCATTAAACTGCTATCATTACCATTACCACCCATACCATTACTATTTGGAATGATAAACAACAATAATAATACTAATAACAATAACAGTAATAACAATAACAGTCATAATAAGTAAGTTACTGCTTACTATGCAGATGTTATTATTCAGTGTCCCTCAGGCTATGGCAGGCAAATACATATTTGGCTGCAAGAGGAGCCATTGCTCCTTCGCCCATGAGTATTTTTAGTTTTTCCTCTGGGTTTAATAAGTTAAAATTTGGAATAAATGTAGTCATTTCTGTGAATAATGAATCTCTTGGTGAGGAATATTTATCACAGTAAAGGAGAAAGTGCATCTCTGTTTCTACCTCCCCTGTCGTGCAGTGACCACATACACGCTCCTCTTTGGGTAGCCATGTCTTTTTATGTCTGCCGGTTTCTATTGCCAATCGGTGGTCACTCAGCCTGTACTTGGTAAGGATCTGTCTCTGCTTCGAATCTCTGACAGAGTAGAGATATTCAGCCAATTCATATTCTCTGTTTAGGGTCAGATAGCAATTTAGTCGGCTTTGGGATTTTGTTTTGTTTTTCCAATGTTGTAAATATGAGTCCTTTGATTGGTTCATGATTTTGTTTATTGGAATTCTTTCTTTTGAAGCAGTGCCGGTGTCAGCTTGGTTGGTTAGGTCCAACACCAGCTGACTGAGAGGGCTCGTTTCTGGGCTCAGTTCTTGGGTTTGAAGTGCTTTAAATTGCAGACTCGAATTTGGACTTGAATTTAGATGTAGCCAAAATTTTAATGATCTTTTCTGTATTTTCATTATTACTGGAAAGCGGCCCAATTCTGCCCTACATGCATTAGTTGGTGTATTTCTCTGGACTTGTAGGATTTTCCGACAGAATTCTGCATGTAGGGTTTCAATTGGATGTTTGTCCCACATTTTAAAGTCCAGTTTATTGAGTGGCCCCCAAACCTCACTTCCGTAAAGAGCTATTGGTAGGATTACACTGTCAAATATTTTGGTCCAAATTCTAATTGGGATGTTGATTTTGAATAATTTCATTTTTATTGCATACAATGCTCTGCGGGCTTTTTCTTTGAGTGCATTCACTGCCATATTAAAGTTTCCCGATGCAGATATGGTCAGACCAAGGTAGGTGTAATTTTTTGTGTGTTCAATTATGGTGTTGTTCAGGGTGAATTTATATTTGTGTTTCTGACATCTGTTTTGTTTTTGGAAAATCATGATTTTAGTTTTTGGGAAATTTACTGCCAGGGCCCAATTATGGCAATATTGCTCTAGAATATTAATGTTCTGTTGAAGACCTTCTTTGGTTGGTGATAGAAGTACCAAGTCATCAGCATATAGCAGGTATTTCACCTCTGTGTCAAATAGTGTGAGTCCAGGGGCTGGAGAATGGTCCAACATGTCTGCTAATTCATTGATATAAATGTTGAAAAGATTTGGACTCAAACTACAGCCTTGTCTCACACCTCGACATTGTGAAAAGAATTCTGTTCTTTGGTTTTTGATTTTTATTGCACACTTATTTTCTGTGTACATACATTTTATTAAGTCATACACCTTACCACCAAGCCCACTTTGTAGAATTTTGTAGAATAGCCCTTCGTGCCAAATAGAATCAAATGCTTTTTTAAAGTCAATAAAGCAAGCACAGATTTTGCCCTCTTTTTTTTGGTGGACGTGTTTATTAATTAGTGTGTGTAAGGTGTATATATGGTCAGTAGTGCGATGGTTAGGGAGAAAGCCAATTTGACATTTAGTTATTACATTTTTTTCTTGAAGAAAGGTTTGGATTCTTGAATTCAAAATGCTACAGAAAACCTTTCCCAAGTTACTGTTTACACAAATTCCCCTGTAATTATTGGGGTCTGATTTGTCTCCACTTTTGTGGATAGGGGAGATGAGCCCCTGGTTCCAGACATCAGGGAAGCAGCCAGAAGTTAAAACCATGTTGAACAATTTAAGCACAGCATTTTGCAACTCAGGTGTGCTGTTTTTCAGCATTTCATTTCTGATGTTGTCTAGACCACAAGCCTTCTTTGATTTAATAGATTTGAGCTTTTCATTTAGTTCTTGTTGGGTTATTGGGTAATCTAATGGATTTTGGTTATTTTTAATGACTGATTCAAGGATTTTCAATTTTTCTTTCATTTCTAATTGGTTCTGTTTTAAGTCTTTTTGTGGGATGTTTTTGTATAGATTATCAAAATAAGTTTTCCAAATTCCTACATCTTGTATGGCTAATTCTTGTGGCTTTGTTGTGCTTAAATTGTTCCACATGTCCCAGAACTGATTTTGGTCAATTGCGTTTTCAATTTCATCAAGTGTCTTGTTGGTATAATTCAGTTTCTTGCGTTTCAGTGTATGTTTATACTGTTTCAGAGTTTCAAAGTATTCATATCGTAGCTCTGGGTTGTTTTGCTGCTTATGTTTTTTGTTTGACATTTGTCTTAGGTGTTTTCTAATTGTTTTACATTCATTATCAAACCATTTGTCAGAAACATTTTGTTTTTTGTTTCTGATGTTGCATTTCTTTGGTTTTCTCAAATTTGCTTTCGATGCTGCTTTTTGGAATATGCAGTTGATGTTTAGAGTAGCCGAATTGACACCATCTTTATTGTTTTGGTATTGTGAGTTATTGAAAAACTGTATAGAGTTCATCATTTCTTTTGAGTTCAATGTTTCAATGAATCCCTCTGCACTGTTTGGAGCCCATCTGTATGATTGGTTTATGTTGAAGAGTTTATTGGGCAGTTTTTTTGAATGAATATTGCCGGTTAATTTCTTCAAAAACACGTTGATCTGACTGTGATCTGACAATGGTGTCTGTGGTCTGACAGTGAATGCACTAATGGAGGAGGGGTCAATGTCCGTGATGGCATAATCGACTACACTTGTCCCAAGAGCTGAGCAGTAAGTAAACTGACCTAAAGAGTCCCCTCTGATTCTACCATTAAGCATGTACAGGCCTAAGGCTCGACAGAGATGCACTAACTCCTTCCCATTTTTGTTCAGTATTTGGTCAGGACTGTTTCTATTATTTATAATAGGGCTGCTGTACAAGGAGGGGTGACCAAATATGTGGTGGTTACCTCCCGCATCAGTGTAGTCAGGCTCAGAACCTGTTCTTGCATTGAAATCTCCACAAAGAAGCACTTTACCCTCTGCCTGAAATGTAATGATTTCTGTATGGAGATTGTCAAAAAACTGATCATCATAATATGGTGAATCTGAAGGAGGAGCATAAGCTGCACATATGTACACATCATTGTCACAATAGATTGTACCTTTGTTAAGTTTTAGCCAAATGTGACTGGTACCTTTTTTCATTTCATTCAGTGCCAAGTCCTGCTTATGCCAAATGATGATTCCACCTGAGTCTCGGCCCCGTTTAACATTTTTATGTTTGATTGATGGTAGTAAACTTTCCCTATAGCCCGAGGGACACTGAGTATCTATTTCTCCACGACACCATGTTTCCAGTAGGATTATGATGTCCTGTCCTTTGATGTTTTTAATCAATTCTGGATTTGTTGTTTTATAACCAAAATGTGAAGAGTAAAGTCCCTGGATATTCCAAGAGCTGATAGTTAATGATCTCATTTATAATAAGTGATATTCACTGGTTTGAGTAAAGTACATTGAAAACAATACAAAATAATATATATATATATATATATATATATACACATACATACATATATATATACATATACATACACACACACACACACACACACACACACACACACACACACACACATACACACACACACACACACACACACACACACATACATACATACATACATACATACATACATACATACATACATACATACATACATACACACACACACACCATTATATATAAATATTATTATTATACTGGTGCCAATAAAATTAAGAATAGTTGTAAACAAATTAATAAGAATGGAATAAGACTGCACAAAAAATAAGTACAATGCAATCTGCAACCCTGTGTGTGTGCCCGTGAATTAAAGGGTCTGTCTAGCTCAGTAGTCTGCATATTAGTTGCAGTAGTTGGCGCACCTCTCCTATCTCTGATTGTTCTAGGTGTCTTTTGCCAGAGGTTACCTCAGCATATGTAGGCTGATGATCTGAATGATACATGGTGTGGACTGCATCATGTGGTGTACTTCTCTGAAGGACAGTGTTCTGTCCGACCCTGGAGTAGTGGTCAGAGCTGTGTTGTGATGGGCCAGGTCCAGTAGAGATGTGTTGTGACGGGCCAGGTCCAGTAGAGCTGTGTTGTGATGGGTCAGGTCTAGTAGAGATGTGTTGTGATGGGCCTGGTCTAGTAGAGCTGTGTTGTGATGGGCCTGGTCCAGTAGAGCTGTGTTCTGATGGGCCTGGTCTAGTAGAGCTGTGTTGTGATGGGCCTGGTCCAGTAGAGCTATGTTGTGATGGGCCTGGTCTAGTAGAGCTGTGTTGTGAAGGCCCTGGTCTAGTAGAGCTGTGTTGTGATGGGCCGGGTCTAGTCGTGCTGTCCTGAGGCGGGTCTGGTCTCGTAAATCTGTGTTGTGTTGGGCCTGGTCTAGTAGAGCTGTGTTGTGATGGGCCTGGTCTAGTAGAGCTGTGTTGTGTTGGGCCTGGTCTAGTCGTGTTGTCCTGATGCGGGTCTGGTCTCGTAAATCTGTGTTGTGATGGGCCTGGTCTAGTAGAGCTGTGTTGTGTTGGGCCTGGTCTAGTAGAGCTGTGCTGTAATAAGCCGTGTCTGGCTCTTTTCTCCTGGGGATGGTGGAGGTACTGTTGTTTCAGAAGGTGGGGCGGGGGACCTCTGTTGCTGGGGTGATGGGTGTGTGGGTCCCTGCCAAGTGTTGCATCTTTTAGGTCCTTGGCAAAGGTTCTGACACTGTCCTGATCAAGATGTACATTATCGTATAAGTGTTGACATGTCAGAGTGGGGTGGTGAGCCGTTCTGACGTTGAGTAGTGAGGCACAGTCCACAGTGATCTGTTGATTTATTTTGTCGATCAACTGTCCTGGGAAGTCTTTTCTTGGTAGGAGGGTGGACACAACTATATTGGTTGTTGGGAACACAGCCTGTGCCCGTTCTGCCACTCTTCTCACTGCCCCAGATACATCTTCACCTTTGGCATGAAGGTCGTTTGTGCCAGTGTGGATGATGATGTTGTCGAGGGTGTCAATCCTGGTCTGACTGAGTAGCTGCATTGCACTGTCAGTTGTAGGACACCAGAACTTATACACCTGGTGTCTAGGGAATAATCTTTCCTGTACTAAGAACTTCCCATTTGAATCAATAAGGATTGCAGTTGTGGGTGACTGTCTGGCTGGAGCAGACTGGGAGACTGGTATTCTGACCTGGGCTGGAGCAGACTGGGAGGCTGGTATTCTGACCTGGGCTGGAGCACACTGTGTTGGAGCAGACTGAGAGGCTGGTTGGCTGACCTGGGCTGGAGCAGACTGAGAGGCTGGTATTCTGACCTGGGCTGGAGCACACTGTGCTGGAGCAGACTGGGAGACTGGTATTCTGACCTGTGCTGGAGCAGACTGGGAGACTGGTATTCTGACCTGTGCTAGAGCAGACTGGGAGACTGGTATTCTGACCTGGGCTGGAGCACACTGGGAGACTGGTATTCTGACCTGGGCTGGAGCACACTGTGTTGGAGCAGACTGAGAGGCTGGTTGGCTGACCTGGGCTGGAGCAGACTGGTAGGCTGGTGCAGTGTCATCAGGCTGTGTGGTGGAGGCCATGCTGGTCTCGGGTTCTGCTTGTGTTGTGCCAAGCTGGTGGACATGTTCTCCAGATGCAGAGGACATAATGACTCGCTGCTGGTTGAGGAGGTCAATGTACCTCTCTCTTTGTTCTAGCTCCTTTCTTGTTGTGCTCAGATGGTCTCTGAGGTCATAATTTGTCTGACTCAGTTTGTCCATTCTGCTTTCCAGTTTAGCAATAGATGCTCTGCTCTCCTCCTTGAACTGTTTCATCTCTTCTTTAAGTTTCTGGACAGTGTCCTCCTCTTGAAGCTTGTTCTCTCTGAGTTCTATGACCTCTGCTTCGACTAGAGAGAGGGTGTTGTGGAAACGTTGCATAGCAGGTGTTCTTGGTGTTGTAGGCATGTCCTTGGCTCTGTCTGCTGCAGGTGAGGTAGGTAGAGGGACACTGAGGGCTTCTTGCTGGGTCACAGAGACCGTTGGGGGCTGCTCTTCACCGTCATCTCCCTCCTTGACTTTTTCCTCAGTTTCTGAGATGATTTCAGCTTCTGCTTTTAGGGTAGTAAACCTATTCTCAAAAGCCTGGAGGCTTGAATCATTGCCTTGTATCAATACAGTTCCATTATTATATACATTTACTGTTTGATATGTGTTGCTAGGGTCAGCTTCTTCAAAAATGCTGATCTGACATCCTTGGCTGATGCCTCTCTTTTTTGAGAAAGGGAAATGGTTGCAAATAACCCTTTTCCATATGTGCCCTCGTTTGGTATTAAAAATTAAATTTGCTCTTGTTTTGCAACTGGTAAGATCTGCAAACAGGCATTCATGGTTCTGTCCCATCAACAAACCTTTGAAACTTTTCTTAGCTTTCTCTGTTTTGATGTCTGGTGGGTAAACAATTTCCATAGCAACGCTGGTGATGTTGGCTACAATGTTGCAATAGAAGTGTTGTTTCTTGTATTATTGTCTTTTATGTCTTTAGAGGACTGCTTCACCTTGATGTCCCCTTTCCCTTTTCTTCTGTCCTTATTTTGTCCCACTTTGTCCCTTCTTCTCTTCTGTCAACTAGACACTCCTTGTTAGCTAGCTAGCTTCTTTCAGGAGAGTCCCTAGCAACTGCCTAGCAACAGGTAAACAACTTAGCTAGCTAAGAAAACGGTATAATTTTATGAAAAAATGTTACTTTTTCAAAATCCTTTCTTCTTTGTTTGCTGCTTGTTTGGTCTCCTATTCAGTCTAGCAGTTTTCTTTTGCATTTTTTCGATGTACTTTACTCTAAAAACCATGTAAATTTTAATATTTTTAGGAGCTCATCTTTTCAGCTGCTGCTGCTTAATTTGGAACTCCGGAACTCTGTCTGTCTCCGGAACTCTCTCTGTCTCTCTCTCTCTCTCTCTCTCTCTCTCTCTCTCTCTCTCTCTCTCTCTCTCTCTCTCTCTCTCTCTCTCTCTCTCTCTCTCTCTCTCTCTCTCTCTCTCTCTCTCTCTCTCTCTCTCTCTCTCTCTCTGTGTGTCTCTGTCTCTCTCTCTCTCTCTCTCTGTCTCTCTCTCTCTCTCTCTCTCTCTCTGTCTCTGTCTCTCTCTCTCTCTCTCTCTCTCTCTCTCTCTCTGTCTCTCTCTCTCTCTCTCTCTCTCTCTGTCTCTGTCTCTCTCTCTCTCTCTCTCTCTCTCTCTCTCTCTCTCTCTCTCTCTCTCTCTCTCTCTCTCTCTCTCTCTCTCTCTCTCTCTCTCTCTCTCTCTGTCTCTCTCTGTCTCTCTCTCTCTCTCTCTCTCTCTCTCTCTCTCTCTCTCTCTCTCTCTCTCTCTCTCTCTCTCTCTCTCTCTCTCTCTCTCTCTCTGTGTCTCTGTGTCTCTCTGTCTCTCTGTCTCTCTGTCTCTCTGCTCTCTCTCTCTCTCTCTCTCTCTCTCTCTCTCTCTCTCTCTCTCTCTCTCTCTCTCTCTCTCTCTGTGTCTCTGTGTCTCTCTGTCTCTCTGTCTCTCTGTCTCTCTGTCTCTCTGTGTCTCTGTGTCTCTGTGTCTCTGTGTCTCTCTCTCTCTCTCTCTCTCTCTCTCTCTCTCTCTCTCTCTCTCTCTCTCTCTCTCTCTCTCTCTCTCTCTCTCTCTCTCTGTGTCTCTCTCTCTCTCTCTCTCTCTCAATTCAATTCAATTCAATTCAAGGGGCTTTATTGGCATGGGAAACATGTGTTAACATTGCCAAAGCAAGTGAGGTAGGTAATATACAAAAGTCAAATAAACAATAAAAATGAACAGTAAACATTACACATACAGAAGTTTCAAAACAATAAAGACATTACAAATGTCATATTATATATATGCAGTGTTGTAACAATGTACAAATGGTTAAAGCACACAAGTTAAAATAAATAAACATAAATATGGGTTGTATTTACAGTGGTGTTTGTTCTTCACTGGTTGCCCTTTTCTTGTGGCAACAGGTCACAAATCTTGCTGCTGTGATGGCACACTGTGGAATTTCACCCAGTAGATATGGGAGTTTATCAAAATTGGATTTGTTTTCGAATTCTTTGTGGATCTGTGTAATCTGAGGGAAATATGTCTCTCTAATATGGTCATACATTGGGCAGGAGGTTAGGAAGTGCAGCTCAGTTTCCACCTCATTTT
>NC_092096.1:7893895-7896395 GCF_045679555.1 Salvelinus alpinus | reverse complement strand
TCACACAGATATCCCCCTGTATCACACAGATATCCCCCTGTATCACACAGATATCCCCCTGTATCACACAGATATCCCCCTGCCTCACACAGATATCCCCCTGTATCACACAGATATCCCCCTGCATCACACAGATATCCCCCTGCATCACACAGATATCCCCCTGCATCACACAGATATCCCCCTGCATCACACAGATATCCTCCTGCATCACACAGATATCCCCCTGCATCACACAGATATCCCCCTGTATCACACAGATATCCCCCTGCAACACACATATATCCCCCTGCACCACACAGATATCCCCCTGCATCACACAGATATCCCCCTGCATCACACAGATATCCCCCTGCACCACACAGATATCCCCCTGCATCACACAGATATCCCCCTGCATCACACAGATATCCCCCACACAGATATCCCCCTGCATCACACAGATATCTCCCTGCAACACACAGATATCCACCTGCATCACACAGACATCCCCCTGTATCACACAGATATCCCCCTGCATCACACAGATATCCCCCTGTAACACACAGATATCCCCCTGCACCACACAGATATCCCCCACACAGATATCCCCCTGTATCACACAGATATCCCCCTGCATCACACAGATATCCCCCTGCATCACACAGATATCCCCCTGTATCACACAGATATCCCCCTGCATCACACAGATATCCCCCTGCACCACACAGATATCCCCCTGTATCACACAGATATCCCCCTGCATCACACAGATATCCCCCTGCATCACACAGATATCCCCTGCATCACACAGATATCCCCCTGCATCACACAGATATCCCCCTGCATCACACAGATATCCCCCTGTATCACACAGATATCCCCCTGCATCACACAGATATCCCCCTGCACCACACAGATATCCCCCTGTATCACACAGATATCCCCCTGTATCACACAGATATCCCCCTATATCACACAGATATCCCCCTGCATCACACAGATATCCCCCTGCATCACACAGATATCCCCCTGCATCACACAGATATCCCCCTGCATCACACAGATATCCCCCACACAGATATCTCCCTGCATCACACATATATCCCCCTGCATCACACAGATATCCCCCTGCATCACACAGATATCCCCCTGCATCACACAGATATCCCCTGCATCACACAGATATCCCCCACACAGATATCCTCCACACAGATATCCCCCTATATCACACAGATATCCCCCTGCATCACACAGATATCCCCCTGCATCACACAGATATCCCCCTGCATCACACAGATATCCCCCTGCATCACACAGATATCCCCCTGCATCACACAGATATCCCCCTGCATCACACAGATATCCCCCTGCATCACACAGATATCCCCCTGCATCACACAGATATCCCCCTGCATCACACAGATATTCCCCTGCAACACAAAGATATCCCCCTGCATCACACAGATATTCCCCTGCATCACACAGATATCCCCCTGCATCACACATATATCCCCCTGCATCACACAGATATCCCAAACACAGATATCCCCCTGCATCACACAGATATCCCCCTGCATCACACAGATATTCCCCTGCAACACAAAGATATCCCCCTGCATCACACAGATATTCCCCTGCATCACACAGATATCCCCCTGCATCACACAGATATCCCCCTGCATCACACAGATATCCCAAACACAGATATCCCCCTGCATCACACAGATATCCCCCTGCATCACACAGATATCCCCCTGCATCACACAGATATCCCCCACACAGATATCTCCCTACATCACACAGATATCTCCCTACATCACACAGATATCTCCCTGCATCACACATATATCTCCCTGCATCACACAGATATCCCCCTGCATCACACAGATATCCCCCTGCATCACACAGATATCCCAAACACAGATATCCCCCTGCATCACACAGATATCCCCCTGCATCACACAGATATCCCACTGCATCACACAGATATCCCCCACACAGATATCTCCCTACATCACACAGATATCTCCCTACATCACACAGATATCTCCCTGCATCACACAGATATCTCCCTGCATCACAAAGATATCTCCCTGCATCACACAGATATCTCCCTGCATCACACAGATATCTCCCTACAACACACAGATATCTCCCTGCATCACACAGATATCTCCCTGCATCACACATATATCTCCCTGCATCACACAGATATCTCCCTACATCACACATATATCTCCCTGCATCACACAGATATCTCCCTACATCACACAGATATCTCCCTACATCACACAGATATCTCCCTGCATCACACAGATATCTCCCTGCATCACACAGATATCTCCCTGCATCACACAGATATCTCCCTGCAACACACAGATATCTCCCTGCATCACACAGATATCCCCCTGTATCACACACATATCCCCCTGCATCACACAGATATTCATCTGCATCACACAGATATCCCCCTGTATCACACAGATATCCCCCTGTATCACACACATATCCCCCTGCA
>NC_092096.1:7836395-7888895 GCF_045679555.1 Salvelinus alpinus | reverse complement strand
TGTTCAGAACGAGGGTCGAGTGAAGAGTACTGTTTGTTAGAGGCGCATGACCTGAAAGCTCACTCCACTTTGTTTTCCTCCGGTATTGAACACAGTTTATCCCGTCTTAAATTTGATCGATTATTAATGTTAAAAAATACCTAAAGTTGTATTAGGAAAGTTGTTTGAAATGTTTGGACAAAGATTACAGGTAACTTATTAGATATTTTGTAGTCATGTTGCGCGAGTTGGAACCAGTGTTTTTCTGGATCAAACGCGCCAAATTAATTGACATTTTGGAGATATAACGACGGAATTAATCGAACAAAAGGACCATTTGTGATGTTTATGGGACATATTGGAGTGCCAACAACAGAAGCTCGTCAAAGGTAAAGCATGAATTATATCGTTATTTATGAGTTTTGTGTTGATCCTGGCGGGATGAAATATGATTGTCTGTGTTTGTTTGATGGGGTGCTGTCCTCAGATATTAGCATGGTTTGCTTTCGCCGTAAAGCCTTTTTGGAATCTGACACGGTGGCTGGATTAACAAGAAGTAAAGCTTTAATTTGGTGTATTGCACTTGTGAATGTATGAAAGTTAAATATTTCTAAGAATTTAATTAGAATTTGGCGCTCTGCCATTTCACCGGATGTTGTCAAATCGATCCCGTTAACGGGATTTGATCCCTAAGAAGTTTTAACTATTTGCACATCATTACCCTGTATATAAACATAATATGACATTTGAAATGTCTTTATTCTTTTGTAACTTCTGTGAGTGTTAATGTTTACTAGACATTTTATTGTTTATTTCACTTTTGTATATTATCTACTTCACTTGCTTTGGCAATGTTAACACATGTTTCCCATGCCAATAAAGCCCCTTAAATTGAATTGACTTGAAATGGTGAGAGGGATAGAGAATAAATGAGAGAGAGATTGGAGGACGATGACATCCCTAATCACTTAGAGCTGGACGCAGACGGACAACGTGAGGAATTTAAATGCTCCCTTCATGTCCTGGTCGTCGGTCTTCAACCAATTCTAAGAGGCCTATCCGCAACGACCGACCGATTGTTTTGGGAATAGTATGTTTTTAATGCATTGTTGCTGACAAATCAATATATTTGTACCTGTGTCCAACAGGCAGCGGTACTCACAGACAACACACCAACAGCTACAGCACAGACAGTAGACTGGCCTCATCACAAATAGATAGTCAGTTACTGTATGTTCCTCTTCTGAACAGCAATGTGAACCTTGTGCAGTTCACAACACACATATTGCTATAGAAACAGACAACAGACAACCTGCATCAGAAATTGATTGTTAACTCTGTTTCTCTTCTGAGTTTGTACCATTCCCAGGTCCAGTCCAACGCTGCGCAAACAGCTGTCCCTAGGACTGATGGGATATAGACTCTAACAAACAGCTGTCCTTAGGACTGATTGGATATAGACTCTAGCAAACAGCTGTCCCTAGGACTGATTGGTTGTAGTAGACTCTAGCAAACAGCTGTCCCTAGGACTGATTGGATATAGACTCTAACAAACAGCTGTCCCTAGGACTGATTGGATATAGACTCTAGCAAACAGCTGTCCCTAGGACTGATTGGATATAGACTCTAACAAACAGCTGTCCCTAGGACTGATTGGATATAGACTCTAACAAACAGCTGTCCCTAGGACTGATTGGATATAGACTCTAGCAAACAGCTGTCCCTAGGACTGATTGGTTGTAGACTCTAGCAAACAGCTGTCCCTAGGACTGATTGGTTGTAGACTCTAACAAACAGCTGTCCCTAGGACTGATTGGATATAGACTCTAACAAACAGCTGTCCCTAGGACTGATTGGATATAGACTCTAACAAACAGCTGTCCCTAGGACTGATTGGATATAGACTCTAACAAACAGCTGTCTCTAGGACTGATTGGATATAGACTCCTGCAAACAGCTGTCCCTAGGACTGATTGGATATAGACTCTAGCAAACAGCTGTCCCTAGGACTGATTGGATATAGACTCTAACAAACAGCTGTCCCTAGGACTGATTGGATATAGACTCTAACAAACAGCTGTCCCTAGGACTGATTGGATATAGACTCTAACAAACAGCTGTCCCTAGGACTGATTGGATATAGACTCTAGCAAACAGCTGTCCCTAGGACTGATTGGTTGTAGACTCTAGCAAACAGCTGTCCCTAGGACTGATTGGTTGTAGACTCTAACAAACAGCTGTCCCTAGGACTGATTGGATATAGACTCTAACAAACAGCTGTCCCTAGGACTGATTGGATATAGACTCTAACAAACAGCTGTCCCTAGGACTGATTGGATATAGACTCTAACAAACAGCTGTCTCTAGGACTGATTGGATATAGACTCCTGCAAACAGCTGTCCCTAGGACTGATTGGATATAGACTCTAGCAAACAGCTGTCCCTAGGACTGATTGGATATAGACTCTAACAAACAGCTGTCCCTAGGACTGATTGGATATAGACTCTAACAAACAGCTGTCCCTAGGACTGATTGGATATAGACTCTAACAAACAGCTGTCCCTAGGACTGATTGGATATAGACTCTAACAAATAGCTGTCCCTAGGACTGATTGGATATAGACTCTAGCAAACAGCTGTCCCTAAGACTGATTGGATATAGAGTCTAACAAACAGCTGTCCCTAGGACTGATTGGATATAGACTCTAGCAAAGCCGTGGGAAGTAGGGGTGCTGGGTTCTGCAGCACAACCTGAAAAATGTGAATAAAAACAATAATATATAACAGAAAAAAGCAGAAAAAAAAAAGTAATTAGGCCTTTGCTAGTCACGTATTAGTGGACCGATATAGCAGTCTGTATCCAGGCAACAACAAACAATCATCATCACCGCCGCTCCAGAGGACTGCATGTGGACAGTGTTGGAAAAACGAGAGGGGGGGGGGGAGGGGGGGGACAAAGCTCTATTTGGGATCACCTCAAACAGTTAACCGTCCTTTGGACTGATTAGATCTAGACGCTAGGGGACGCGAGGCTGGTTATAGACAGACTATCACATTCAACCTAATGGAGTTATAGACCTCCTCAGGCTGGTTATAGACAGACTATCACATTCAACCTAATGGAGTTATAGACCTCCTCAGGCTGGTTATAGACCTCCTCAGGCTGGTTATAGACCTCCCCAGGCTGGTTATAGACAGACTATCACATTCAACCTAATGGAGTTATAGACCTCCTCAGGCTGGTTATAGACAGACTATCACATTCAACCTAATGGAGTTATAGACCTCCTCAGGCTGGTTATAGACAGACTATCACATTCAACCTAATGGAGTTATAGACCTCCCCAGGCTGGTTATAGACAGACTATCACATTCAACCTAATGGAGTTATAGACCTCCTCAGGCTGGTTATAGACAGACTATCACATTCAACCTAATGGAGTTATAGACCTCCTCAGGCTGGTTATAGACAGACTATCACATTCAACCTAATGGAGTTATAGACCTCCTCAGGCTGGTTATAGACAGACTATCACATTCAACCTAATGGAGTTATAGACCTCCTCAGGCTGGTTATAGACAGACTATCACATTCAACCTAATGGAGTTATAGACCTCCTCAGGCTGGTTATAGACAGACTATCACATTCAACCTAATGGAGTTATAGACCTCCATAGGACCCATTCATCCTATTTTAAAAAGGACAGAAGACAGAAATGGATCATTTGGTTCCATTTCAACATATTTATTAGTGAAACCAAAGTCCTTGTAACATACAGTTGAAGTGGTTATAGACAGACTATCACATTCAACCTAATGGAGTTATAGACCTCCTCAGGCTGGTTATAGACAGACTATCACATTCAACCTAATGGAGTTATAGACCTCCTCAGGCTGGTTATAGACAGACTATCACATTCAACCTAATGGAGTTATAGACCTCCTCAGGCTGGTTATAGACCTCCTCAGGCTGGTTATAGACCTCCTCAGGCTGGTTATAGACAGACTATCACATTCAACCTAATGGAGTTATAGACCTCCTCAGGCTGGTTATAGACAGACTATCACATTCAACCTAATGGAGTTATAGACCTCCTCAGGCTGGTTATAGACAGACTATCACATTCAACCTAATGGAGTTATAGACCTCCTCAGGCTGGTTATAGACCTCCTCAGGCTGGTTATAGACAGACTATCACATTCAACCTAATGGAGTTATAGACCTCCTCAGGCTGGTTATAGACAGACTGTCACATTCAACCTAATGGAGTTATAGACCTCCTCAGGCTGGTTATAGACAGACTATCACATTCAACCTAATGGAGTTATAGACCTCCCCAGGCTGGTTATAGACAGACTATCACATTCAACCTAATGGAGTTATAGACCTCCTCAGGCTGGTTATAGACCTCCTCAGGCTGGTTATAGACAGACTGTCACATTCAACCTAATGGAGTTATAGACCTCCTCAGGCTGGTTATAGACAGACTATCACATTCAACCTAATGGAGTTATAGACCTCCCCAGGCTGGTTATAGACAGACTATCACATTCAACCTAATGGAGTTATAGACCTCCTCAGGCTGGTTATAGACAGACTATCACATTCAACCTAATGGAGTTATAGACCTCCTCAGGCTGGTTATAGACAGACTATCACATTCAACCTAATGGAGTTATAGACCTCCTCAGGCTGGTTATAGACCTCCTCAGGCTGGTTATAGACCTCCTCAGGCTGGTTATAGACCTCCTCAGGCTGGTTATAGACAGAGTGTCACATTCAACCTAATGGAGTTATAGACCTCCTCAGGCTGGTTATAGACAGACTATCACATTCAACCTAATGGAGTTATAGACCTCCATAGGACCCATTCATCCTATTTTAAAAAGGACAGAAGACAGAAACGGATCATTTGGTTCCATTTCAACATATTTATTAGTGAAACCAAAGTCCTTGTAACATACAGTTGAAGTCGGAAGTTTACATACACCTTAGCCAAATACATTTAAACTCAGGTTTTTCATAATTCCTGACATTTAATCCTAGTAAAAATTCCCTGTCTTAGGTCAGTTAGGATCACCAATTTATTTTAACTTCTTGTGGCTGCAGGGGCAGTATTGAGTAGCTTGGAGGAAAGGTGCACAGAGGTGCCCAGAGTAAACGGCCTGCTCCTCAGTTATAATTGCTAATATATGCATATTATTATTAGTATTGGAGTGAAAACATTTTGAAGTTTCTAAAACTGTTTGAATTATGTCTGTGAGTATAACAGAACTTATATGGCAGGCAAAACCTGAGAAAAAATCCAAACAGGAAGTGGAAATTCTGAGGCTGGTCGATTTTCAACCAAGATCCCATTGAAATCACAGCGAGATATGAATGAGTTTGCACTTCCTACGGCTTCCACTAGATGTCAACAGTCTGTAGAACTTTGTCTGATGCCTCTACTGTGAAGGGGGGCTGAATGAGATGGGAATTAGTCAGGTCTGCCATGACCTGACCATTCTTTGACCATGCACGTTCACATGAGAGGGAGCTCTGTTCCATCGCTCATCTGAAGTCAATGTATTTCTCCGGTTGGAACATTATTTAAGATTTATGTTAACAACATTCTAAAGATTGATTCAATACATCGTTTGACATGTTTCTACTGACTGTTACTGAACTTTTGGACATTTCGTCAGCTTTTAGGGAACGCACTTCGTGACTTTGGAATTGTTTACCAAACGCGCTAACAAAAGTAGCTAATTGGACATAAATAACGGACATTATTGAACAAATCAAGCATTTATTGTGGACCTGGGATTCCTGGGAGTGCATTCTGATGAAGATCATCAAAGGTAAGGGAATATTTATCATGTAATTTCTGGTTTCTGTTGACTCCAACATGGCGGCTAATTTGACTATTGTTCTGAGCGCCGTCTCAGATTATTGCATGGTTTGCTTTTTCCGTTAAGTTTTTTTGAAATCTGACACAGCGGTTGCATTAAGGAGAGGTATATCTATAATTCCATGTGTATAACTTGTATTATCATCTACATTTATGATGAGTATTTCTGTTGAATCGATGTGGCTATGCAAAATCACTGGATGTTTTTGGAACTAGTGAACGTAACCCCTCAATGTAAACTCAGATTTTTTGATAGAAATATGAACTTTATCAAACAAAACATACATGTATTGTGTAACATGAAGTCCTGTGAGTGTCATCTGATGAAGATCATCAAAGGTTAGTGATTAATTCTATCTCTATTTGTGCTTTTTGTGACTCCTATCTTTGGCTGGAAAAATGACTGTGTTTGTCTGTGATTTGGCGGTGACCTAACATAATCGTTTGTGGTGCTTTCGCTGAAAATCCTATTTGAAATTGGACACTTTGGTGGGATTAACAACAAGATTACCTTTAAAATGGTATAAGACACATGTATGTCTGAGGAATTTTAATTATGAGATTTCTGTTGTTTGAATTTGGCGCCCTGCACTTTCACTGGCTGTTGTTATATCGATCCCGTTACCGGGATTGCAGCCATGTAAAATGTCAGAATAATAGCAGAGAGAATTATTTATTTCAGCTTTTATTTATTTATTCACATTCCCAGTGGGTCAGAAGTTTACATACACTCAATTAGTATTTGGTAGCATTGCCTTTAAATTGTTTAACTTGTGTCAAACATTTCAGGCAGCCTTCTACAATCTTCCCACAATACATTGCGTGAATTTTGGCCCATTCTGTCACGTTCCTGACCTTATTTCCCTTGTTTTGTATTTATTTAGTATGGTCAGGGCGTGAGTTGGGGTGGGTTGTCTATGTGTGTTTTTCTATGTTGGGATTTTGTGTTCGGCCTGGTATGATTCTCAATCAGAGGCAGCTGTCAATCGTTGTCCCTGATTGAGAATCATACTTAGGCAGACGGGGTTTCACGTTTGGTTTGTGGGTGTTTGTTTTCCTGTGTCAGTGTTTGTGCCACACCGGACTGTTACGGTTAGTTCGTTTGTTATTTTGTATCGTGTCTTGTTTTTGTGTATATTAAAATCATGGAAACTTACCACTCTGCACATTGGTCCTCCGATCCTTCTCGCCTCTCCTCGTCCGAGGAGGAGGAAGAAATAGACTGCCGTTACACATTCCTCCTGACAGAGCTGTTGTAACTGAGTCAGGTTTGTAGGCCTCCTTGCTCGCACACACTTTTCAGTTCTGCCCACACATTTTCAATAGGATTGAGGTCAGGGCTTTGTGATGGCCACTCCAATACCTTGACTTTGTTGTCCTTAAGCCATTTTGCCACAACTTTGGAAGTATGCTTGGGGTCATTGTCCATTTGGAAGACCCATTTGCGACCAAGCTTTAACTTCCTGACTGATGTCTTGAGATGTTGCTTCGATGTATCCACATAATTTTCCTGCCTCATGATGCCATCTATTTTGTGAAGTGCACCAGTCCCTCCTGCAGCAAAGCACCCCCACAACATGATGCTGCCACCCCCGTGCTTCACGGTTGGGATGGTGTTCTTCGGCTTGCAAGCCTCCCCCTTTTTCCTCACAACATAACGATGGTCATTATGGCCAAACAGTTCTATTTTTGTTTCATCAGTCCAGAGGACATTTCTCCAAAAAATACAATCTTTGTCACCATGTGCAGTTGCAAACCGTAGTCTGGCTTTTTTTATGGTGGTTTTGTAGCAGTGGCTTCTTCCTTGCTGAGCGGCCTTTCAGGTTATGTTGATATAGGACTTGTTCTTACTGTGGATATAGATACTTTTGTACCTCTGTCCTCCAGCATCTTCACAAGGTCCTTTGCTGTTGTTCTGGGATTGATTTGCACTTTTCGCACCAAAGTGCGTTCATCTCTAGGAGACAGAATGCATCTCCTTCCTGAGCGGTATGACAGCTGCGTGGTCCCATGGTGTTTATACTTGCGTGCAATTGTTTGTACAGATGAACGTGGTACATTCAGGCATTGGGAAATTGCTCCCAAGGATGAAACAGACTTGTGGAGGTCTACAATTTTTTTTCTGAGGTCTTGGCTGATTCTTTTGATTTTCCCATGATGTCAAGCAAAAAGGCACTGAGTTCGAAGGTAGGCCTTATAATACATCCACAGGTACACCTCCAATTGACTCAAATTATGTCAATTAGCCTATCAGAAGCTTCTAAAGCCATTGCATAATTTCCTGGAATTTTCCAAGCTGTTTAAAGGCACAGTCAACTTAGTGTATGTAAACTTCTGACCCACTGGAATTGTGATACAGTGAATTCTTGTCACGTTCTGACCTTAATTCCTTTGTTTTGTCTTTTGTTTTAGTATGGTCAGGGCGTGAGTTGGGTGGGTTGTCTATGTTAGTTTTTCTATGATTTTCTATTTCTGTGTTTGGCCTGATATGGTTCTCAATCAAAGGCAGCTGTCAATCGCTGTCCCTGATTGGGAACCATATTTAGGTAGCCTGTTTTCTGTTGGGTTTTGTGGGTGGTTATTTTCAGTCTTTGTGTGTCTGCACCAGACAGAACTGTTTCGGTTTTCACTTTGTTGTTTTGTATTTGAAGTGTTCAGTTTTGGATTGATTGAACACTTACCACGCTGCACCTTGGTCCTCACCTTCTTCCACCGATGACAGCCGTTACAATTCTAAGTTAAATATCCTGTCTGTAAACAATTGTTGGTTAAATTACTTGTGTCATGCACAAAGTAGATGTCCCAACCGACTTGCCAAAACTATAGTTTGTTAACAAAACATTTGTGGAGTGGTTGAAAAACGAGTTTTAATGACTCCAACCTAAGTGTATGTAAACTTCCGACTTCAATTGCATATAAATTAAATCAAGTGGCCTAGTACACACACCAAAACTTTTCAAATGTTCAAATCAAAAGGCTATTGGACAGAAAAACATGGACATTCGGGTCCAACGCAAATTCAGAACCGCTGGCAACATAATAAACTAAACCACTGGTCATTGGGAACGAGGTCAGACTGACTACTAAACTACTGGTCATTGGGAACGAGGTCAGACTGACTACTAAACTACTGGTCAATGGGAACGAGGTCAGACTGACTACTAAACTACTGGTCAATGGGAACGAGGTCAGACTGACTACTAAACCACTGGTCATTGGGAACGAGGTCAGACTGACTGCTAAACCACTGATCAATGGGAACGAGGTCAGACTGACTACTAAACCACTGGTCAATGGGAACGAGGTCAGACTGACTACTAAACCACTGGTCATTGGGAACGAGGTCAGACTGACTGCTAAGGTTTGATCCATAAATGAAGACGTTCAATAGGCAGCTTATCCTAAAGAAGTAAAACTGTAACGGTGTTCCTCCTCCTCTTCATACGAAGAGGAGGAGTAGTGATTCGACCAAGGCGCAGCGGGTTGTGAATACATAATGATTTATTTACAAGACGAACTAAACACACGAAGAACACTTGATATATTATAAAACAACAAAACGATGTAGACAGACCTGGACGACGAACTTACATGAAACACGAAGAAAACACGAACAGGAAAATGACTACACAAAATGACGAACGCACGAAACAGTCCCGTATGGTGTAACATAGACACAGACACAGGAGACAACCACCCACAAACAAACCGTGTGAAAACACCTACCTTAATATGACTCTCAATCAGAGGAAATGAAAAACACCTGCCTCTAATTGAGAGCCATATTAGGTCACCCTTTAAACCAACATAGAAACAGAAAACATAGACTGCCCACCCAAACTCACGTCCTGACCAACTAACACATACAAAACTAACAGAAAACAGGTCAGGAACGTGACATAACTCCCCCCTTAAGGTGCGAACTCCGGGCGCACCAGCACAAAGTTTAGGGGAGGGTCTGGGTGGGCATCTGACCACGGTGGTGGCTCAGGCTCTGGGCGAGGTCCCCACCCCACCATAGTCAATCCCAGCTTCCGTTTCCCCCTACGACTGACCACCCTCCTATTCCACCCACTTAATTTCCTGGGTAACATCGAGACAAGGGGCAGCACCGGGATAAGGTAGTTCAGGACAGAGATATAGCACAGGACAGAGAGGTAGGTCAGGATAGAGAGGTAGCTCAGGATAGAGGGGCAACTCCGGACTGAAAGGCAGCTCCGGACAGAGAGACAGCTCTGGACTGAGGGGCAGTTCTGGATAAATGGCCGCTCTGGGCTGAGCGGCAGCTCATGACTGGCTGACGGCTCTGGACGCTCATGGCTGGCTGACGGCTCTGGACGCTCATGGCTGGCTGACGGCTCTGGACGCTCATGGCTGGCTGACGGCTCTGGACGCTCATGGCTGGCTGACGGCTCTGGACGCTCATGGCTCGCTGGCGGCTCTGGACGCTCATGGCTCGCTGGCGGCTCTGGCAGATCCTGTCTGGTTGGCGGCTCTGGCAGATCCTGTCTGGTTGGCGGCTCTGGCAGATCCTGTCTAGTTGGCGGCTCTGGCAGATCCTGTCTGGTTGGTGGCTCTGGCAGATCCTGTCTGGTTGGCGGCTCTGGCAGATCCTGTCTGGTTGGCGGCTCTGGCAGATCCTGTCTGGCGAATGGCTCTAGCGGCTCCTGACTGACCAACGGCTCTGACGGCTCGGGACAGACGGGCGGCTCTAATGGCTCGGGACAGACGGATGGCTCAGACGGCGCTGGGGAGACGGATGGCTCAGACGGCGCTGGGGAGACGGATGGCTCAGATGGCGCTGAGGAGACGGATGGCTCAGACGGCGCTGGGGAGACGGATGGCTCAGATGGCTCTGAGGAGACGGATGGCTCAGATGGCGCTGCGGAGACGGATGGCTCAGACTGATCCTGTCTAGCGGAAGGCTTTGGCTGCTCCTGTCTTGCGGAAAGCTCTAGCGGCTCCTGTCTGGCGGAAGGCTCTAGCGGCTCCTGTCTGGCGGAAGGCTCTGTAGGCTCATGGCAGACGGGCGGCTTTGCAGGCTCATGGCAGACGGGCGGCTTTGCAGGCTCAATACAGACGGGCAGTTCATGCGGCGCTTGGCAGACGGACAGTTCAGGCGCCGTTGGGCAGACGGCAGACTCTGGCCGGCTGAGACGCACTGTAGGCCTGGTACGTGGTGCCGGAACTGGAGGCACCGGACTGGAGACACGCACTTCAAGCCTAGTGCGGGGAGCAGGGACAGGGCACACTGACCTCTCGAAGCGCACTATAGGCCTGGTGCGTGGTACCGGCACTGGTGGCACCGGGCTGAGTGCACGCACATCAGGACGAGTACGGGGAGAAGGAACAGTGTGTACAGGGCTCTGGAGACGCACAGGTGGCTTAGTGCGTGGTGCCGGAACTGGAGGCACTGGGCTGGAGACACGCACCATAGGGAGAGTGCGTGGAGGAGGAACAGGGCTCTGGAGACGCACTGGAAACCTGGTGCGTAGTGTAGGCACTGGTGGTACTGGGCTGGGGCGGGGAGGTAGCGCCGGAAATACCGGACCGTGCAAGCGTACTGGCTCCCTTGAGCATTGAGCCTGCCCAACCTTACCTGGTTGAATGCTCCCCGTCGCCCGACCAGTGCGGGGAGGTGGAATAACCCGCACCGGGCTATGTAGGCGAACCGGGGACACCATGCGTAAGGCTGGTGCCATGTAAGCCGGCCCAAAGAGACGTACTGGTGGCCAGATATGTAGGGCCGGCTTCATGACATCCGGCTCAATACTCAATCTAGCCCTACCAGTGCGGGGAGGTGGAATAACCCGCACCGGGCTATGCACACGTACAGGAGACACCGTGCGCTCTACTGCGTAACACGGTGTCTGCCCGTACTCCCGCTCTCCACGGTTAGCCTGGGAAGTGGGCGCAGGTCTCCTACCTGCCCTTGGCCCACTACCTCTTAGCCCCCCCCCAAGAAATTTTTGGGTAGTACTCACGGGCTTTTCGGGCTTCCGTGCTAGACGCGTCCCCTCATAACGCCGGTTCCCTTCTCCGGTTGCCTCTGCTCTCCTCAGTGCCTCCAGCTGTTCCCATGGGAGGCGATCCCTTCCAGCCAGGATCTCCTCCCATGTGTAGCAACCTTTACCGTCCAAAACATCCTCCCATGTCCATTCCTCCTTCTTGCGTTGTCCCTTCCTCCCGTTACACCGCTGCTTGGTTCTGGTTATTTGGTGGGTGGTTCTGTAACGGTGTTCCTCCTCCTCTTCATACGAAGAGGAGGAGTAGTGATTCGACCAAGGCGCAGCGGGTTGTGAATACATAATGATTTATTTACAAGACGAACTAAACACACGAAGAACACTTGATATATTATAAAACAACAAAACGATGTAGACAGACCTGGACAACGAACTTACATGAAACACGAAGAAAACACGAACAGGAAAATGACTACACAAAATGACGAACGCACGAAACAGTCCCGTATGGTGTAACATAGACACAGACACAGGAGACAACCACCCACAAACAAACCGTGTGAAAACACCTACCTTAATATGACTCTCAATCAGAGGAAATGAAAAACACCTGCCTCTAATTGAGAGCCATATTAGGTCACCCTTTAAACCAACATAGAAACAGAAAACATAGACTGCCCACCCAAACTCACGTCCTGACCAACTAACACATACAAAACTAACAGAAAACAGGTCAGGAACGTGACAAAAACAGTCTATATGTTAAAATCAATAGTCCTGATTAACATGACATTAATAACGCAGTCACACCCCCCAGTCCCAGGTGTCCAACACGTTCAGAAAATAAATAGATGGTTTTAGTACTTTTTTTAAACACTCTGACGAAGGCAAAGGGAAAAATAAACACTTATTTAGTGAGAAAACACACAAAAAATTGAAAAAATAATTTCTGTGATCAAAGATGTAGCTTACGATGCAGTACCTCGGTCATTTTAAGGAGAACTGAAATGACTCAGCCTACATTTGAACACCACCGCAGAAGCTTTTCTTATTCGGCATCTTCCTAATTAAGTAGACTCGTTTTGTTGTTTTCCTACTTGAAGAGAACTAAAGAACTATGGCCTATCATTCGCAGCTAACCTCTCCCAATTACCAGCGGTGGAAAAAGTATTCAATTGTCATACTTGAGTAAAAGTAAAGATACCTTAACAGAAAATGACTCAAGTAAAAGTGAAAGTTACCCGGTAAAATACTACTTGAGTAAAAGTCTAAAAGTATCTGGTTTTAAATGTACTTAAGTAGGGTGGTAGAAAAAGTACTCAATCGTCATACTTGAGTAAAAGTACAAAGTTAAAGTAAATGCTATACATCGAATACCTGATATTAAGAAAACCAGACAGCACTATTTTCATTATTATTTTTTAATTACAGACAGAAAGGGGGCCACACTCCAACACTAAGACAGAATTTACAAACACAGTCGTTGTGTTTCGTGAGTCCGCCATATCAGAGGCCGTAGGGATGACAAAGTGTTATATTGACAGGTGCCATAATTCTGTCCTGCTTGAGCATTCTAAATGTAACGAGTACTTTTGTGTGTCAGGGGAAATGGAAGGAGTAAAAAGTATATTATTTTCTTCAGGAAATATTGTGGAGTAAAAGTAGAAGTTGTCAAAAATATAAATAGTTAAGTAAAGTACAGATACCCTGTCACGCCCTGAGCTTAGTTATCTTTGTTTTCTTTATTATTTTGGTTAGGTCAGGGTGTGACGAGGGTGGTATGTGTGTTTTTGTCTGGTCTAGGGTTTTTGTATGTCTAGGTTGTGTAACGGCAGCCTTCCCTCTCTTCACGAGAAGAGAGAGTGTAACAGGGATCGGACCAAGACGCAGCGTAGCTCGTGTTCAACATGTTTAATTAACAAGATTAAATACTGTGAACACTTACAACAATTACAAAATAACAAACGTGGCAAACGGAAACAGCCCTATCTGGTGCAGAGAAAACACAGAGACAGGAAACAACCACCCACAAAATCCCAACACAAAACAAGCCACCTATATATGATTCTCAATCAGGGACAACGATTGACAGCTGCCTCTGATTGAGAACCATATTAGGCAGAACACAGAAACAGACAAACTAGACACACAACATAGAATGCCCACCCAGCTCACGTCCTGACCAACACTAAAACAAGCAAAACACACAAGAACTATGGTCAGAACGTGACAGGTTGTGTGTGTCTAGTCTAGACATATTTAGGTCTATGGTGGCCTAGATTGGTTCCCAATCAGAGGCAGCTGTTTATCGTTGTCTCAGATTGGGGATCCTTTTTAGGTTGCCATTTTCCAGGTTGGTTTGTCATCACAGAGAACAGAGTGCAGTACAACCTGGTTTGGTTGCATCATCAACTCATCACAGAGAACACACCTGGTTTGGTTGCATCATCAACTCATCACAGAGAACACACCTGGTTTGGTTGCTTCAACAACTCATTACAGAGAACACACCTGGTTTGGTTGCATCATCAACTCATCACAGAGAACACACCTGGTTTGGTTGCATCATCAACTCATCACAGAGAACACACCTGGTTTGGTTGCATCATCAACTCATCACAGAGAACACACCTGGTTTGGTTGCATCAACTCATCACAGAGAACACACCTGGTTTGGTTGCATCATCAACTCATCACAGAGAACACACCTGGTTTGGCTGCATCATCAACTCATCACAGAGAACACACCTGGTTTGGTTGCATCATCAACTCATCACAGAGAACACACCTGGTTTGGTTGCATCAACTCATCACAGAGAACACACCTGGTTTGGTTGCATCAACAACTCATCACAGAGAACACACCTGGTTTGGTTGCATCAACTCATCACAGAAAACACACCTGGTTTGGTTGCATCATCAACTCATCACAGAGAACACACCTGGTTTGGTTGCATCATCAACTCATCACAGAGAACACACCTGGTTTGGTTGCATCAACTCATCACAGAGAACACACCTGGTTTGGTTGCATCAACAACTCATTACAGAGAACACACCTGGTTTGGTTGCATCATCAACTCATCACAGAGAACACACCTGGTTTGGTTGCTTCAACAACTCATCACAGAGAACACACCTGGTTTGGTTGCATCAACAACTCATTACAGAGAACACACCTGGTTTGGTTGCATCATCAACTCATCACAGAGAACACACCTGGTTTGGTTGCATCATCACCTCATCACAGAGAACACACCTGGTTTGGTTGCATCATCAACTCATCACAGAGAACACACCTGGTTTGGTTGCATCATCAACTCATCACAGAGAACACACCTGGTTTGGTTGCTTCAACAACTCATTACAGAGAACACACCTGGTTTGGTTGCTTCAACTCATCACAGAGAACACACCTGGTTTGGTTGCATCAACAACTCATCACAGAGAACACACCTGGTTTGGTTGCATGAACTCATCACGGAGAACACACCTGGTTTGGTTGCTTCACCAAATCATCACCTGTAAACAACTCCCTATATACAACAGTTCAACATAGGCAGCACTAATAGGGTTGTTCTTCTTCTGTGTTTTTTAAGGGTGCAGTCTGTGCTGTAGAATCCACTGTGATTGGTGGAGACAAAGCCCTGGAGCTGTTAGCATAATGAGCAGCTGTGTCGCCCTACTTCATTATACGCACGCACGCACACGCACACACACACACACACACACACACACACACACACACACACACACACACACACACACACACACACACACACACAGTCCCCCCCCCCCCCACACACACACGCAGGAAATGTAGTTTCTGAAACAATTAAAGTATTTGACGACATTCCACGTCTCAAAGTCCTGAAAACTTCAAATGTAGTATCTGGTGTAAATACATCTTTATCATCTCTTTGCCAAACGTGATCCGTCACACATCCAGTGTACATAATTTATGTCTAAATGAATCATTAAGCTATTAATAGCTGATCATTAGGCTTCTGGAGTCACTGCACAACCAAACCCGGATGCTGAATCCAAAGCTAGCCTTGCAGAACTGGAATTGAGAGGTCTTGGAGATGAGATCAGACATACCAGCTCAGCTCAGATCACCTTTGCTATGGCGTGTTTTCACGGATCGGTGAGTCAGCGTTAACTGACTGGGTGATCTTTGGAACCTGTCTGTCTACAATAAGGGGTCAGGGAGTGAAGAGAGATAATACCTTTGGTCTACTTGCAGGTGATAGGGTACACACACACACACACACACACACACACACACACACACACACACACACACACACACACACACACACACACACACACACACACACACACACACACACACACACACACACACACACACACACACACACACACACACACAGAGGCATGCAGGCAGACAAACACACACACACGCACGCAAGCACACACACACATGCACACACACACACACACACACACACACACACACACACACACACACACACACACACACACACACACACACACACACACACACACACACACACACACACAGACACAGAGACAGAGACAGAGACAGAGACAGAGGCATGCAGACAGACACACACGTACACACACACACACACACACATACACATACACACACACACACACACACACACACACACAGAGGCATGCAGACAGACACAAACACACAATCAAAACTGCAGTCGACTCTGGTACTTTGGACTCAGTAATTACAGAATAACTGCAGTGTACTGTAGCTGAACTGCAGTTATACTGCCCCCTAACTACAGTTATACTGCCCCCTAACTACAGTTATACTGCCCCCTAACTACAGTTATACTGCCCCCTAACTACAGTTATACTGCCCCCTAACTGCAGTTATACTGCCCCCTAACTACAGTTATACTGCCCCCTAACTACAGTTATACTGCCCCCTAACTACAGTTATACTGCCCCCTAACTACAGTTATACTGCCCCCTAACTGCAGTTATACTGCGTCCTAACTGCAGTTATACTGCCCCCTAACTGCAGTTATACTGCCCCCTAACTACAGTTATACTGCCCCCTAACTGCAGTTATACTGCCCCCTAACTACAGTTATACTGCCCCCTAACTGCAGTTATACTGCCCCCTAACTACAGTTATACTGCCCCCTAACTACAGTTATACTGCCCCCTAACTACAGTTATACTGCCCCCTAACTACAGTTATACTGCCCCCTAACTACAGTTATACTGCCCCCTAACTGCAGTTATACTGCGTCCTAACTGCAGTTATACTGCCCCCTAACTGCAGTTATACTGCCCCCTAACTACAGTTATACCGCCCCCTAACTACAGTTATACTGCCCCCTAACTACAGTTATACCGCCCCCTAACTACAGTTATACTGCGTCCTAACTGCAGTTATACTGCCCCCTAACTACAGTTATACTGCCACCTAACTACAGTTATACTGCCCCCTAACTACAGTTATACTGCCCCCTAACTACAGTTATACCGCCCCCTAACTACAGTTATACTGCGTCCTAACTGCAGTTATACTGCCCCCTAACTACAGTTATACTGCCCCCTAACTACAGTTATACTGCCCCCTAACTACAGTTATACTGCCCCCTAACTACAGTTATACTGCCCCCTAACTACAGTTATACTGCCCCCTAACTACAGTTATACTGCCCCCTAGCTACAGTTATACTGCCCCCTAACTACAGTTATACTGCCCCCTAACTACAGTTATACTGCCCCCTAACTACAGTCACACTGGAAAGTTCTTTTGGATTTGCAGCATATTGCAATTATGCTGCACTCTAACTAACTGCAGTTATACTGCCCCCTAACTACAGTTATACTGCCCCCTAACTGCAGTTATACTGCCCCCTAACTACAGTTATACTGCCCCCTAACTACAGTTATACTGCCCCCTAACTACAGTTATACTGCCCCCTAACTGCAGTTATACTGCCCCCTAACTACAGTTATACTACAGTGTACTACAGTTATACTGCACTCTAACTACAGTTATACTACAGTGTACTACAGTGTACTACAGTTATACTGCACTCTAACTAACTACAGTTATACTGCACTCTAACTACAGTTATACTACAGTGTACTACAGTTATACTGCACTCTAACTAACTACAGTTATACTACAGTGTACTACAGTTATACTGCACTCTAACTACAGTTATACTGCACTCTAACTACAGTTATACTACAGTGTACTGCAGTTGTACTGCACTCTGACTGCAATATTTCTTCGTAAGGGTGTGTCTATACCATACAAATTGCTGCCTAACAATAACAATGTTTACCGTTGGTAGTGGAATGTGTGTCAATTCAACCTGCCCTCAATTTCGCAACACCACATGTGGCCTCGGGTCCAAGTGTCCCAGAATTCAACAACACCTCCCGTTGCAGTGTCGAAACGATCTCTGGTCTGTGAAATATACTACTTGATTTACAGAGAGAAGGACTACACTCCAGACTGGTAAGAATATTTTTCCCACACTCATCAAAGTTCATCCACGGGGTTTTCTGCGCGTAATCTACAGCCGGTGCAGGACGAGGTGTGCGCGCCAGTAACAGACGTTAGTGTAACATCAGTAAAACAAAAATGTTTCCCCCCCCCCTAACTCCTCGCGCAATTATTTTGTTGAACTTTGGCTTCGTGTTTGGCTACTTATCTGACGCCATATACGACGGGTACATTTGAACGATAAAACCCACTGCTGCGCTGCTGTGATAAGAGCCGTGAAACTGAACACAGTAACATACGGGAACTTGCAGTAGCCTATCATTCAAACAGATTGGGGGTTTAATTAAAAATGTTGCTGTTGACACTGACAGGCAAAACCTGCATAGCGGTGCGTTGCTTATTGATAGTGCATGGAATGGATTTTAAAGAACTTTAACAATAGGCTGCTTTGTTAAAAAAAAAAAACATATATATATTTTTTAGAGGGTAGATCATCTTTAATTTTGCAGATAGATGCTAGTCTATACACCAGTCAGACTACAGATCCCTTAACAGCAGCTGTGTATATAGAAGCTAGTCTGTACACCAGTCAGACTACAGATACTATCATATTCGTTGCTATATGTCAGTCTGTGAATCTGACGGTGTTGTTTGTCTGGGCCCAGCATGTTGGTGGTTTCATTGGAATTTATTGCATGTTCAGTAAGCATGATGACTTCTGTAAATATTATGTACGCACCGTTCAGGCCTTCTTTATAAAGAGCAACAAGTCCCGTGCTGTTTACAGTGTCTCTTGTTGGTCGTAGCAGAGCGATAACAAGATGAAGGAAATGCCATCCGTGATAGACAGTGAGGTGTTCCTGGCCTTCTCTACCTACGCCACTATCGTCGTCCTCAAGATGATGCTGATGTCTCCTATGACTGCGTACTTCCGCTTCACGAGAAAGGTACAGGAATGTGGTAATATCCCTCCACAGTGTTATATAGCCTGTAAGTGAACTCTATGGTGTAAACTTGTCTCTCCCTCCACAGTGTTATATAGCCTGTAAGTGAACTCTATGGTGTAAACTTGTCTCTCCCTCCACAGTGTTATATAGCCTGTAAGTGAATTCCATGGTGTAAAACTTGTCTCTCCCTCCACAGTGTTATATAGCCTGTAAGTGAACTCTATGGTGTAAACTTGTCTCTCCCTCTACAGTGTTATTATATAGCCTGTAAGTGAACTCTATGGTGTAAACTTGTCTCTCCCTCTACAGTGTTTTGCCAACATGGAAGACACAGGGATGGCTAAGACTCCAGAGGACAAGAAGAGGATGCTGAGAGTTGACCCGGATGTGGAACGTGTGAGAAGGTATGCCTACCCTTATAGAGGCCCCACTAGACTTATAGAGGCCCCACTAGACTTATAGAGGCCCCACTAGACTTATAGAGCCCCCCCTAGACTTATAGAGGCCTCGCTAGACTTATAGAGCCCCCCCTAGACTTATAGAGGCCCCACTAGACTTATAGAGGCCCCACTAGACTTATAGAGGCCCCCCTAGACTTATAGAGCCCCCCCTAGACTTATAGAGGCCCCACTAGACTTATAGAGGCCCCCCTAGACTTATAGAGCCCCCCCTAGACTTATAGAGGCCCCACTAGACTTATAGAGGCCCCACTAGACTTATAGAGGCCCCGCTAGACTTATAGAGGACCCACTAGACTTATAGAGGCCCCGCTAGACTTATAGAGGCCCCACTAGACTTATAGAGGCCCCGCTAGACTTATAGAGGCCCCGCTAGACTTATAGAGGCCCCGCTAGACTTATAGAGGCCCCGCTAGACTTATAGAGGCCCCGCTAGACTTATAGAGGCCCCGCTAGACTTATAGAGGCCCCACTAGACTTATAGAGGCCCCGCTAGACTTATAGAGGCCCCACTAGACTTATAGATGCCCCACTAGACTTATAGAGGCCCCACTAGACTTATAGAGGCCCCACTAGACTCATAGAGGCCCCCCTAGACTTATAGAGACGTTTTAGGACCAAAGAGTAGTTTACATTGTTTAAGGGGTATATCAGTGGAGACCACCTCTTCAGGGACAATAGGAGACACCATATTACATTGTTTAAGGGGTATATCAGTGGAGACCACCTCTTCCTGGACAATAGGAGACACCATATTACATTGTTTAAGGGATATATCAGTGGAGACCACCTCTCCCAGGACAATAGGAGACACCATTTTACATTAAGGGATATATCAGTGGAGACCACCTCTTCCAGGACAATAGGAGACACCATATTACATTAAGGGATATATCAGTGGAGACCACCTCTTCCAGGACAATAGGAGACACCATATTACATTAAGGGATATATCAGTGGAGACCCCCTCTTCCAGGACAATAGGAGACACCATATTACATTAAGGGATATATCAGTGGAGACCACCTCTTCCAGGACAATAGGAGACACCATATTACATTGTTTAAGGGGTATATCAGTGGAGACCACCTCTTCCAGGACAATAGGAGACACCATATTACATTGTTTAAGGGATATATCAGTGGAGACCACCTCTTCCTAGTCAGTAGGAGACACCATATTACATTGTTTAAGGGATATATCAGTGGAGACCACCACTTTCAGGACAATAGGAGACACCATATTACGTTGTTTGATCTCTCTCTCTCATTCCCCAGATAATCTGAACTCTCTCTCTCTCTCTGTCTCTGTCTCTGTCTCTCTCTCTCTCTCTCTCTCTCTCTCTCTCTCTCTCTCTCTCTCTCTCTCTCTCTCTCTCTCTCTATCACTCTCTCTCTCTCTCTCTCTCTCTCTCTCTCTCTCTCTCTCTCTCTCTCTCTCTCTCTCTCTCTCTCTCTCTCTCTCTCTCTCTCTCTCTCTCTCTCTCTCTCTCTCTCTCTCTCTCTCTCTCTCTCTCTCTCTCTCTCTCTCTCTCTCTCTCTCTCTCTCATTCCCCAGATGCCACCAGAACGACCTGGAGAACATCATTCCGTTCGTAGTGATTGGTCTGCTGTATACCCTGACGGGGCCAGACCTCTCCACTGCTCTGCTCCACTTCCGGGTGTTTGTTGTTTCCAGGCTCTTCCACACGGTGGCCTACGTCCTCCCCCTGCCCCAGCCCAGCAGAGGTCTAGCTTGGATGGTCGGCATGGGCGCTACCTTCTCCATGGCATACAGGGTGCTGAGCACAACCCATCTCTGAAGAGGCGATCAATCAATTAATCAGATTGTGATTGATTAAAAGTTTTTTCAGATGTCCTAAAATAGTCCTCGGGACACTCTACCTCTGAGGAGACACCCACACATGTATCAGACCTGGGGCAAATAGGCTAGATAATGTTAAATACGTTTGACAGTGCTTGATTGAACTTGGAGTTTGCACTTTTGGGACTATTCTATTGGTTCTGTTGTATCAGGTAGACTAACTTGACATTCCCTGCACCTGTTGTTTTTTAACTCAGCACTGAATTTGATCTGTGCAAAATATTTATAATATCAGCAGATATAAGGCTCGATTCAATCTATTTCACGGAACTTCAGTGCTAGATAGAGCGCAATTAGACACTGAATGGCAATGTTCCCTCGGAGACTCCATTCAAGGTAAACGCTGCATATATCGGTTCATTCGGAAACTACATTTAACATTTCAAGTGCGCTAGAGCGCTGGACCTTAGGCGATACGGATTGAATGGAGCCCTAAACTCAAATCACCTGTAGTTCGGTATCCGATACCGCATGTACCTGCCTGTTTTACCCACATCAAATCACCTGTAGTTCAGTATCCGATACCGCATGTACCTGCCTGTTTTACCCACATCAAATCACCTGTAGTTCGGTATCCGATACCGCATGTACCTGCCTGTTTTACCCACATCAAATCACCTGTAGTTCAGTATCCGATACCGCATGTACCTGCCTGTTTTACCCACATCAAATCACCTGTAGTTCAGTATCCGATACCGCATGTACCTGCCTGTTTTACCCATATCAAATCACCTGTAGTTCAGTATCCGATACCGCATGTACCTGCCTGTTTTACCCATATCAAATCACCTGTAGTTCAGTATCCGATACCTCATGTACCTGCCTGTTTTACCCACATCAAATCACCTGTAGTTCAGTATCCGATACCGCATGTACCTGCCTGTTTTACCCATATCAAATCACCTGTAGTTCAGTATCCGATACCGCATGTACCTGCCTGTTTTACCCATATCAAATCACCTGTAGTTCAGTATCCGATACCTCATGTACCTGCCTGTTTTACCCACATCAAATCACCTGTAGTTCGGTATCCGATACCTCATGTACCTGCCTGTTTTACCCACATCAAATCACCTGTAGTTCGGTATCCGATACCGCATGTACCTGCCTGTTTTACCCACATCAAATCACCTGTAGTTCGGTATCCGATACCGCATGTACCTGCCTGTTTTACCCACATCAAATCACCTGTAGTTCGGTATCCGATACCGCATGTACCTGCCTGTTTTACCCACATCAAATCACCTGTAGTTCGGTATCCGATACCTCATGTACCTGTCTGTTTTACCCACATCAAATCACCTGTAGTTCGGTATCCGATACCGCATGTACCTGCCTGTTTTACCCACATCAAATCACCTGTAGTTCGGTATCCGATACCTCATGTACCTGTCTGTTTTACCCACATCAAATCACCTGTAGTTCAGTATCCGATACCGCATGTACCTGCCTGTTTTACCCACATCAAATCACCTGTAGTTCGGTATCCGATACCGCATGTACCTGTCTGTTTTACCCACATCAAATCACCTGTAGTTCGGTATCCGATACCTCATGTACCTGCCTGTTTTACCCACATCAAATCACCTGTAGTTCGGTATCCGATACCGCATGTACCTGCCTGTTTTACCCACATCAAATCACCTGTAGTTCGGTATCCGATACCTCATGTACCTGTCTGTTTTACCCACATCAAATCACCTGTAGTTCAGTATCCGATACCGCATGTACCTGCCTGTTTTACCCACATCAAATCACCTGTAGTTCGGTATCCGATACCGCATGTACCTGTCTGTTTTACCCACATCAAATCACCTGTAGTTCGGTATCCGATACCTCATGTACCTGCCTGTTTTACCCACATCAAATCACCTGTAGTCCGGTATCCGATACCGCATGTACCTGCCTGTTTTACCCACATCAAATCACCTGTAGTTCGGTATCCGATACCTCATGTACCTGCCTGTTTTACCCACATCAAATCACCTGTAGTTCGGTATCCGATACCGCATGTACCTGTCTGTTTTACCCACATCAAATCACCTGTAGTTCAGTATCCGATACCGCATGTACCTGTCTGTTTTACCCACATCAAATCACCTGTAGTTCGGTATCCGATACCGCATGTACCTGTCTGTTTTACCCACATCAAATCACCTGTAGTTCAGTATCCGATACCGCATGTACCTGTCTGTTTTACCCACATCAAATCACCTGTAGTTCGGTATCCGATACCTCATGTACCTGCCTGTTTTACCCACATCAAATCACCTGTAGTTCGGTATCCGATACCGCATGTACCTGCCTGTTTTACCCACATCAAATCACCTGTAGTTCGGTATCCGATACCGCATGTACCTGCCTGTTTTACCCACATCAAATCACCTGTAGTTCGGTATCCGATACCGCATGTACCTGCCTGTTTTACCCACATCAAATCACCTGTAGTTCGGTATCCGATACCGCATGTACCTGTCTGTTTTACCCACATCAAATCACCTGTAGTTCGGTATCCGATACCGCATGTACCTGTCTGTTTTACCCACATCAAATCACCTGTAGTTTGGTATCCGATACCTCATGTACCTGCCTGTTTTACCCACATCAAATCACCTGTAGTTCGGTATCCGATACCGCATGTACCTGCCTGTTTTACCCACATCAAATCACCTGTAGTTCGGTATCCGATACCGCATGTACCTGCCTGTTTTACCCACATCAAATCACCTGTAGTTCGGTATCCGATACCGCATGTACCTGTCTGTTTTACCCACATCAAATCACCTGTAGTTCGGTATCCGATACCGCATGTACCTGCCTGTTTTACCCACATCAAATCACCTGTAGTTCGGTATCCGATACCGCATGTACCTGCCTGTTTTACCCACATCAAATCACCTGTAGTTCGGTATCCGATACCGCATGTACCTGCCTGTTTTACCCACATCAAATCACCTGTAGTTCGGTATCCGATACCGCATGTACCTGCCTGTTTTACCCACATCAAATCACCTGTAGTTCGGTATCCGATACCGCATGTACCTGTCTGTTTTACCCACATCAAATCACCTGTAGTTCGGTATCCGATACCGCATGTACCTGCCTGTTTTACCCACATCAAATCACCTGTAGTTCGGTATCCGATACCGCATGTACCTGCCTGTTTTACCCACATCAAATCACCTGTAGTTCAGTATCCGATACCGCATGTACCTGCCTGTTTTACCCACATCAAATCACCTGTAGTTCGGTATCCGATACCGCATGTACCTGCCTGTTTTACCCACATCAAATCACCTGTAGTTCAGTATCCGATACCACATGTACCTGCCTGTTTTACCCACATCAAATCACCTGTAGTTCAGTATCCGATACCGCATGTACCTGCCTGTTTTACCCACATCAAATCACCTGTAGTTCGGTATCCGATACCGCATGTACCTGTCTGTTTTACCCACATCAAATCACCTGTAGTTCAGTATCCGATACCGCATGTACCTGCCTGTTTTACCCACATCAAATCACCTGTAGTTCAGTATCCGATACCGCATGTACCTGCCTGTTTTACCCACATCAAATCACCTGTAGTTCGGTATCCGATACCGCATGTACCTGCCTGTTTTACCCACATCAAATCACCTGTAGTTCGGTATCCGATACCGCATGTACCTGTCTGTTTTACCCACATCAAATCACCAGTTTATTGGTCGCGTACACAGATTTGCAGATGTTATCGCAGGTGCTGTAAAATGCTTGTGTTTCTAGGTCCAATAGCGCAGTAATACCGAGCAATACATTAAAATAAATACAACATACACACATGATCCTGTCTGTCTGCTTGTCTGACACACAGCACTACAGACCGGTCTGTCTGACACACAGCACTACAGACCGGTCTATCTGGTTGTCTGACTGACTGCAAACACCTATTTTATATCTTAGACATTTTTTTTTTGCATCTGATGTGATAATCCAATGTTTATAAATTATTCAATTCGGGTTTTGGGAAATAAAGTTCAATTTCTAAATGGGGGGAAATTATTGTTTGAGCTGAATTTAAATAGGGCCTATGATGTAGGTTTTGGCCTTTCTAGGGAGTTTTTCCTAGCCACCGTGCTTCTACACCTGCATTGCTTGCTGTTTGGGGTTTTAGGCTGGGTTTCTGTAGAGCACTTTGAGATATCAGCTGATGTAAGAAGGGCTTTATAAATACATTTGATTTGATGTAGGCTACTAATACCAGAGATATTTAGCTAATTGGCTAATGAATATGACCTTATTTGATCTAATTCTGTATCTTTTTAAATTCTGTATATGTTTTAGATCTACATATCATCTGATGTGTTTCCTAGGCGACATATCTGTAATCCTTCTGATTGGTTTACTTTGTCCATTCCATTTTCTATGCCAATCAGGGATTGTCCTTTTTTAATGCTTTCCCCCTTGTAAATAAACGAACGATCTCTACAATTACATGTCTCATGGTATTTGTTTGTAGAACGAATATACATAGATGTTATAGATGAAAATGTGTTCATTAAATAATGAACTGGTAGCATTAAAAAAGGTCATTGGAGGAAGTGGACGCATTTTTTTGGTTGAGCCGCAGACCTGGCGGAAGTCCAAATATTCGACTCTTTTTCTTCCTTCTGAAACTGCATGAACAAACCGCCCACATCGGCGCAGTCTAGCGGGCTGGTACTTTTCCCTGGGTCCGATTCAAAGCCAAAGACGAAGTTTCTTGAAAAGGTATGAAACTATTCGCTCAACTCAAAATAAACTCGGCGAACGCCACCAGCGAATATTATTGTAACGCATGTGTAGATCATTAAAAATGTAACCGGTACAATAGTTTACATTTGTATCGTTCTTTGAAGAAAAAAAGTTGGCTATTTTGCGTAATGTGAGTAGCCTATGTCAAAGCGCTGACGCTGTGGCTGCGCATACCCAGCGCTGCACAGTTTATAAAATGTGTATGGGAGACATTGTGTCACAATACAATGCAATGCGTTTAATTAATCATAGTATGCACGGGTAAAGTACTACCTTTATTTGGGGCAAATTGTATCTGTGTGTAAGATAGCCCAGAAACAGTAAACATGTCACATACAGTAAAACGACTAGAAACAAAGTGTTGGGTTTTGCCATTGAAACACTGCTCTCCAACATTCTGCAATAGCACCCCAATAAAAATAAGAGTTGTCGTAAATCAATAAATATCTACATGCATAAGATTTATTAATGTGTTATTACCATTAGATCAATGATCAATTACGTATTTTTTATTTATTTAATGATTTATTTTTATTTTTAAGTTGAACTGTAAAACCCCTTTTCAAATCCACTTGAAGTTCAATCAAACCTAAACCGTGTCATCGCTACGTTTATGTTGTCTGTTCTGTTGTCTAGCGGGACTGAACCCGAACAGACATGGCAGAGCTAACTCATATGATAGACAGCGAGGTGTTCCTGGCCTTCTCTACCTACGCCACTATCGTCGTCCTCAAGATGATGCTGATGTCTCCTATGACTGGATACTTCAGACTCACGAAAAAGGTACACAAACCTAGAGTTTGGAACATGCAATACACACAAAACAACCTTAAACGTGTTTCCCTTCATTTTACTGCAGTGAGCTAAATCGGGGTCACACAGAGTGATTCTGGGTCGTCTGAAACAAATCTACTGTGAAACTAAAGTGTACACCTCACACACATGGTTATGGGCTTAAAGAAGAAGACCCCTGTACCATGTCAGATATAGATTAGAAATGTATTACATTTAGAGTTTACATCCCAATATTACACTTTATATACATCACAGAAGACTGAAATATAACAAAACTGTTGAACATAGAAACACTAGATTTTTATCTGTTAAAAAAAAATACTTTATGAATGATGAAATAATGTAAAATATGAATACCATTCCACCCATGAGGCTGAAGAGGGTGATTTTGGTCACTGACTGCAGGACAGAACTACTAACAAAACACTTCAAAAATGGTTTTAATAAAAAATAACATAATTCCAAGTGAATTTAAATGTGATTTCACGAATGGAACAGAACAGTGGTAAGAAGTGTGTTGAATCCAGGCTGTATTACAACCGGCCGTGATTGGGTGGTGTCCCATAGGGGCGGCGCCGTGATTGGGTGGTGTCCCATAGGGGCGGCGCGCCATTGGCCACAGCGCCGTCCGGGTTTGGCCCGGTGTAGGCTGTCGTTGTAAATAAGAATTTGTTCTTTAAATGACTTGCCTCGTTAAATAAAGAATACATAAATAAAATCAAATAAAAAATAATGAATGAACCTTGACCCTCCCTGACCTAACAGAGGTGGACATTGAACAAGCAAAAACATGTCCCTCGTTGCCTCCACCTCCCTCCAGGCATTTGCTAACCAGGAGGACACCAGTCTGGCCTCCTCTACAGAGGACAAGAAGAAGATGGTCAGGGTGGATCCTGATGTGGAGAGAGTACGAAGGTAGAAATATCATTGAAACATATCTCTATGGGTCACGCTGACGTACAGCTGCTGTAACCATGACTGGAAAGAGCTGGTAGAAATCCTGCTTTTAATGGAATTCAGTTAGACATTTTAGTTTTCCAAATATTTTGATATACTGATCTGAACTCTCTCTCTCATTCCCCAGATTATCTGATCTCTCTCTCTCATTCCCCAGATTATCTGATCTCTCTCTCTCATTCCCCAGATTATCTGATCTCTCTCTCTCTCATTCCCCAGATTATCTGATCTCTCTCTCTCTCATTCCCCAGATTATCTGATCTCTCTCTCTCATTCCCCAGATTATCTGATCTCTCTCTCTCATTCCCCAGATAATCTGATCTCTCTCTCATTCCCCAGATAATCTGATCTCTCTCTCATTCCCCAGATAATCTGATCTCTCTCTCTCTCATTCCCCAGATAATCTGATCTCTCTCTCATTCCCCAGATAATCTGATCTCTCTCTCTCTCATTCCCCAGATAACCTGATCTCTCTCTCTCATTCCCCAGATAATCTGAACTCTCTCTCTCTCATTCCCCAGATAATCTGATCTCTCTCTCTCATTCCCCAGATAATCTGATCTCTCTCTCATTCCCCAGATAATATGATCTCTCTCTCTCTCATTCCCCAGATAACCTGATCTCTCTCTCTCATTCCCCAGATAATCTGATCTCTCTCTCATTCCCCAGATAATCTGAACTCTCTCTCTCGCATTCCCCAGATAATCTGATCTCTCTCTCTCATTCCCCAGATAATCTGATCTCTCTCTCATTCCCCAGATAATCTGATCTCTCTCTCATTCCCCAGATAATCTGATCTCTCTCTCTCATTCCCCAGATGCCACCAGAACGACCTGGAGAACATCATTCCGTTCGTAGTGATTGGTCTGCTGTATACCCTGACGGGGCCAGACCTCTCCACTGCTCTGCTCCACTTCCGGGTGTTTGTTGTTTCCAGGCTCTTCCACACGGTGGCCTACGTCCTCCCCCTGCCCCAGCCCAGCAGAGCTGTGGCATTCCTCACCGGCCTGGTCATCACCATCTCTATGGCCTATAGGGTTCTGATTACAGCTCTTTATCTGTAGAGGCCTGAGGGACACACACACACACACACACACACACACACACACACACACACACACACACACACACACACACACACACACACACACACACACACACACACACACACACACCCACACACACACACACACACACACACACACACACACACACACACACACACACACACACACACACACACACACACACACACACACACACACCTACACACAGACACACACACCTACACACAGACACACACGCACCTACACACACACACACACACACACACACAGACACACACGCACCTACACACACACACACACACACACACACACACACACACACACACACACACACACACACACACACACACACACACACACACACACACACACACACACACACACACCAGTACAAGGGCCCTGTCTTTGAGGGTCTCCATTGAATGTCCTTGAGGATACATCTACGTTTATCATTTGAACGTATGATGGAATACCAAAGCTGTTCCTTCTCTGTCTCTGATAGGATTATAACACTGCAGTACATATCAGAATGTCCCTTCTGTGTCTCTGATAGGATTATAACATGCTGTTACTGCAGTACATGTCAGAATGTCCCTTCTGTGTCTCTGATAGGATTATAACACTGCAGTACATATCAGAATGTCCCTTCTGTGTCTCTGATAGGATTATAACACTGCAGTACATATCAGAATGTCCCTTCTGTGTCTCTGACAGGATTATAACATGCTGTTACTGACAGTACATATCAGAATGTCCCTTCTGTGTCTCTGATAGGATTATAACACTGCAGTACATATCAGAATGTCCCTTCTGTGTCTCTGATAGGATTATAACACTGCAGTACATATCAGAATGTCCCTTCTGTGTCTCTGATAGGATTATGACACTGCAGTACATATCAGAATGTCCCTTCTCTGTCTCTGATAGGATTATAACACTGCAGTACATATCCGAATGTCCCTTCTCTGTCTCTGATAGGATTATAACACTGCAGTACATATCAGAATGTCCCTTCTGTGTCTCTGATAGGATTATAACACTGCAGTACATATCAGAATGTCCCTTCTCTGTCTCTGATAGGATTATAACACTGCAGTACATATCAGAATGTCCCTTCTGTGTCTCTGATAGGATTATAACACTGCAGTACATGTCAGAATGTCCCTTCTGTGTCTTTGATAGGATTATAACACAATGTTACTGCAGTACAACAGTACCTTATTTTCCAGTAGAAATTGTAGGCCACTCAGGGACAGTCTAAACCTGATGAATAGTACCGTTCCCTCTAACAGTAATCCCAGAATCAAGCTGAGTCTAAACCTGATGAATAGTGCCGTTCCCTCTAACAGTAATCCCAGAATCAAGCCTCTGTTGAGGCTCGTTCTCTGTTAGAAGCAACAGGGTGTTGAGGTCAGTCAGTTCACAAAATTGAATTTGAATTTCAAGAGTTTACTTTGGTTCTTTAATGTCTATGTGTGGATTTTTCAAAACCTTTTAGTTGGATCATTCTATTCATTTTATGAATCAACTGAACTTGAGGCAGAATTTACCCAATACCCTGTTTGCGTTCCAAAATGGCACCTTATTCAAAACGTAATGGATTTATAGTCCCATAGAGCTCTGGTCAAAAGTAGTGGATTTATAGTCCCATAGAGCTCTGGTCAAAAGTAGTGGATTTATAGTCCCATAGAGCTCTGGTCAAAAGTAGTGGATTTATAGTCCCATAGAGCTCTGGTCAAAAGTAGTGGATTTATAGTCCCATAGAGCTCTGGTCAAAAGTAGTGGATTTATAGTCCCATAGAGCTCTGGTCAAAAGTAGTGGATTTATAGTCCCATAGAGCTCTGGTCAAAAGTAGTGGATTTATAGTCCCATAGAGCTCTGGTCAAAAGTAGTGGATTTATAGTCCCATAGAGCTCTGGTCAAAAGTAGTGGATTTATAGTCCCATAGAGCTCTGGTCTAAAGTAGTGGATTTATAGTCCCATAGAGCTCTGGTCAAACGTAGTGGATTTATAGTCCCATAGAGCTCTGGTCAAACGTAGTGGATTTATAGTCCCATAGAGCTCTGGTCAAAAGTAGTGGATTTATAGTCCCATAGAGCTCTGGTCAAAAGTAGTGGATTTATAGTCCCATAGAGCTCTGGTCTAAAGTAGTGGATTTATAGTCCCATAGAGCTCTGGTCAAACGTAGTGGATTTATAGTCCCATAGAGCTCTGGTCAAACGTAGTGGATTTATAGTCCCATAGAGCTCTGGTCTAAAGTAGTGGATTTATAGTCCCATAGAGCTCTGGTCAAAAGTAGTGGATTTATAGTCCCATAGAGCTCTGGTCAAAAGTAGTGGATTTATAGTCCCATAGAGCTCTGGTCAAACGTAGTGGATTTATAGTCCCATAGAGCTCTGGTCAAAAGTAGTGCCCTATATAAGGAATAGGGTTTCATTTGGGACTCGTACACCCTGATTACACGCCAGTATCTGAACGTAATAGTGTGTGAGATAAGTGTTTGTACTGCCAATTGTTAATTCTATAAAATATAGATTTATTGAGAAATAAGGTTTGAATTTCCAGAGGCCTGTAGTTGTTAAAGGAAACCCTGGGTTGGTAGTGACGTAGGAGAGACTGAGACAGCTAGTCTGATTTCCAGAGGCCTGTAGTTGTTAAAGGAAACCCTGGGTTGGTAGTGACGTAGGAGAGACTGAGGCAGCTAGTCTGATTTCCAGAGGCCTGTAGTTGTTAAAGGAAACCCTGGGTTGGTAGTGACGTAGGAGAGACTGAGGCAGCTAGTCTGATTTCCAGAGGCCTGTAGTTGTTAAAGGAAACCCTGGGTTGGTAGTGACGTAGGAGAGACTGAGGCAGCTAGTCTGATTTCCAGAGGCCTGTAATTGTTAAAGGAAACCCTGGGTTGGTAGTGACGTAGGAGAGACTGAGGCAGCTAGTCTGATTTCCAGAGGCCTGTAGTTGTTAAAGGAAACCCTGGGTTGGTAGTGACGTAGGAGAGACTGAGACAGCTAGTCTGATTTCCAGAGGCCTGTAGTTGTTAAAGGAAACCCTGGGTTGGTAGTGACGTAGAGAACTGAGACAGCTAGTCTGATTTCCAGAGGCCTGTAGTTGTTAAAGGAAACCCTGGGTTGGTAGTGACGTAGGAGAGACTGAGACAGCTAGTCTGATTTCCAGAGGCCTGTAGTTGTTAAAGGAAACCCTGGGTTGGTAGTGACGTAGAGAACTGAGACAGCTAGTCTGATTTCCAGAGGCCTGTAGTTGTTAAAGGAAACCCTGGGTTGGTAGTGACGTAGGAGAGACTGAGCCAGCTAGTCTGATTTCCAGAGGCCTGTAGTTGTTAAAGGAAACCCTGGGTTGGTAGTGACGTAGGAGAGACTGAGGCAGCTAGTCTGATTTCCAGAGGCCTGTAGTTGTTACAGGAAACCCTGGGTTGGTAGTGACGTAGGAGAGACTGAGCCAGCTAGTCTGATTTCCAGAGGCCTGTAGTTGTTAAAGGAAACCCTGGGTTGGTAGTGACGTAGGAGAGACTGAGGCAGCTAGTCTGATTTCCAGTGGCCTGTAGTTGTTAAAGGAAACCCTGGGTTGGTAGTGACGTAGGAGAGACTGAGGCAGCTAGTCTGATTTCCAGAGGCCTGTAGTTGTTAAAGGAAACCCTGGGTTGGTAGTGACGTAGGAGAGACTGAGACAGCTAGTCTGATTTCCAGAGGCCTGTAGTTGTTAAAGGAAACCCTGGGTTGGTAGTGACGTAGAGAACTGAGACAGCTAGTCTGATTTCCAGTGGCCTGTAGTTGTTAAAGGAAACCCTGGGTTGGTAGTGACGTAGGAGAGACTGAGACAGCTAGTCTGATTTCCAGAGGCCTGTAGTTGTTAAAGGAAACCCTGGGTTGGTAGTGACGTAGAGAACTGAGACAGCTAGTCTGATTTCCAGAGGCCTGTAGTTGTTAAAGGAAACCCTGGGTTGGTAGTGACGTAGGAGAGACTGAGCCAGCTAGTCTGATTTCCAGAGGCCTGTAGTTGTTAAAGGAAACCCTGGGTTGGTAGTGACGTAGGAGAGACTGAGCCAGCTAGTCTGATTTCCAGAGGCCTGTAGTTGTTAAAGGAAACCCTGGGTTGGTAGTGACGTAGGAGAGACTGAGCCAGCTAGTCTGATTTCCAGAGGCCTGTAGTTGTTAAAGGAAACCCTGGGTTGGTAGTGACGTAGGAGAGACTGAGGCAGCTAGTCTGATTTCCAGAGGCCTGTAGTTGTTAAAGGAAACCCTGGGTTGGTAGTGACGTAGGAGAGACTGAGCCAGCTAGTCTGATTTCCAGAGGCCTGTAGTTGTTAAAGGAAACCCTGGGTTGGTAGTGACGTAGGAGAGACTGAGCCAGCTAGTCTGATTTCCAGAGGCCTGTAGTTGTTAAAGGAAACCCTGGGTTGGTAGTGACGTAGGAGAGACTGAGGCAGCTAGTCTGATTTCCAGAGGCCTGTAGTTGTTAAAGGAAACCCTGGGTTGGTAGTGACGTAGGAGAGACTGAGACAGCTAGTCTGATTTCCAGAGGCCTGTAGTTGTTAAAGGAAACCCTGGGTTGGTAGTGACGTAGGAGAGACTGAGACAGCTAGTCTGATTTCCAGAGGCCTGTAGTTGTTAAAGGAAACCCTGGGTTGGTAGTGACGTAGGAGAGACTGAGGCAGCTAGTCTGATTTCCAGAGGCCTGTAGTTGTTAAAGGAAACCCTGGGTTGGTAGTGACGTAGGAGAGACTGAGGCAGCTAGTCTGATTTCCAGAGGCCTGTAGTTGTTAAAGGAAACCCTGGGTTGGTAGTGACGTAGAGAACTGAGACAGCTAGTCTGATTTCCAGAGGCCTGTAGTTGTTAAAGGAAACCCTGGGTTGGTAGTGACGTAGAGAACTGAGACAGCTAGTCTGATTTCCAGAGGCCTGTAGTTGTTAAAGGAAACCCTGGGTTGGTAGTGACGTAGGAGAGACTGAGACAGCTAGTCTGATTTCCAGAGGCCTGTAGTTGTTAAAGGAAACCCTGGGTTGGTAGTGACGTAGGAGAGACTGAGGCAGCTAGTCTGATTTCCAGAGGCCTGTAGTTGTTAAAGGAAACCCTGGGTTGGTAGTGACGTAGGAGAGACTGAGGCAGCTAGTCTGATTTCCAGAGGCCTGTAGTTGTTAAAGGAAACCCTGGGTTGGTAGTGACGTAGAGAACTGAGACAGCTAGTCTGATTTCCAGTGGCCTGTAGTTGTTAAAGGAAACCCTGGGTTGGTAGTGACGTAGGAGAGACTGAGGCAGCTAGTCTGATTTCCAGAGGCCTGTAGTTGTTAAAGGAAACCCTGGGTTGGTAGTGACGTAGGAGAGACTGAGACAGCTAGTCTGATTTCCAGAGGCCTGTAGTTGTTAAAGGAAACCCTGGGTTGGTAGTGACGTAGGAGAGACTGAGGCAGCTAGTCTGATTTCCAGAGGCCTGTAGTTGTTAAAGGAAACCCTGGGTTGGTAGTGACGTAGAGAACTGAGACAGCTAGTCTGATTTCCAGAGGCCTGTAGTTGTTAAAGGAAACCCTGGGTTGGTAGTGACGTAGGAGAGACTGAGGCAGCTAGTCTGATTTCCAGAGGCCTGTAGTTGTTAAAGGAAACCCTGGGTTGGTAGTGACGTAGGAGAGACTGAGCCAGCTAGTCTGATTTCCAGAGGCCTGTAGTTGTTAAAGGAAACCCTGGGTTGGTAGTGACGTAGGAGAGACTGAGGCAGCTAGTCTGATTTCCAGAGGCCTGTAGTTGTTAAAGGAAACCCTGGGTTGGTAGTGACGTAGAGAACTGAGACAGCTAGTCTGATTTCCAGAGGCCTGTAGTTGTTAAAGGAAACCCTGGGTTGGTAGTGACGTAGGAGAGACTGAGGCAGCTAGTCTGATTTCCAGAGGCCTGTAGTTGTTAAAGGAAACCCTGGGTTGGTAGTGACGTAGGAGAGACTGAGCCAGCTAGTCTGATTTCCAGTGGCCTGTAGTTGTTAATGTCATGTTTTGTCTTTGATCATCATGTCTTGTCCCTGTGCTTCCCTCTGCTGGTCTTATTAGGTTCTTTCCCTCTTTCTATCCCTCTCTCTCCTCCTCCCTCTCTCCCTCTCCCGCTCTCTCTATCGTTCCGTTCCTGCTCCCAGCTGTTTCTCATTCTCCTAACGACCTCATTTACTCTTTCACACCTGTCCCCTATTTTGCCCTCTGATTAGAGTCCCTATTTCTCCCTCTGTTTTCCGCTTCTGTCCTTGTCGGATTCTTGTTTGATGTTTGCTGTTCTGTGTCCTTGTTCCGCCCTGTCGTGTTTTTGCCTTCTTCAGATGCTGCGTGTGAGCAGGTGTCTATGTCAGCTACGGCCTGTGCCTTCCTGAAGCGACCTGCAGTCTGTGGTCGCGTCTCCAGTCGTTCCTCTCTACTGACGAGAGGATTTCAGTTTCCTGTTTTGGATTAACCTTTGATAATATCCAGGAGAATCATTGTTTGTTTAAGACTGGAATAAAGACTCTGTTTCTATTACGTCGCTTTTGGGTCCTCATTCACCAGCATAACAGAAGAATCCGACCAAGAATGGACCCAGCGACTACGGATTCTCGCAACACTGCCGTCGAGATCCAGGGAGCAATGCTCGGCAGACACGAGCAGGAATTGTCTGCTGCTCGTCATGCCGTTGAGACCCTGGCCGCTCACGTCTCCGATCTCTCAGGACAGTTTCAGAGTCTTCGTCTCGTGCCACCAGCTACTTCCTGGTCTTCCGAGTCTCCGGAACCTAGGGTTAATAACCCACCATGTTACTCTGGGCAGCCCACTGAGTGTCGCTCCTTTCTCACCCAGTGTGATATTGTGTTCTCTCTCCAGCCCAACACATACTCAAGAGAGAGAGCTCGGATCGCTTACGTCATATCACTCCTTACTGGTCGGGCTCGGGAGTGGGGCACAGCTATCTGGGAGGCAAGGGCAGAGTGTTCTAACGTTTATCAGAACTTTAAAGAGGAGATGATACGGGTTTTTGATCGTTCAGTTTTTGGGAAGGAGGCTTCCAGGGCCCTGGCTTCCCTATGTCAAGGTGATCGATCCATAACGGATTACTCTATAGAGTTTCGCACTCTTGCTGCATCCAGTGACTGGAACGAGCCGGCGTTGCTCGCTCGTTTTCTGGAGGGACTCCACGCTGAGGTTAAGGATGAGATTCTCTCCCGGGAGGTTCCTTCCAGCGTGGACTCTTTGATTGCACTCGCCATCCGCATAGAACGACGGGTAGATCTTCGTCACCGAGCTCGTGGAAGAGAGCTCGCGTTAACGGTGTTTCCCCTCTCCGCATCTCAACCATCTCCTCCCATCGGCTCAGAGACTGAGCCCATGCAGCTGGGAGGTATTCGCATCTCGACTAAGGAGAGGGAACGGAGAATCACCAACCGCCTTTGCCTCTATTGCGGTTCTGCTGGACATTTTGTCATGTCATGTCCAGTAAAAGCCAGAGCTCATCAGTAAGCGGAGGGCTACTGGTGAGCGCTACTACTCAGGTCTCTCCATCAAGATCCTGTACTACCTTGTCGGTCCATCTACGCTGGACCGGTTCGGCTGCTTCCTGCAGTGCCTTGATAGACTCTGGGGCTGAGGGTTGTTTTATGGACGAAGCATGGGCTCGGAAACATGACATTCCTCTCAGACAGTTAGGGAAGCCCACGCCCATGTTCGCCTTAGATGGTAGTCCTCTCCCCAGTATCAGATGTGAGACACTACCTTTAACCCTCACAGTATCTGGTAACCACATTGAGACCATTTCCTTTTTGATTTTTCGTTCACCTTTTACACCTGTTGTTTTGGGTCATCCCTGGCTAGTATGTCATAATCCTTCTATTAATTGGTCTAGTAATTCTATCCTATCCTGGAACGTTTCTTGTCATGTGAAGTGTTTAATGTCTGCTATCCCTCCTGTTTCTTCTGTCCCCTCTACTCAGGAGGAACCTGGTGATTTGACAGGAGTGCCGGAGGAATATCATGATCTACGCACGGTCTTCAGTCGGTCCAGAGCCAACTCTCTTCCTCCTCACCGGTCGTATGATTGTTGTATTGATCTCCTTCCGGGGACCACTCCCCCTCGGGGTAGACTATACTCTCTGTCGGCTCCCGAACGTAAGGCTCTCGAGGATTATCTGTCTGTTTCTCTCGACGCCGGTACCGTGGTGCCTTCTTCCTCTCCCGCCGGAGCGGGGTTTTTCTTTGTTAAGAAGAAGGACGGTACTCTGCGCCCCTGCGTGGATTATCGAGGGCTGAATGACATAACGGTTAAGAATCGTTATCCGCTTCCCCTTATGTCGTCAGCCTTCGAGATTCTGCAGGGAGCCAGGTTCTTTACTAAGTTGGACCTTCGTAACGCTTACCATCTCGTACGCATCAGAGAGGGGGACGAGTGGAAAACGGCGTTTAACACTCCGTTAGGGCATTTTGAATACCGGGTTCTGCCGTTCGGTCTCGCTAATGCTCCAGCTGTCTTTCAGGCATTAGTTAATGATGTACTGAGAGACATGCTGAACATCTTTGTTTTCGTTTACCTTGACGATATCCTGATTTTTTCACCGTCACTCGAGATTCATGTTCAGCACGTTCGACGTGTACTCCAGCGCCTTTTAGAGAATTGTCTCTACGTGAAGGCTGAGAAGTGCGCCTTTCATGTCTCCTCTGTCACTTTTCTCGGTTCTGTTATTTCCGCTGAAGGCATTCAGATGGATCCCGCTAAGGTCCAGGCTGTCAGCGATTGGCCCGTTCCTAAGTCACGTGTCGAGTTGCAGCGCTTTCTCGGTTTCGCTAATTTCTATCGGCGTTTCATTCGTAATTTCGGTCAAGTGGCTGCCCCTCTCACAGCTCTGACTTCTGTCAAGACTTGCTTTAAGTGGTCCGGTTCCGCCCAGGGAGCTTTTGATCTCCTCAAGAAGCGTTTTACATCCGCCCCTATCCTTGTTACTCCTGACGTCACTAAACAATTAATTGTCGAGGTTGACGCTTCAGAGGTGGGCGTGGGAGCCATTCTGTCCCAGCGCTTCCAGTCTGACGATAAGGTCCATCCTTGCGCTTACTTTTCTCATCGCCTGTCGCCATCGGAACGCAACTATGATGTGGGTAACCGCGAACTGCTCGCCATCCGCTTAGCCATAGGCGAATGGCGACAGTGGTTGGAGGGGGCGACCGTCCCTTTTGTCGTTTGGACTGACCATAAGAACCTTGAGTACATCCGTTCTGCCAAACGACTTAATGCACGTCAAGCTCGTTGGGCGTTGTTTTTCGCTCGTTTCGAGTTCGTGATTTCCTATCGCCCGGGAAATAAGAACACCAAGCCTGATGCCTTATCCCGTCTCTTTAGTTCTTCTGTGGCTTCTACCGACCCCGAGGGGATTCTCCCTGAAGGGCGTGTTGTCGGGTTGACTGTCTGGGGAATTGAGAGACAGGTAAAGCAAGCACTCACTCACACTGCGTCGCCGCGCGCTTGTCCTAGTAACCTTCTGTTCGTTCCTGTCTCTACTCGTCTGGCTGTTCTTCAGTGGGCTCATTCTGCCAAGTTAGCTGGCCACCCCGGCGTTCGAGGTACGCTTGCTTCTATTCGCCAGCGGTTTTGGTGGCCTACTCAGGAGCGGGACACGCGCCGTTTCGTGGCTGCTTGTTCGGACTGCGCGCAGACTAAGTCAGGTAACTCTCCTCCTGCCGGTCGTCTCAGACCGCTTCCCATTCCTTCTCGACCATGGTCTCACATCGCCTTAGACTTTATTACCGGTCTGCCTTCGTCTGCGGGGAAGACTGTGATTCTTACGGTTATCGATAGGTTCTCTAAGGCGGCACATTTCATTCCCCTCGCTAAGCTTCCTTCCGCTAAGGAGACGGCACAAATCATCATTGAGAATGTGTTCAGAATTCATGGTCTCCCGTTAGACGCCGTTTCAGACAGAGGCCCGCAATTCACGTCACAGTTTTGGAGGGAGTTCTGTCGTTTGATTGGTGCTTCCGTCAGTCTCTCTTCCGGGTTTCATCCCCAGTCTAACGGTCAAGCAGAAAGGGCCAATCAGTCGATTGGTCGCATATTACGCAGCCTTTCGTTTCGGAACCCTGCGTCTTGGGCAGAACAGCTCCCCTGGGCTGAGTACGCTCACAACTCGCTTCCTTCGTCTGCTACCGGGCTATCTCCGTTTCAGAGTAGTCTTGGGTACCAGCCTCCTCTGTTCTCGTCCCAGCTCGCCGAGTCCAGCGTTCCCTCCGCTCAGGCTTTTGTCCAACGTTGTGAGCGCACCTGGAGGAGGGTCAGGTCTGCACTTTGCCGTTACAGGGCGCAGACTGTGAGAGCCGCCAATAAACGTAGGATTAAGAGTCCTAGGTATTGTCGCGGTCAGAGAGTGTGGCTTTCCACTCGTAACCTTCCCCTTACGACAGCTTCTCGCAAGTTGACTCCGCGGTTCATTGGTCCGTTCCGTGTCTCTCAGGTCGTCAATCCTGTCGCTGTGCGACTGCTTCTTCCGCGACATCTTCGTCGCGTCCACCCTGTTTTCCATGTCTCTTGTGTCAAGCCTTTTCTTCGCGCCCCCGTTCGTCTTCCCTCCCCCCCCCCCCCCGTCCTTGTCGAGGGCGCACCTATTTACAAGGTACGGAAGATCATGGACATGCGTTCTCGGGGACGTGGTCACCAGTACTTAGTGGATTGGGAGGGTTACGGTCCTGAGGAGAGGAGTTGGGTTCCATCTCGGGACGTGCTGGACCGTTCGTTGATTGATGATTTCCTTCGTTGCCGCCAGGGTTCCTCCTCGAGTGCGCCAGGAGGCGCTCGGTGAGTGGGGGGGTACTGTCATGTTTTGTCTTTGATCATCATGTCTTGTCCCTGTGCTTCCCTCTGCTGGTCTTATTAGGTTCTTTCCCTCTTTCTATCCCTCTCTCTCCTCCTCCCTCTCTCCCTCTCCCGCTCTCTCTATCGTTCCGTTCCTGCTCCCAGCTGTTTCTCATTCTCCTAACGACCTCATTTACTCTTTCACACCTGTCCCCTATTTTGCCCTCTGATTAGAGTCCCTATTTCTCCCTCTGTTTTCCGCTTCTGTCCTTGTCGGATTCTTGTTTGATGTTTGCTGTTCTGTGTCCTTGTTCCGCCCTGTCGTGTTTTTGCCTTCTTCAGATGCTGCGTGTGAGCAGGTGTCTATGTCAGCTACGGCCTGTGCCTTCCTGAAGCGACCTGCAGTCTGTGGTCGCGTCTCCAGTCGTTCCTCTCTACTGACGAGAGGATTTCAGTTTCCTGTTTTGGATTAACCTTTGATAATATCCAGGAGAATCATTGTTTGTTTAAGACTGGAATAAAGACTCTGTTTCTATTACGTCGCTTTTGGGTCCTCATTCACCAGCATAACAGTTAAAGGAAACCCTGGGTTGGTAGTGACGTAGAGAACTGAGACAGCTAGTCTGATTTCCAGAGGCCTGTAGTTGTTAAAGGAAACCCTGGGTTGGTAGTGACGTAGGAGAGACTGAGGCAGCTAGTCTGATTTCCAGAGGCCTGTAGTTGTTAAAGGAAACCCTGGGTTGGTAGTGACGTAGGAGAGACTGAGGCAGCTAGTCTGATTTCCAGAGGCCTGTAGTTGTTAAAGGAAACCCTGGGTTGGTAGTGACGTAGAGAACTGAGACAGCTAGTCTGATTTCCAGAGGCCTGTAGTTGTTAAAGGAAACCCTGGGTTGGTAGTGACGTAGGAGAGACTGAGGCAGCTAGTCTGATTTCCAGAGGCCTGTAGTTGTTAAAGGAAACCCTGGGTTGGTAGTGACGTAGGAGAGACTGAGCCAGCTAGTCTGATTTCCAGAGGCCTGTAGTTGTTAAAGGAAACCCTGGGTTGGTAGTGACGTAGGAGAGACTGAGGCAGCTAGTCTGATTTCCAGAGGCCTGTAGTTGTTAAAGGAAACCCTGGGTTGGTAGTGACGTAGGAGAGACTGAGACAGCTAGTCTGATTTCCAGAGGCCTGTAGTTGTTAAAGGAAACCCTGGGTTGGTAGTGACGTAGGAGAGACTGAGACAGCTAGTCTGATTTCCAGAGGCCTGTAGTTGTTAAAGGAAACCCTGGGTTGGTAGTGACGTAGGAGAGACTGAGGCAGCTAGTCTGATTTCCAGAGGCCTGTAGTTGTTAAAGGAAACCCTGGGTTGGTAGTGACGTAGGAGAGACTGAGGCAGCTAGTCTGATTTCCAGAGGCCTGTAGTTGTTAAAGGAAACCCTGGGTTGGTAGTGACGTAGGAGAGACTGAGACAGCTAGTCTGATTTCCAGTGGCCTGTAGTTGTTAAAGGAAACCCTGGGTTGGTAGTGACGTAGGAGAGACTGAGACAGCTAGTCTGATTTCCAGAGGCCTGTAGTTGTTAAAGGAAACCCTGGGTTGGTAGTGACGTAGGAGAGACTGAGGCAGCTAGTCTGATTTCCAGAGGCCTGTAGTTGTTAAAGGAAACCCTGGGTTGGTAGTGACGTAGGAGAGACTGAGGCAGCTAGTCTGATTTCCAGAGGCCTGTAGTTGTTAAAGGAAACCCTGGGTTGGTAGTGACGTAGGAGAGACTGAGGCAGCTAGTCTGATTTCCAGAGGCCTGTAGTTGTTAAAGGAAACCCTGGGTTGGTAGTGACGTAGAGAACTGAGACAGCTAGTCTGATTTCCAGAGGCCTGTAGTTGTTAAAGGAAACCCTGGGTTGGTAGTGACGTAGGAGAGACTGAGCCAGCTAGTCTGATTTCCAGAGGCCTGTAGTTGTTAAAGGAAACCCTGGGTTGGTAGTGACGTAGAGAACTGAGACAGCTAGTCTGATTTCCAGTGGCCTGTAGTTGTTAAAGGAAACCCTGGGTTGGTAGTGACGTAGGAGAGACTGAGCCAGCTAGTCTGATTTCCAGTGGCCTGTAGTTGTTAAAGGAAACCCTGGGTTGGTAGTGACGTAGAGAACTGAGACAGCTAGTCTGATTTCCAGTGGCCTGTAGTTGTTAAAGGAAACCCTGGGTTGGTAGTGACGTAGGAGAGACTGAGCCAGCTAGTCTGATTTCCAGTGGCCTGTAGTTGTTAAAGGAAACCCTGGGTTGGTAGTGACGTAGGAGAGACTGAGACAGCTAGTCTGAGCTAAGACGGCCTGTATGATTGTTCTAGTGGGATTTAGTTAGGGGTTTTATTGATATGTACAATTGATTTCTACATTAAAACGCCTTGTCTTTTTAACTAACAGTTCTCTGTGTTTGGTGAATAGTTTCCCCCTTCCTAGATATTCATCTTCTGAATCTCCTGTAAATCATCTGACTTTAGTGCCTGGTGAAGTCATATTTTAGCCTGGAATCCGCACTGAAACCACACTCCATTGGACTGTTGTTTCCTTTCAGTAGTGAAAGGAAGGTGCATTCAAAGTGGATCCCAGGCTGGTAACGTTCTACACATCTGCAGGTCTCATTCCTCCCACTAGAGGGAGCCCTTCTAGACGTCATCCCAGGTTGTGTTCATTACCAGTCGTTTATAGACCAGATGCAGCTCATAAAAGGGGCTCTATCAGCCCCTCCTCTTCTCCTCCTCTCCTCTCCTCATCTCCTCCTCTCAGCCTTTCCTCCTCTCAGCCTCTCCTCCTCTCAGCCCCTCCTCATCTCCTCCTCTCAGCCTCTCCTCATCTCAGCCTCTCCTCATCTCCTCCTCTCAGCCTTTCCTCCTCTCAGCCCCTCCTCATCTCCTCCTCTCAGCCTCTCCTCATCTCAGCCTCTCCTCATCTCCTCCTCTCAGCCTCTCCTCATCTCAGCCTCTCCTCATCTCCTCCTCTCAGCCTTTCTTCCTCTCAGCCTCTCCTCCTCTCAGCCCCTCCTCATCTCCTCCTCTCAGCCTCTCCTCCTCTCAGCCTCTCCTCATCTCAGCCTCTCCTCCTCTCAGCCTCTCCTCATCTCCTTAACTCAGCCTCATCTCAGCCTCTCCTCCTCTCAGCCTCTCAGCATCTCCTTAACTCAGCCTCATCTCAGCCTCTCCTTCACTCAGCCTCTCCTCCTCTCCTCATCTCAGCCTCTCAGTCTCTCCTCCTCTCAGCCTTTCCTCCTCTCAGCCTCCTCCTCTCAGCCCCTCCTCATCTCCTCCTCTCAGCCTCTCCTCCTCTCAGCCTCTCCTCATCTCAGCCTCTCCTCCTCTCAGCCTCTCCTCCTCTCAGCCTCATCTCAGCCTCTCCTCCTCTCAGCGTCTCCTCCTCTCAGCCTCTCCTCCTCTCAGCCTCTCCTCCTCTCAGCCTCTCCTCCTCTCCTCCTCTCAGCCTCTCCTCCTCTCCGTCTCTCCTCCTCTCAGCATCTCCTCCTCTCAGCCTCTCCTCCTCTCCTCCTCTCCGTCTCTCCTCCTCTCAGCCTCTCCTCCTCTCCGTCTCTCCTCCTCTCAGCCTATCCTCCTCTCCTCCTCTCAGCCTCTCCTCCTCTCAGCCTCTCCTCCTCTCCGTCTCTCCTCCTCTCAGCCTCTCCTCCTCTCAGCCTCTCAGCCTCTCCTCCTCTCCTCCTCTCAGCCTCTCCTCCTCTCAGCCTCTCCTCCTCTCAGCCTCTCCTCCTCTCAGCCTCTCCTCCTCTCCGTCTCTCCTCCTCTCAGCCTCTCCTCCTCTCAGCCTCTCCTCCTCTCAGCCTCTCCTCCTCTCAGCCTCTCCTCCTCTCCGTCTCTCCTCCTCTCAGCCTCTCCTCCTCTCAGCCTCTCCTCCTCTCAGCCTCTCCTCCTCTCAGCCTCTCCTCCTCTCCGTCTCTCCTCCTCTCAGCCTCTCCTCCTCTCCTCCTCTCAGCCTCTCCTCCTCTCAGCCTCTCCTCCTCTCAGCCTCTCCTCCTCTCCGTCTCTCCTCCTCTCAGCCTCTCCTCCTCTCAGCCTCTCCTCCTCTCCGTCTCTCCTCCTCTCAGCATCTCCTCCTCTCAGCCTCTCCTCCTCTCCTCCTCTCAGCCTCTCCTCCTCTCAGCATCTCCTCCTCTCAGCCTCCTCTCCTCTCAGCCTCCTCCTCTCAGCATCTCCTCCTCTCAGCCTCTCCTCCTCTCCTCCTCTCAGCATCTCCTCCTCTCAGCCTCCTCTCCTCTCAGTCTCTCCTCCTCTCAGCATCCTCTCCTCTCAGCCTCTCCTCCTCTCAGCATCTCCTCCTCTCAGCCTCTCCTCCTCTCAGCCTCTCCTCCTCTCCTCTCAGCCTCCTCTCCTCTCAGCATCTCCTCCTCTCAGCCTCTCAGTCTCTCCTCCTCTCAGCCTCTCCTCCTCTCAGCCTCCTCTCCTCTCAGCCTCCTCTCCTCTCAGCATCTCCTCCTCTCAGCCTCTCAGTCTCTCCTCCTCTTAGTCTCTCCTCTCAGCCTCCTCTCCTCTTAGTCTCTCCTCCTCTCAGCATCTCCTCCTCTCAGCCTCTCCTCCTCTCCTCTCAGCCTCCTCTCCTCTCAGCATCTCCTCCTCTCAGCCTCTTAGCCTCCTCTCCTCTCAGCCTCCTCTCCTCTCAGCATCTCCTCCTCTCAGCATCTCCTCCTCTCAGCATCTCCTCTCCGTATCTCCTCCTCTCAGCCTCCTCTCCTCTCAGCCTCCTCTCCTCTCAGCGTCTCCTCTTCTCCTCTCCTCTTCTCAGCATCCTCTCCTCTCAGCCTCTCCTCCTCTCAGCCTCTCCTCCTCTCAGCCTCTCCTCCTCCAAGCATCTCCTCCTCTCAGCATCTCCTCCTCTCCGTCTCTCCTCCTCTCAGCCTCTCCTCCTCTCAGGATCTCCTCCTTTCCTCCTCTCAGCCTCTCCTCCTCTCAGCATCTCCTCCTCTCCATCTCTCCTCCTCTCAGCATCTCCTCCTCTCAGCATCCTCTCCTCTCAGCCTCTCCTCCTCTCAGCCTCTCCTCCTCTCAGCATCTCCTCCTCTCAGCATCTTCTCCTCTCAGCCTCTCCTCCTCTCAGCCTCTCCTCCTCTCAGCATCTCCTCCTCTCCATCTCTCCTCCTCTCAGCATCTCCTCCTCTCAGCATCCTCTCCTCTCAGCCTCTCCTCCTCTCAGCCTCTCCTCCTCTCAGCATCTCCTCCTCTCAGCATCTCCTCCTCTCCGTCTCTCCTCCTCTCAGCCTCCTCTCCTCTCAGCCTCCTCTCCTCTCAGCATCTCCTCCTCTCAGCCTCTCCTCCTCTCAGCATCTCCTCCTCTCAGCATCTCCTCCTCTCCGTCTCTCCTCCTCTCAGCCTCCTCTCCTCTCAGCCTCCTCTCCTCTCAGCGTCTCCTCTTCTCCTCTCCTCCTCTCAGCATCCTCTCCTCTCAGCCTCTCCTCCTCTCAGCCTCTCCTCCTCTCAGCTCCTCCCCTCCTCTCTGCCTTAATCAACATCCACGGCACCCTGCGGGTTAACTGCCCTGTTCAGGTGCAGAACGACAGATTTTTACCTTGTCAGCTCAGGGGATTCGATCCAGCAAACCTTTCGGGTTACTAGCATCAACACTCTAACCGCTAGGCTACTTGCTAATACGATTACCACCTGGTAGAACAATCCATAAACTTACATTAGATTGTTTTTAGTGATGCTGTTAGAAGAAATGACCGTGTTTATTATTCAAGATGAAAGAATCAAAACTTTATTGACACACCAACTGAAGTTGCAGTTGTTAAAAACCGGGTCAGAAATACACAAATATTATTCTGAAGATGTAGTACAGCTCATTAGAAACCGGGTCAGAAATACACAAATAGTATTCTGAAGATGTAGTGCAGCTCATTAAAAACCGGGTCAGAAATACACACATAGTATTCTGAAGATGTAGTACAGTTCATTAGAAACCGGGTCAGAAATACACAAATAGTATTCTGAAGATGTAGTACAGTTCATTAGAAACCGGGTCAGAAATACACAAATAGTATTCTGAAGATGTAGTACAGCTCATTAAAACCGGGTCAGAAATACACAAATAGTATTCTGAAGATGTAGTACAGCTCATTAAAACCCGGGTCAGAAATACACAAATAGTATTCTGAAGACGCCCTCTAATGTTACATCAACAGTAAACCAATGAAATGACCAGTTTAGTTCAGAACAATCACCTCCCGACCAGCGATGTAAATACGAAGGTGACTGACATTAACGTCAACGACCTCCACATCTCCTCCACAACCACTGACACCCACGGCTGGAACTGTAAATAGTGGGGTGAGTTTACCATGAAGGCTGCACCTACACACACACACACACATACACACACACACACACACACACACACACACACACACACACACACACACACACACACACACACACACACACACACCACACACACACACACACACACACTGTGGTGCGTGGCATTTTGCATTTGTTCTCTGTATAAGTAGAAGGGTTTTATAGAAGCTCATCTGTTAAGAGCCCTTTGCCCTTCCCTCAGTCAAGCCAAGCATTTCACAGCAGGACAGGGGAGGAGGAGAGGGGAGGAGGAGAGGAGGGCAGTGGGAGAGGGGACAGGGGGAGGAGAAGGCATGAGAGGAAAGGAGGAGGAGAGGGGGAGGAGAGGAGGAGGAGAGGGGATGAGAGGAGAGGAGGAGGGGAGGAGGAGAGGAGGGGAGAGGGGACAGGGGGAGGAGAAGGCATGAGAGGAAAGGAGGAGGAGAGGAGGAGGAGAGAGGAGTTGGGGAGGAGAGGAGAAGAGTGGACAGGAGGAGGAGAAGGGATGAGAGGAAATGAGGAGGAGAGGGGGAGGAGAGGAGGAGGAGAGGGGATGAGAGGAGGGGAGGAGGAGAGGAGGGGAGGGGGAGAGGACAGGGGGAGGAGAAGGCATGAGAGGAAAGGAGGAGGAGAGGGGGAGGAGAGGAGGAGGAGGAGAGAGGAGTTGGGGAGGAGAGGGGGTGAAAAGAGGAGAGGAGGAGGGGAGAGGAGAGGAGAGGAGAGGAGGAGGGGAGGGGGAGAGGAGAGTAGCAGAAGAGGGGATGAGAGGAGAGGAGGAGGAGACGATGATCCAAAATATAGTTATACTAAATCCTGGTTTATAACTCTGTTATTCTTCAATAGAGGGAGGTCAGACCTTTTGTCCATCTCGGTTTCTTTGTTCTTGTCAGTATGTATGTACAGTCTGGGCTATACTGTAACAAACCTAACGCAGTGCGCGGTAGCGCTATAGGTTCGTGTGTGCGTCAGAAATATGTCTGCTATTTTCACAAGCACAATTATCGACGCAGTCGCTGGCATTGGAGCAAAAGGGCTTTGATGAATTAACAAGTTATGGGTGTGTCGAGGCTTGGCCCCCGACTGGCCAATCAGAACGTTCTCCATGGTTAAATACATGGTTGCTTCAAGTTGTGTATTTCCTGTTTTTAATGTTCTCCAAGTCCAACGTTAGTCCCTTATAGTTTGTTAACATATGGCTGCAATCCCGGTAACGGGATCGATATGACAACAGCCAGTGAAAGTGCAGGGATGCCAAATTCAAAAAACAGAAATCTCATAATTAAAATTCATCAGACATACATGTATCTTATACCATTTTAAAGGTAGTTTGTTAAACAGTTTACAGAAACATAATAACAAAATGTAGACCAATCACATCTTTTGTAAATATGTTAACTTGAACCTGTTTGCAGTCCCACATTGTTCTAATTAACTGCATGACTGAACCTGTTGTTAATATAAACATATCATTCTCCCTGATATAGACCTGTTGTTAATATAAACATATCATTCTCCCTGATATAGACCTGTTGTTAATATAAACATATCATTCTCCCTGATATAGACCTGTTGTTAATATAAACATATCATTCTCCCTGATATAGACCTGTTGTTAATATAAACATATCATTCTCCCTGATATAGACCTGTTGTTAATATAAACATATCATTCTCCCTGATATAGACCTGTTGTTAATATAAACATATCATTCTCCCTGATATAGACCTGTTGTTAATATAAACATATCATTCTCCCTGATATAGACCTGTTGTTAATATAAACATATCATTCTCCCTGATATAGACCTGTTGTTAATATAAACATATCATTCTCCCTGATATAGACCTGTTGTAAATATAAACATATCATTCTCCCTGATATAGACCTGTTGTTAATATAAACATATCATTCTCCCTGATATAGACCTGTTGTTAATATAAACATATCATTCTCCCTGATATAGACCTGTTGTTAATATAAACATATCATTCTCCCTGATATAGACCTGTTGTTAATATAAACATATCATTCTCCCTGATATAGACCTGTTGTTAATATAAACATATCATTCTCCCTGATATAGACCTGTTGTAAATATAAACATATCATTCTCCCTGATATAGACCTGTTGTTAATATAAACATATCATTCTCCCTGATATAGACCTGTTGTTAATATAAACATATCATTCTCCCTGATATAGACCTGTTGTTAATATAAACATATCATTCTCCCTGATATAGACCTGTTGTTAATATAAACATATCATTCTCCCTGATATAGACCTGTTGTTAATATAAACATATCATTCTCCCTGATATAGACCTGTTGTTAATATAAACATATCATTCTCCCTGATATAGACCTGTTGTTAATATAAACATATCATTCTCCCTGATATAGACCTGTTGTTAATATAAACATATCATTCTCCCTGATATAGACCTGTTGTTAATATAAACATATCATTCTCTGCCTGTCCTTGTCCTGTCGTTTGTCTGTCCTTGACCTGTCGTTTGCCTGTCCTTGTCCTGTCGTTTGTCTGTCCTTGACCTGTCGTTTGCCTGTCCTTGTCCTGTCGTTTGTCTGTCCTTGACCTGTCGTTTGCCTGTCCTTGTCCTGTCGTTTGACTGTCCTTGTCCTGTCGTTTGCCTGTCCTTGTCCTGTCGTTTGTCTGTCCTTGACCTGTCGTTTGCCTGTCCTTGTCCTGTCGTTTGACTGTCCTTGTCCTGTCATTTGCCTGTCATTGACCTGTCGTTTGTCTGTCTTTGACCTGTCGTTTGCCTGTCCTTGAGCTGTCGTTTGCCTGTCCTTGACCTGTCGTTTGCCTGTCCTTGTCCTGTCGTTTGACTGTCCTTGTCCTGTCATTTGCCTGTCATTGACCTGTCGTTTGTCTGTCTTTGACCTGTCGTTTGCCTGTCCTTGACCTGTCGTTTGCCTGTCCTTGTCCTGTCGTTTGCCTGTCCTTGTCCTGTCGTTTGACTGTCCTTGTCCTGTCATTTGCCTGTCATTGACCTGTCATTTGTCTGTCTTTGACCTGTCGTTTGCCTGTCCTTGACCTGTCGTTTGCCTGTCCTTGACCTGTCGTTTGACTGTCCTTGTCCTGACCTCTGCCTGTCCTTGACCTGTCGTTTGCCTGTCCTTGTCCTGTCATTTGCCTGTCCTTGTCCTGTCGTTTGACTGTCCTTGTCCTGTCATTTGCCTGTCATTGACCTGTCGTTTGCCTGTCCTTGACCTGTCGTTTGCCTGTCCTTGTCCTGTCGTTTGACTGTCCTTGTCCTGTCGTTTGCCTGTCCTTGTCCTGTCGTTTGTCTGTCCTTGACCTGTCGTTTGCCTGTCCTTGTCCTGTCGTTTGACTGTCCTTGTCCTGTCATTTGCCTGTCATTGACCTGTCGTTTGTCTGTCTTTGACCTGTCGTTTGCCTGTCCTTGACCTGTCGTTTGCCTGTCCTTGTCCTGTCGTTTGCCTGTCCTTGTCCTGTCGTTTGACTGTCCTTGTCCTGTCATTTGCCTGTCATTGACCTGTCATTTGTCTGTCTTTGACCTGTCGTTTGCCTGTCCTTGACCTGTCGTTTGCCTGTCCTTGACCTGTCGTTTGACTGTCCTTGTCCTGACCTCTGCCTGTCCTTGACCTGTCGTTTGCCTGTCCTTGTCCTGTCATTTGCCTGTCCTTGTCCTGTCGTTTGACTGTCCTTGTCCTGTCATTTGCCTGTCATTGACCTGTCGTTTGCCTGTCCTTGACCTGTCGTTTGCCTGTCCTTGTCCTGTCGTTTGACTGTCCTTGTCCTGTCGTTTGCCTGTCCTTGTCCTGTCGTTTGTCTGTCCTTGACCTGTCGTTTGCCTGTCCTTGTCCTGTCGTTTGACTGTCCTTGTCCTGTCATTTGCCTGTCATTGACCTGTCGTTTGTCTGTCTTTGACCTGTCGTTTGCCTGTCCTTGACCTGTCGTTTGCCTGTCCTTGTCCTGTCGTTTACCTGTCCTTGTCCTGTCGTTTGTCTGTCCTTGACCTGTCGTTTGCCTGTCCTTGTCCTGTCGTTTGTCTGTCCTTGACCTGTCGTTTGCCTGTCCTTGTCCTGTCGTTTGACTGTCCTTGTCCTGTCGTTTGCCTGTCCTTGTCCTGTCGTTTGTCTGTCCTTGACCTGTCGTTTGCCTGTCCTTGTCCTGTCGTTTGACTGTCCTTGTCCTGTCATTTGCCTGTCATTGACCTGTCGTTTGTCTGTCTTTGACCTGTCGTTTGCCTGTCCTTGAGCTGTCATTTGCCTGTCCTTGACCTGTCGTTTGCCTGTCCTTGTCCTGTCGTTTGACTGTCCTTGTCCTGTCGTTTGCCTGTCCTTGACCTGTCGTTTGTCTGTCCTTGACCTGTCGTTTGCCTGTCCTTGTCCTGTCGTTTGCCTGTCCTTGTCCTGTCGTTTGACTGTCCTTGTCCTGTCATTTGCCTGTCATTGACCTGTCCTTTGTCTGTCTTTGACCTGTCGTTTGCCTGTCCTTGACCTGTCGTTTGCCTGTCCTTGACCTGTCGTTTGCCTGTCCTTGTCCTGTCGTTTGACTGTCCTTGTCCTGACCTCTGCCTGTCCTTGACCTGTCGTTTGCCTGTCCTTGTCCTGTCATTTGCCTGTCCTTGTCCTGTCGTTTGCCTGTCCTTGTCCTGTCGTTTGTCTGTCCTTGACCTGTCGTTTGCCTGTCCTTGTCCTGTCGTTTGACTGTCCTTGTCCTGTCATTTGCCTGTCATTGACCTGTCGTTTGTCTGTCTTTGACCTGTCGTTTGCCTGTCCTTGACCTGTCGTTTGCCTGTCCTTGTCCTGTCGTTTGACTGTCCTTGTCCTGTCGTTTGCCTGTCATTGACCTGTCGTTTGTCTGTCCTTGACCTGTCGTTTGCCTGTCCTTGTCCTGTCGTTTGCCTGTCCTTGTCCTGTCGTTTGACTGTCCTTGTCCTGTCATTTGCCTGTCATTGACCTGTCGTTTGTCTGTCTTTGACCTGTCGTTTGCCTGTCCTTGACCTGTCGTTTGTCTGTCCTTGACCTGTCGTTTGCCTGTCCTTGTCCTGTCGTTTGACTGTCCTTGTCCTGTCATTTGCCTGTCATTGACCTGTCGTTTGTCTGTCTTTGACCTGTCGTTTGCCTGTCCTTGACCTGTCGTTTGCCTGTCCTTGTCCTGTCGTTTGACTGTCCTTGTCCTGTCGTTTGCCTGTCATTGACCTGTCGTTTGTCTGTCCTTGACCTGTCGTTTGCCTGTCCTTGTCCTGTCGTTTGCCTGTCCTTGTCCTGTCGTTTGACTGTCCTTGTCCTGTCATTTGCCTGTCATTGACCTGTCGTTTGTCTGTCTTTGACCTGTCGTTTGCCTGTCCTTGACCTGTCGTTTGCCTGTCCTTGACCTGTCGTTTGCCTGTCCTTGTCCTGTCGTTTGACTGTCCTTGTCCTGTCGTTTGTCTGTCATTGACCTGTCGTTTGTCTGTCCTTGACCTGTCGTTTGCCTGTCCTTGTCCTGTCGTTTGACTGTCCTTGTCCTGACCTCTGCCTGTCCTTGACCTGTCGTTTGTCTGTCCTTGACCTGTCATTTGTCTGTCCTTGTCCTGACGTTTGCCTGCCGCCCTATTTCGTAAACAAACATGTCTTATTTTGAACTGTCTGCATCTGTGTCTTGTCCTGAGGTCTGATAGATCTCATTCACAATCCTTCACAATCTGCATTGCATTGTGCACCATGGACATTCTCACCATAAAACCAGAACAGTGAATCATTCTAATAACTTTGGTTTTAATTAAATTAAAGAAACCTGTTTTTTTTTCTTCCAACAACAATAAATACATGTAAAATATAATGACGTCATAAAATCGGCAGGATATAACAAAAAAACGAGGTATTGTTGTTGAACCTTCATTATAGTAGTCTATAGGGGAGCCATACGGAGGGCAGGAAGACAAAAAACAAGGTTTCCTGGTATTCACCGAGGTTCTGGTCTCTTGTTGCATGATGGGTATTGGAGTCATACAGCCTACATCACGGAGGGGGTCTTACGCACGTCTCACAAGCCAAACACTTTATCAACGGTCTTGACCAGCCTACTTGATTACAATGGGCGGGACAAGAAGAAAACAACCCTAATTGAGAGGCTATGTTTGGTTTTTAAATGAAATAAAACTAAATGAGGGAAAAAACATGGCTGGTTTTAGGTTTCTGAATACAAAGCGTACAGGCAGCAACATGTTGTTCCATGTTCATATGGGCAGGGTG
>NC_092096.1:7828895-7831395 GCF_045679555.1 Salvelinus alpinus | reverse complement strand
TTCAGTGTTGAGGTTACTTCTATCATGTTCCAGTGTTGAGGTTACTTCTATCATGTTCCAGTGTTGAGGTTACTTCTATCATGCGTTTCAGTGTTGAGGTTACTTCTGTCATGTGTTCCAGTGTTGAGGTTACTTCTGTCATGTTTCAGTGTTGAGGTTACTTCTATCATGTTTCAGTGTTGAGGTTACTTCTATCATGTTCCAGTGTTGAGGTTACTTCTATCATGCGTTTCAGTGTTGAGGTTACTTCTGTCATGTGTTCCAGTGTTGAGATTACTTCTGTCATGTTTCAGTGTTGAGGTTACTTCTATCATGTTCCAGTGTTGAGGTTACTTATATCATGCGTTTCAGTGTTGAGGTTACTTCTGTCATGTGTTCCAGTGTTGAGATAACTTCTATCATGTGTTTCAGTGGTGAGGTTACTTCTATCATATGTTTCAGTGTTGAGGTTACTTCTATCATGTGTTTCAGTGTTGATGTTACTTCTATCATATGTTTCAGTGTTGAGGTTACTTCTGTCATGTGTTCTAGTGTTGAGGTTACTTCTATCATGTGTTTCAGTGATGAGGTTACTTCTATCATGTTTCAGTGTTGAGGTTACTTCTATCATATGTTTCAGTGTTGAGGTTACTTCTATCATATGTTTCATTGTTGAGGTTACTTCTATCATGTTTCAGTGTTGAGGTTACTACTATCGTGTTTCAGTGTTGAGGTTACTTCTATCATTTGTTTCAGTGTTGAGGTTACTTCTATCATGTGTTTCAGTGTTGAGGTTACTACTATCGTGTGTTTCAGTGTTGATGTTACTACTATCATGTGTTTCAGTGTTGAGGTTACTTCTGTCATGTGTTCCAGTGTTGAGGTTACTACTATCGTGTTTCAGTTTTGAGGTTACTTCTATCATTTGTTTCAGTGTTGAGGTTACTTCTATCATATGTTTCAGTGTTGAGTTTACTTCTATCATATGTTTCAGTGTTGAGGTTACTTCTATCATGTGTTTCAGTGTTGATGTTACTTCTATCATATGTTTCAGTGTTGAGGTTACTTCTGTCATGTGTTCTAGTGTTGAGGTTACTTCTATCATGTGTTTCAGTGATGAGGTTACTTCTATCATGTTTCAGTGTTGAGGTTACTTCTATCATATGTTTCAGTGTTGAGGTTACTTCTATCATGTGTTTCAGTGTTGAGGTTACTTCTGTCATGTGTTCCAGTGTTGAGGTTACTTCTATCATATGTTTCAGTGTTGAGGTTACTTCTATCATATGTTTCAGTGATGAGGTTACTTCTATCATGTTTCAGTGTTGAGGTTACTTCTATCATTTGTTTCAGTGTTGAGGTTACTTCTGTCATGTGGTTCAGTGTTGAGGTTACTTCTGTCATGTTTCAGTGTTGAGGTTACTTCTATCATGTGTTTCAGTGTTGAGGTTACTTCTATCATGTGTTTCAGTGTTGAGGTTACTACTATCGTGTGTTTCAGTGTTGATGCTACTACTATCATGTGTTTCAGTGTTGAGGTTACTTCTATCATGTGTTTCAGTGTTGAGGTTACTACTATCGTGTTTCAGTGTTGAGGTTACTTCTATCATTTGTTTCAGTGTTGTGGTTACTTCTATCATTTGTTTCAGTGTTGATGTTACTACTATCATGTGTTTCAGTGTTGACGTTACTTCTATCATGTGTTTCAGTGTTGAGGTTACTAATATCGTGTTTCAGTGTTGAGGTTACTTCTATCATTTGTTTCAGTGTTGAGGTTACTTCTATCATGTGTTTCAGTGTTGAGGTTACTTCTATCATGTGTTTCAGTGTTGAGGTTACTACTATCGTGTGTTTCAGTGTTGATGTTACTACTATCATGTGTTTCAGTGTTGAGGTTACTTCTATCATGTGTTTCAGTGTTGAGGTTACTTCTATCATTTGTTTCAGTGTTGAGGTTACTTCTATCATATGTTTCAGTGTTGAGGTTACTTCTATCATATGTTTCAGTGTTGAGGTTACTTCTATCATATGTTTCAGTGTTGAGGTTACTTCTATCATATGTTTCAGTGTTGAGGTTACTTCTATCATTTGTTTCAGTGTTGAGGTTACTTCTATCATATGTTTCAGTGTTGAGGTTACTTCTATCATGTGTTTCAGTGTTGAGGTTACTACTATCGTGTGTTTCAGTGTTGATGCTACTACTATCATGTGTTTCAGTGTTGAGGTTACTTCTATCATGTGTTTCAGTGTTGAGGTTACTACTATCGTGTTTCAGTTTTGAGGTTACTTCTATCATTTGTTTCAGTGTTGAGGTTACTTCTATCATATGTTTCAGTGTTGAGGTTACTTCTATCATATGTTTCAGTGTTGAGGTTACTTCTATCATGTGTTTCGGTGTTGAGGTTACTTCTATCATATGTTTCAGTGTTGAGGTTACTTCTGTCATGTTCCAGTGTTGAGGTTACTTCTATCATATGTTTCAGTGTTGAGGTTACTTCTGTCATGTTCCAGTGTTGAGGTTACT
>NC_092096.1:7793895-7823895 GCF_045679555.1 Salvelinus alpinus | reverse complement strand
ACTGTTCAGTAACATGAGGACATAACAGTTACTATTCAGTAACATGAGGACATAACAGTTACTGTTCAGTAACATGAGGACATAACAGTTACTGTTCAGTAACATGAGGACATAACAGTTACTATTCAGTAACATGAGGACATAACAGTTACTGTTCAGTAACATGAGGACATGACAGTTACTATTCAGTAACATGAGGACACAACAGTTACTATTCAGTAACATGAGGACATAACAGTTACTATTCAGTAACATGAGGACATAACAGTTACTGTTCAGTAACATGAGGACATAACAGTTACTGTTCAGTAACATGAGGACACAACAGTTACTGTTCAGTAACATGAGGACACAACAGTTACTGTTCAGTAACATGAGGACATAACAGTTACTGTTCAGTAACATGAGGACACAACAGTTACTGTTCAGTAACATGAGGACATAACAGTTACTGTTCAGTAACATGAGGACATAACAGTTACTGTTCAGTAACATGAGGACACAACAGTTACTGTTCAGTAACATGAGGACATAACAGTTACTGTTCAGTAACATGAGGACATAGCAGTTACTGTTCAGTAACATGAGGACATAACAGTTACTGTTCAGTAACATGAGGACATAGCAGTTACTGTTCAGTAACATGAGGACATAACAGTTACTGTTCAGTAACATGAGGACATAACAGTTACTGTTCAGTAACATGAGGACACAACAGTTACTGTTCAGTAACATGAGGACATAACAGTTACTGTTCAGTAACATGAGGACATAGCAGTTACTGTTCAGTAACATGAGGACATAACAGATACTGTTCAGTAACATGAGGACATAACAGTTACTGTTCAGTAACATGAGGACATAACAGTTACTGTTCAGTAACATGAGGACATAACAGTTACTGTTCAGTAACATGAGGACATAACAGTTACTGTTCAGTAACATGAGGACACAACAGTTACTGTTCAGTAACATGAGGACACAACAGTTACTGTTCAGTAACATGAGGACACAACAGTTACTGTTCAGTAACATGAGGACATAACAGTTACTGTTCAGTAACATGAGGACATAACAGTTACTGTTCAGTAACATGAGGACACGACAGTTACTGTTCAGTAACATGAGGACACAACAGTTACTGTTCAGTAACATGAGGACACAACAGTTACTGTTCAGTAACATGAGGACATAACAGTTACTGTTCAGTAACATGAGGACATAACAGTTACTGTTCAGTAACAGGAGGACACAACAGTTACTGTTCAGTAACATGAGGACATAACAGTTACTGTTCAGTAACATGAGGACATAGCAGTTACTGTTCAGTAACATGAGGACACAACAGTTACTATTCAGTAACATGAGGACACAACAGTTACTGTTCAGTAACAGGAGGACACAACAGTTACTGTTCAGTAACATGAGGACATAACAGTTACTGTTCAGTAACATGAGGACATAGCAGTTACTGTTCAGTAACATGAGGACACAACAGTTACTATTCAGTAACATGAGGACACAACAGTTACTGTTCAGTAACATGAGGACATAACAGTTACTGTTCAGTAACATGAGGACATAGCAGTTACTGTTCAGTAACATGAGGACACAACAGTTACTATTCAGTAACATGAGGACACAACAGTTACTGTTCAGTAACATGAGGACATAACAGTTACTGTTCAGTAACATGAGGACATAACAGTTACTGTTCAGTAACATGAGGACATAACAGTTACTGTTCAGTAACATGAGAACACAACAGTTACTGTTCAGTAACATGAGGACATAACAGTTACTGTTCAGTAACATGAGGACATAACAGTTACTGTTCAGTAACATGAGGACATAACAGTTACTGTTCAGTAACATGAGGACACAACAGTTACTGTTCAGTAACATGAGGACATAACAGTTACTGTTCAGTAACATGAGGACATAACAGTTACTATTCAGTAACATGAGGACATAACAGTTACTGTTCAGTAACATGAGGACATAACAGTTACTGTTCAGTAACATGAGGACATAACAGTTACTGTTCAGTAACATGAGGACATAACAGTTACTGTTCAGTAACATGAGGACATAACAGTTACTGTTCAGTAACATGAGGACGTAACAGTTACTGTTCAGTAACATGAGGACATAACAGTTACTGTTCAGTAACATGAGGACATAACAGTTACTGTTCAGTAACATGAGGACACAACAGTTACTGTTCAGTAACATGAGGACATAACAGTTACTGTTCAGTAACATGAGGACTACAGATTAACCAAGTGGTCAGTTTCTCCGATCTCTCGTCCTACAGATTAACCAAGTGGTCAGTCTCTCCGATCTCTCGTCCTACAGATTAACCAAGTGGTCAGTCTCTCCGATCTCTCGTCCTACAGATTAACCAAGTGGTCAGTCTCTCCGATCTCTCGTCCTACAGATTAACCAAGTGGTCAGTCTCTCCGATCTCTCGTCCTACAGATTAACCAAGTGGTCAGTCTCTCCGATCTCTCGTCCTACAGATTAACCAAGTGGTCAGTCTCTCCGATCTCTCATCCTACAGATTAACCAAGTGGTCAGTCTCTCCGATCTCTCATCCTACAGATTAACCAAGTGGTCAGTCTCTCCAGCTGGTGTTCTGATGAGGTCCCTGTAATATATGAGAGAGAGAGAGAGAGAGAGAGAGAGAGAGAGAGAGTTCCCCTGTCTGTCTATGTTTGTGGAGAATGGCTCAGCACCTGATTGGCTCACTGGGGTAATCCAGACACAACAGCATTGGGGATTGCAGTGTCCTTGTCTTACTTTAGCATTTCCTTTTAAAGGAAGTGTGTGAAGGACTTGTGTAAACAAGCTCTTACAGGACTATATCTTGGAAAGTATCTAGTGGTGTCAAAAAGTAAAACCACATCTCATCTGTCAAACTCACACATTTACAGAACTGGACTCAGAAGGAGAGAGAAGAGAGAAGAGAGAGAGGAGAGAGAGAGAGAGGAAAGGGGGAGTGAGGGAGAGAGAGAGACAGAGAGAGAGACAGAGAGAGAGAGAGGGGGAGAGAGAGAGAGAGGGAGAGACAGAGAGAGGGGGAGGGTGAGAGAGAGAGAGAGAGAGAGAGAGAGAGAGAGAGAGAGAGAGAGAGAGAGAGAGAGAGAGAGAGAGAGAGGGGGAGAGAGAGAGAGAGGGAGAGACAGAGAGAGGGGGAGGGTGAGAGAGAGAGAGAGAGAGAGAGAGAGAGAGAGAGAGATGAAACAGAAACAACTATGACAAAGTGAAAAACAAAAATGGATTACAGCTCCTGAGGCTCTGTCGAACACTGGGTCTGTACATAGTCAATGGCAGGCTGAGAGGAGACTCTTTTGGTAGGTACACCTACAGCTCATCCCTTGGCAGCAGCACTGTAGACTACTTCCTCACCGACCTAAACCCAGAGTCTCTCAGAGCCTTCACAGTCAGCCCACTAACACCTCTCTCAGACCACAGTAAAATCACAGTGTATCTGAGAAGAGCAGAACCCAACCATGAAGCATCATGGCCCAATAAATTACATGGTACTAAACAAGCCTATAGATGGAGTGCAAACAGTACAGACATCTACCAAAAAGCAATTAGTAGCCAAAAAATACAATCTCTCCTGGACAACTTTTTAGCCTTAACATTCTCCTTCAGCAATGAAGGTGTAAATTTGGCCGTTAGGAACATAAACTTTATATTTGACAAATTAGCCTCCTTGGCTAATCTAAAGAAGCATAAGAGCAAACCAAAAATAACAGATAATGAAAAATGGTTTGATAATGATTGCAAAAATCTAAGAAAGTCATTGAGAAATATATCTAATCAAAAACACAGAGAACCAGACAACAAAAATATACGCCTTCAATATGGGGAAACACTGAAGCAATACAAACGCACCCTAAGAACAAAAAAGGAACAGCACATTAGAAATCAGCTGGATGGAATTGAGGAATCCATAGAATCAAACCACTTCTGGGAGAATTGGAATAAATTAAACAAACCTCATCATGAGGAGTTGGCTATCCAAAATGGGGATATGTGGAGAAATCACTTTGCAAACCTCTACAGCAATATAACAAAGAGCCCAGAACAAAAAGATATACAAGATAAATTACAAATCCTTGAATTAGCAGTCAAAGACTATCAGAATCCTGTGGATACCCAAATTACAGAAGAAGAATTATTGGAAAAAATATGCAATCTCCAACCCAAAAAGGCCTGTGGTGCTGATGGGATTTTAAATGAAATGATCAAATATACAGACCACAAATTCAAATTGGCTATACTCAAACTCTTCAACATTATCCTCACTGCAGGTATTTTCCCCGATATTTGGAACCAGGGATTGATCACACCAATCTATAAAAATGGAGACAAATTTGACCCAAATAATTACAGAGGAATATGCGTTAACAGCAACTTGGGGAAAATTCTCTGCAGTATTATAAATAGCAGACTACATCATTTCCTTGACGAACACAACGTCCTGAGCAGAAGCCAGATTGGATTTCAAAAAAATTATCGTACAACAGACCACATTTACACCCTCCACACTCTAATTGATAAACAAGTTAACCAAAACAAAGGCAAAATCTACTCGTGTTTTGTAGATTTCAAGAAAGCATTTGATTCAATTTGGCACAAAGGTCTTTTTTATAAACTAATAGAAAGTGGTATTGGAGGGAAAACATATGATTTTATTAAATCAATGTACACTAAAAACAAATGTGCGGTTAAAATTGGCAACAAGCAAACAGACTTCTTCTCTCAGGGGCGGGGAGTGAAACAGGGCTGCCCAATAAGTCCAACATTATTTAACATCTACATTAATGAATTGGCAAAAACATTAGAAGAATCGGCAGCACCTGGTATCACCCTACACAACACTGAAATCAAGTGTCTGCTGTACGCAGATGACCTGGTGCTGCTGTCTCCCACTAAAGAGGGGTTACAGCAACACCTAGATCATCTTCACAGGTTCTGTCAGACTTGGGCTCTGACCGTTAACCTAAAAAAAACAAATATAATGATATTCCAAAAAAGGTCCGGAAATAAGGATGACAAATATAAATTCTATTTGGACACAGTTCTATTAGAACACACCAAAAACTACACATATCTAGGACTAAATATCAGCAACACAGGTAGCTTTCACATGGCTGTGAATGAGCTGAGAGACAAAGCAAGAAGAGCATTCTATGCCATTAAAAGGAACATCAAAATTGAAATTCCAATTAGAATCTGGCTCAAAATTTTTCAATCAGTTATAGAACCAATTGCTCTATATGGCAGTGAAGTATGGGGTCCGCTGTCTAATAATGAATTTACTAAATGGGACAAACATCCAATTGAAGTATTGCATGCAGAGTTTTGCAAGACTGTATTGCAAGTACAAAGAAAAACTCCAAATAACGCATGTAGGGCAGAATTGGGCCAATATCCCCTCCTCATTCGAATAGAAAAAAGAGCCATCAAATTTTACAACCATCTAAAAACAAGTGACCCTAAAACATTCCATCACACAGCTCTACAATGTCAAGAGATGAAACCAGAGAAGAGTCCCCTCAGCCAGCTGGTTCTGAGGCTCAGTTCACCAACCCAAACCAACCCCATAGAGCCTCGGGACAGCCCTCAGAAAATCTGGCCCAACCAAATCATCACAAAACAAAAAGAAAAATATATAACCTATTGGAAAGACACCACAAAAAATCAAAGTAAACTTCAATGCTATTTGGCTCTAAACAGACAGTACATGGTGGCAGACTATCTGACCACTGTGACTGATAGAAAACTGAGGAAAACATTGACTAGGTACAGACTCAGTGAGCACAGTCTGGCTATAGAGACCGGTCGTCACAGACAAACCTGGCTGCCCAGGGAGGACAGGCTGTGCTCACTCTGCTCCAGGGGAGAGGTAGAGACAGAAGTGCATTTCCTACTACACTGTGACAAATACTCAGACCTAAGAGCATATTTCTTTCCCAAAATTATAATTCAATACAAAGAATTTGAAACTATAAAAGATGAAGAAAAATTCAAATATTTATTGGGTGAAAAGCCAAAATGTGCAGTTTTGGCAGCCAAATATGTGTCCTCCTGCCACAGCCTGAGGGACAGCCAGTGAAAAATGCAAAGTAACGTTGATAATATTTCCCATTTAGCTTAGTTTTGTTTTGTCTTTCGTACCAGGTCATGTGTCTTCTCAGTCATGTTGACACTGGTCTACTACTGTTGCTTTAATGTATTGTTGTTCTGATTAATATTGTTGTTGTAGCTGTTATTAATGGTAATCCCATGTCCACTACTACTATTATTATTGCTGTTAATCCCACCATTTATTTATATATAAATATATATATATTTTGTGTATATATATACATATATATTTTATTAAAATTTTTCGATATGTATACTTTGACAATGTAAGTAATAATAACTTGCCATGTCAATAAAGTCAATTGAATTGAATTGAATTGAGAGAGAGAGAGAGAGAGAGAGAGAAGGGGGGGGCAGGGAGAGAGAGAGAGAGAGAGGAATTCCAAATTGAGCAGCAGCTGCTGAAAAAAATGAGCTCCTACAATTTTTGAAATTGAGTACGTTGGAAAAAACTGAAAGAAAACTGAATAGGAGTCAAAACAAGCCACAAACGAAGAAGATAGGCTTTTGAAAAAGTTACTATTTTTCATGAAATTGTACAGTTATCTTAGCTAGCTGAATTGTTTACAGTTGCTAAGCAGTTGCTAGGGACTTTCCTAAAAGAAGCTAGCTAGCTAACAAAAACGATCTAGTTAACAGAAGAATAGAAAGACAAAATAAGGACAGAAGACAAAGGACATCAAAGTTAAACAGTCCTCTAAAGACACAAGAGACAATAATACAAGAAACAAAGCTGCTTTGGAAAAGGTTGGCTTCTATTGCAACATTGTAGTCAACATCACCAGCGTTGCTATGGAAATTGTTTACCCAACAGACATCCAAAATGGAGAAAGCTAAGAAAAGTTTCAAAGGTTTGTTGATGGGACAAAACCATGGATTGCCTGCTTGCAGATCTTACCAGTTGCAAAACAAGAGCACATTTAATATTTAATACCAAACGAGGGCACATATGGAAAAAGGTTATTTGCAACCAATTCCCTTTCTCATAAAAGAGAGGTATTACCAAAGGATGCCAGATCAGCATTTTTGAAAAAGCTGACAAGAGCAACACGTATCAAACAGTAAACTTCTGCAATAATGGAACTGTATTGATACAAGGCATTGATTCAAGCCTCCAGGCGTTAGAGAATAGGTTTACTACCCTAAAAGTAGAAGCTGAACTCATCTCAGAAACTGAGGAAAAAGTCAAGGAAGGAGATGATGGAGAAAAGCAGGCCCCAACGATCTCTGTGACTCAGCAAGAAGCCCTCAGTGTCCCTCTACCTACCTACCTCTACCTACCTGCAGCAGACAGAGCCAAGGACATGCCTACAACACCAAGAACACCTGTTATGCAACCCTCTCTCTTGTCGAAGCAGAGGTCATAGAACTCAGAGAGAACAAGCTTCAACTGAAACAGTTCATGGAGGAGAGCAGAGCATCTATTGCTAAACTAGAAAGCAGAATGGACAAACTGAGTCAGACAAATGATGACCTCAGAGACCATCTAAGCACAAAGAGAGAGGAGCTAGAACAAAGAGAGAGATACATTGACACCCTCAACCAGCAGCGAGTCATTATGTCCTCTGCATCTAGAGAACATGTCCACCAGCTTGGTACAACACAAGCAGAACCTGAGACCAGCATGGCCTCCACCACACAGCCTGATGACACTGCACAACACAGCTCTACTAGACCCCATCACAACACAGCTCTACTAGACCAGGCCCATCACAACACAGCTCTACTAGACCCCATCACAACACACAACTACTAGACCCCATCACAACACAGCTCTACTAGACACCATCACAACACAGCTCTACTAGACCAGACCCATCACAACACAGCTCTGCTAGACCCCATCACAACACAGCTCTACTAGACCCCATCACAACACAGCTCTACTAGACCCCATCACAACACAGCTCTACTAGACCTCATCACAACACAGCTCTACTAGACCCGGCCCATCACAACACAGCTCTACTAGACCCCATCACAACACAGCTCTACTAGACCCCATCACAACACAGCTCTACTAGACCCGGCCCATCACAACACAGCTCTACTAGACCAGACCCATCACAACACTCTGCTAGACCAGGCCCATCACAACACAGCTCTACTAGAACAGACCCATCACAACACAGCTCTACTAGACCAGGCCCATCACAACACAGCTCTGCTAGACCTGGCCCATCACAACACAGCTCTACTAGACCAGGCCCATCACAACACAGCTCTACTAGACCAGGCCCATCACAACACAGCTCTGCTAGACCTGGCCCATCACTACACAGCTCTACTAGACCAGACCCATCACGACACAGCTCTACTAGACCAGGCCCCATCACAACACAGCTCTACTAGACCCCATCACAACACAGCTCTACTGGACCTGGCCCATCACAACACAACTCTACTAGACCCGGGCCCATCACAACACAGCTCTACTAGACCAGGCCCATCACAACACAGCTCTACTAGACCCGGCCCATCACAACACAGCTCTACTAGACCTGGCCCATCACAACACAGCTCTACTAGACCAGACCCATCACAACACAGCTCTACTAGACCAGGCCCATCACAACACAGCTCTACTAGACCAGGCCCATCACAACACAGCTCTACTAGACCAGACCCATCACAACACAGCTCTACTAGACCAGGCCCATCACAACACAGCTCTACTAGACCAGGCCCATCACAACACAGCTCTACTAGACCCCATCACAACACAGCTCTACTAGACCAGGCCCATCACAACACAGCTCTACTAGACCCGGCCCATCACAACACAGCTCTACTAGACCAGGTCCATCACAACACAGCTCTACTAGACCAGGCCCATCACAACACAGCTCTACTAGACCAGGCCCAACACAACACAGCTCTACTAGACCAGGCCCATCACAACACAGCTCTACTAGACCAGGCCCATCACAACACAGCTCTACTAGACCAGGCCCATCACAACACAGCTCTACTAGACCAGGCCCATCACAACACAGCTCTACTAGACCTGGCCCATCACAACACAGCTCTACTGGACCTGGCCCATCACAACACAGCTCTACTAGACCAGGTCCATCACAACACAGCTCTACTAGACCAGGCCCATCACAACACAGCTCTACTAGACCTGGCCCATCACAACACAGCTCTACTGGACCAGGCCCATCACAACACAGCTCTACTGGACTAAGCCCATCACAACACAGCTCTACTAGACCCCATCACAACACAGCTCTACTATACCTGGCCCATCACAACACAGCTCTACTAGACCTGGCCCATCACAACACAGCTCTACTAGACCTGGCCCATCACAACACATCTCTGCTAGACCAGGCCCATCACAACACAGCTCTACTAGACCCCATCACAACACAGCTCTACTAGACCCGGGCCCATCACAACACAGCTCTACTAGACCAGGCCCCATCACAACACAGCTCTACTAGACCAGGCCCCATCACAACACAGCTCTACTAGACCTCGTCACAACACAGCTCTACTAGACCCGGCCCATCACAACACAGCTCTACTAGACCCCATCACAACACAGCTCTACTAGACCCCATCACAACACAGCTCTACTAGACCAGACCCCATCACAACACAGCTCTACTAGACCAGACCCATCACAACACAGCTCTACTAGACCAGGCCCATCACAACACAGCTCTACTAGACCAGACCCATCACAACACAGCTCTACTAGACCAGGCCCATCACAACACAGCTCTACTGGACCTGGCCCATCACAACACAGCTCTACTAGACCAGGCCCATCACAACACAGCTCTACTGGACCTGGCCCATCACAACACAGCTCTACTAGACCAGACCCATCACAACACAGCTCTACTAGACCTGGCCCATCACAACACAGCTCTACTAGACCCCATCACAACACAGCTCTACTAGACCTGGCCCATCACAACACAGCTCTACTAGACCAGGCCCATCACAACACAGCTCTACTGGACCAGGCCCATCACAACACAGCTCTACTAGACCTGGCCCATCACAACACAGCTCTACTGGACCAGGCCCATCACAACACAGCTCTACTAGACCCCATCACAACACAGCTCTACTAGACCCCATCACAACACAGCTCTACTAGACCAGGCCCATCACAACACAGCTCTACTAGACCCCATCACAACACAGCTCTACTAGACCCCATCACAACACAGCTCTACTAGACCCCATCACAACACAGCTCTACTAGACCAGGCCCATCACAACACAGCTCTACTGGACCAGGCCCATCACAACACAGCTCTACTAGACCAGACCCATCACAACACAGCTCTACTAGACCAGGCCCATCACAACACAGCTCTACTAGACCAGGCCCATCACAACACAGCTCTACTAGACCAGACCCATCACAACACAGCTCTACTAGACCAGGCCCATCACAACACAGCTCTACTAGACCCGGCCCATCACAACACAGCTCTACTAGACCAGGCCCATCACAACACAGCTCTACTAGACCAGGCCCATCACAACACAGCTCTACTAGACCAAGCCCAACACAACACAGCTCTACTAGACCAGGCCCATCACAACACAGCTCTACTAGACCAGGCCCATCACAACACAGCTCTACTAGACCAGGCCCATCACAACACAGCTCTACTAGACCAGGCCCATCACAACACAGCTCTACTAGACCTGGCCCATCACAACACAGGTCTACTGGACCTGGCCCATCACAACACAGCTCTACTAGACCAGGCCCATCACAACACAGCTCTACTAGACCAGGCCCATCACAACACAGCTCTACTAGACCTGGCCCATCACAACACAGCTCTACTGGACCAGGCCCATCACAACACAGCTCTACTGGACTAAGCCCATCACAACACAGCTCTACTAGACCCCATCACAACACAGCTCTACTAGACCTGGCCCATCACAACACAGCTCTACTAGACCTGGCCCATCACAACACAGCTCTACTAGACCTGGCCCATCACAACACATCTCTGCTAGACCAGGCCCATCACAACACAGCTCTACTAGACCCCATCACAACACAGCTCTACTAGACCCGGGCCCATCACAACACAGCTCTACTAGACCAGGCCCCATCACAACACAGCTCTACTAGACCAGGCCCCATCACAACACAGCTCTACTAGACCTCGTCACAACACAGCTCTACTAGACCCGGCCCATCACAACACAGCTCTACTAGACCCCATCACAACACAGCTCTACTAGACCCCATCACAACACAGCTCTACTAGACCAGACCCCATCACAACACAGCTCTACTAGACCAGACCCATCACAACACAGCTCTACTAGACCAGGCCCATCACAACACAGCTCTACTAGACCAGACCCATCACAACACAGCTCTACTAGACCAGGCCCATCACAACACAGCTCTACTGGACCTGGCCCATCACAACACAGCTCTACTAGACCAGGCCCATCACAACACAGCTCTACTGGACCTGGCCCATCACAACACAGCTCTACTAGACCAGACCCATCACAACACAGCTCTACTAGACCTGGCCCATCACAACACAGCTCTACTAGACCCCATCACAACACAGCTCTACTAGACCTGGCCCATCACAACACAGCTCTACTAGACCAGGCCCATCACAACACAGCTCTACTGGACCAGGCCCATCACAACACAGCTCTACTAGACCTGGCCCATCACAACACAGCTCTACTGGACCAGGCCCATCACAACACAGCTCTACTAGACCCCATCACAACACAGCTCTACTAGACCCCATCACAACACAGCTCTACTAGACCAGGCCCATCACAACACAGCTCTACTAGACCCCATCACAACACAGCTCTACTAGACCCCATCACAACACAGCTCTACTAGACCCCATCACAACACAGCTCTACTAGACCAGGCCCATCACAACACAGCTCTACTGGACCAGGCCCATCACAACACAGCTCTACTAGACCAGACCCATCACAACACAGCTCTACTAGACCAGGCCCATCACAACACAGCTCTACTAGACCAGGCCCATCACAACACAGCTCTACTAGACCAGACCCATCACAACACAGCTCTACTAGACCAGGCCCATCACAACACAGCTCTACTAGACCCGGCCCATCACATCACAGCTCTACTAGACCAGGCCCATCACAACACAGCTCTACTAGACCAGGCCCATCACAACACAGCTCTACTAGACCAAGCCCAACACAACACAGCTCTACTAGACCAGGCCCATCACAACACAGCTCTACTAGACCAGGCCCATCACAACACAGCTCTACTAGACCAGGCCCATCACAACACAGCTCTACTAGACCAGGCCCATCACAACACAGCTCTACTAGACCTGGCCCATCACAACACAGCTCTACTGGACCTGGCCCATCACAACACAGCTCTACTAGACCAGGCCCATCACAACACAGCTCTACTAGACCAGGCCCATCACAACACAGCTCTACTAGACCTGGCCCATCACAACACAGCTCTACTGGACCAGGCCCATCACAACACAGCTCTACTGGACTAAGCCCATCACAACACAGCTCTACTAGACCCCATCACAACACAGCTCTACTAGACCTGGCCCATCACAACACAGCTCTACTAGACCTGGCCCATCACAACACAGCTCTACTAGACCTGGCCCATCACAACACATCTCTGCTAGACCAGGCCCATCACAACACAGCTCTACTAGACCCCATCACAACACAGCTCTACTAGACCCGGGCCCATCACAACACAGCTCTACTAGACCAGGCCCCATCACAACACAGCTCTACTAGACCAGGCCCCATCACAACACAGCTCTACTAGACCTCGTCACAACACAGCTCTACTAGACCCGGCCCATCACAACACAGCTCTACTAGACCCCATCACAACACAGCTCTACTAGACCCCATCACAACACAGCTCTACTAGACCAGACCCCATCACAACACAGCTCTACTAGACCAGACCCATCACAACACAGCTCTACTAGACCAGGCCCATCACAACACAGCTCTACTAGACCAGACCCATCACAACACAGCTCTACTAGACCAGGCCCATCACAACACAGCTCTACTGGACCTGGCCCATCACAACACAGCTCTACTAGACCAGGCCCATCACAACACAGCTCTACTGGACCTGGCCCATCACAACACAGCTCTACTAGACCAGACCCATCACAACACAGCTCTACTAGACCTGGCCCATCACAACACAGCTCTACTAGACCCCATCACAACACAGCTCTACTAGACCTGGCCCATCACAACACAGCTCTACTAGACCAGGCCCATCACAACACAGCTCTACTGGACCAGGCCCATCACAACACAGCTCTACTAGACCTGGCCCATCACAACACAGCTCTACTGGACCAGGCCCATCACAACACAGCTCTACTAGACCCCATCACAACACAGCTCTACTAGACCCCATCACAACACAGCTCTACTAGACCAGGCCCATCACAACACAGCTCTACTAGACCCCATCACAACACAGCTCTACTAGACCCCATCACAACACAGCTCTACTAGACCCCATCACAACACAGCTCTACTAGACCAGACCCATCACAACACAGCTCTACTAGACCCCATCACAACACAGCTCTACTAGACCCCATCACAACACAGCTCTACTAGACCCCATCACAACACAGCTCTACTAGACCCCATCACAACACAGCTCTACTAGACCAGGCCCATCACAACACAGCTCTACTAGACCCCATCACAACACAGCTCTACTAGACCCCATCACAACACAGCTCTACTAGACCAGACCCATCACAACACAGCTCTACTAGACCAGACCCATCACAACACAGCTCTACTAGACCAGACCCATCACAACACAGCTCTACTAGACCAGGCCCATCACAACACAGCTCTACTAGACCCCATCACAACACAGCTCTACTAGACCAGGCCCATCACAACACAGCTCTACTAGACCCCATCACAACACAGCTCTACTAGACCATGAGTGGAGAATGAGTGGAGAACAGGAGGGCTTCTTAAAGAAAAACGAACAGGTCTGTGAGAGCCGGAATTCTTACTGGTTGGTAGGTGATCAAATACGTATGTCATGCAATAAAATGCAAATGAATTACTTAAAAATCATATTATGTAATTTTCTGGATTTTTGTTTTAGATTCCGTCTCTCACAGTTGAAGTGTACCTATGATACAAATTACAGACCTCTACATGCTTTGTAAATAGGAAAACCGGCAAAATCGGCAGTGTGTCAAATACTTGTTCTCCCCACTGTATATATATTTTTTTTCTTCTTCAATGTACTTTACTCAAACCAGTGAATATCACTTATTATAAATTAGATCATTAACTATCAGCTCTTGGAATATCCAGGGACTTTACTCTTCACATTTTGGTTATAAAACAACAAATCCAGAATTGATTAAAAACATCAAAGGACAGGACATCATAATCCTACTGGAAACATGGTGTCGTGGAGACATAGATACTCAGTGTCCCTCAGGGTATAGAGAAAGTTTACTACCATCAATCAAACATAAAAATGTTAAACGGGGCCGAGACTCAGGTGGAATCATCATTTGGCATAAGCAGGACTTGGCACTGAATTAAATGAAAAAAGGTACCAGTCACATTTGGCTAAAACCTAACAAAGGTACAATCTATTGTGACAATGACGTGTACATATGTGCAGCTTGTGCTCCTCCTTCAGATTCACCATATTATGATGATCAGTTTGTTGACAATCTCCATACAGAAATCATTACATTTCAGGCAGAGGGTAAAGTGCTTCTTTGTGGAGATTTCAATGCGAGAACAGGTTCTGAGCCTGACTACACTGATGCGGGAGGTAACCACCACGTATTTTGGACACCCCTCCTTGTACAGTCGTCCTATTTTAAATAATAGAAACAGTCCTGGTCAAATACTGAACAAAAATGGGAAGGAGTTAGTGCATCTCTGTCGAGCCTTAGGCCCGAACATGTTTAATGGTAGAATCAGAGTGGACTCTTTAGGTCGGTTTACTTACTGCTCAGCTCTTGGGACAAGTGTAGTCGATTATGACATCGCGGACATTGACCCCTCCTCCATTAGTGCATTCACTGTCAGACCACAGACACCAGTGTCAGACCGCAGACACCAGTGTCAGACCACAGACACCAGTGTCAGACCACAGACACCAGTGTCAGACCACAGACACCAGTGTCAGACCACAGACACCAGTGTCAGACCGCAGACACCAGTGTCAGACCACAGACACCACTGTCAGACCACAGACACCAGTGTCAGACCGCAGACACCAGTGTCAGACCACAGACACCACTGTCAGACCACAGACACCAGTGTCAGACCGCAGACACCAGTGTCAGACCGCAGACACCAGTGTCAGACCACAGACACCAGTGTCAGACCACAGACACCACTGTCAGACCACAGACACCAGTGTCAGACCACAGACACCAGTGTCAGATCACAGACACCAGTGTCAGACCACAGACACCAGTGTCAGACCACAGACACCACTGTCAGATCACAGACACCAGTGTCAGACCACAGACACCAGTGTCAGATCACAGACACCAGTGTCAGATCACAGACACCAGTGTCAGACCACAGACACCAGTGTCAGATCACAGACACCAGTGTCAGACCGCAGACACCAGTGTCAGACCACAGACACCACTGTCAGATCACAGACACCAGTGTCAGACCACAGACACCAGTGTCAGACCACAGACACCAGTGTCAGACCACAGACACCAGTGTCAGACCACAGACACCAGTGTCAGACCACAGACACCAGTGTCAGACCACAGACACCAGTGTCAGTCACAGAAACCAGTGTCAGACCACAGACACCAGTGTCAGACCACAGACACCAGTGTCAGACCACAGACACCAGTGTCAGACCACAGACACCAGTGTCAGATCACAGTCAGATCGACGTGTTTCTGAAGAAATTAACCGTAATTGAACACACTAAAAATGACACCTACCTTGGTCTGACCATATCTGCATCGGGAAACTTTAATATGGCAGTGAATGCACTCAAAGAAAAAGCCCGCAGAGCATTGTATGCAATAAAAATGAAATTATTCAAAATCAACATCCCAATTAGAATTTGGACCAAAATATTTGACAGTGTAATCCTACCAATAGCTCTTTACGGAAGTGAGGTTTGGGGGCCACTCAATAAACTGGACTTTAAAATGTGGGACAAACATCCAATTGAAGCCCTACATGCAGAATTCTGTCGGAAAATCCTACAAGTCCAGAGAAATACACCAACTAATGCATGTAGGGCAGAATTGGGCCGCTTCCCAGTAGTAATGAAAATACAGACAAGATCATTAAAATGTTGGCCTCATCTAAATTCAAGTCCAAATTCAAGTCTGCAATTTAAAGCACTTCAAACCCAAGAGCTGAGCCCAGAAACGAGCCCTCTCAGTCACTCCTTCAAAACAAAGAATTCCAATAAACAAAATCATGAACCAATCAAAGCACTCATATTTACAACATCGGAAAAACGAAACAAAATCCCAAAGCCGACTAAAATGCTATCTGACCCTAAACAGAGAATATGAATTGGCTGATTATCACTACTCTGTCAGAGATACGAAGCAGAGACAGATCCTTACCAAGTACAGGCTGAGTGACCACCAATTGGCAATAGAAACCGGCAGACATAAAAAAGACATGGCTACCCAAAGAGGAGCGTGTATGTGGTCACTGCACGACAGGGCAGGTAGAAACAGAGATACACTTTCTCCTTTACTGGGAGAAATATAATCCTCACCAAGAGATTCATTATTCACAGAAATGACTACATTTATTCCACATTTGATCTTATTAAACCCAGAGGAAAACCAACAGACGCTCAAAGGTGAAGGAGCAACGGCTCCTATTGCAGCCAAATATGTATCTACCTGCTCATAGGTGAAGGAGCAACGGCTCCTATTGCAGCCAAATATGTATCTACCTGCTCATAGGTGAAGGAGCAACGGCTCCTATTGCAGCCAAATATGTATCTACCTGCTCATAGGTGAAGGAGCAACGGCTCCTATTGCAGCCAAATATGTATGTACCTGCTCATAGGTGAAGGAGCGACGGCTCCTATTGCAGCCAAATATGTATCTACCTGCTCATAGGTGAAGGAGCAACGGCTCCTATTGCAGCCAAATATGTATCTACCTGCTCATAGGTGAAGGAGCAACGGCTCCTATTGCAGCCAAATATGTATCTGCCTGCTCATAGGTGAAGGAGCAACGGCTCCTATTGTAGCCAAATATGTATCTGCCTGCTCATAGGTGAAGGAGCAACGGCTCCTATTGCAGCCAAATATGTATCTACCTGCTCATAGGTGAAGGAGCAACGGCTCCTATTGCAGCCAAATATGTATCTACCTGCTCATAGGTGAAGGAGCAACGGCTCCTATTGCAGCCAAATATGTATCTACCTGCTCATAGGTGAAGGAGCAACGGCTCCTATTGCAGCCAAATATGTATCTACCTGCTCATAGGTGAAGGAGCAACGGCTCCTATTGCAGCCAAATATGTATCTACCTGCTCATAGGTGAAGGAGCAACGGCTCCTATTGCAGCCAAATATGTATCTACCTGCTCATAGGTGAAGGAGCAACGGCTCCTATTGCAGCCAAATATGTATCTACCTGCTCATAGGTGAAGGAGCAACGGCTCCTATTGCAGCCAAATATGTATCTACCTGCTCATAGGTGAAGGAGCGACGGCTCCTATTGCAGCCAAATATGTATCTACCTGCTCATAGGTGAAGGAGCAACGGCTCCTATTGCAGCCAAATATGTATCTACCTGCTCATAGGTGAAGGAGCAACGGCTCCTATTGCAGCCAAATATGTATCTGCCTGCTCATAGGTGAAGGAGCAACGGCTCCTATTGCAGCCAAATATGTATCTACCTGCTCATAGGTGAAGGAGCAACGGCTCCTATTGCAGCCAAATATGTATCTACCTGCTCATAGGTGAAGGAGCAACGGCTCGTATTGCAGCCAAATATGTATCTACCTGCTCATAGGTGAAGGAGCAACGGCTCCTATTGCAGCCAAATATGTATCTACCTGCTCATAGGTGAAGGAGCAACGGCTCCTATTGCAGCCAAATATGTATCTACCTGCTCATAGGTGAAGGAGCAACGGCTCCTATTGCAGCCAAATATGTATCTACCTGCTCATAGGTGAAGGAGCAACGGCTCCTATTGCAGCCAAATATGTATCTACCTGCTCATAGGTGAAGGAGCAACGGCTCCTATTGCAGCCAAATATGTATCTACCTGCTCATAGGTGAAGGAGCAACGGCTCCTATTGCAGCCAAATATGTATCTGCCTGCTCATAGGTGAAGGAGCAACGGCTCCTATTCCAGCCAAATATGTATCTGCCTGCTCATAGGTGAAGGAGCAACGGCTCCTATTGCAGCCAAATATGTATGTACCTGCTCATAGGTGAAGGAGCAACGGCTCCTATTGCAGCCAAATATGTATCTACCTGCTCATAGGTGAAGGAGCAACGGCTCCTATTGCAGCCAAATATGTATCTACCTGCTCATAGGTGAAGGAGCAACGGCTCCTATTGCAGCCAAATATGTATCTACCTGCTCATAGGTGAAGGAGCAACGGCTCCTATTGCAGCCAAATATGTATCTACCTGCTCATAGGTGAAGGAGCAACGGCTCCTATTGCAGCCAAATATGTATCTACCTGCTCATAGGTGAAGGAGCAACGGCTCCTATTGCAGCCAAATATGTATCTACCTGCTCATAGGTGAAGGAGCAACGGCTCCTATTGCAGCCAAATATGTATCTACCTGCTCATAGGTGAAGGAGCAACGGCTCCTATTGCAGCCAAATATGTATCTGCCTGCTCATAGGTGAAGGAGCAACGGCTCCTATTGCAGCCAAATATGTATCTGCCTGCTCATAGGTGAAGGAGCAACGGCTCCTATTGCAGCCAAATATGTATGTACCTGCTCATAGGTGAAGGAGCAACGGCGCCTATTGCAGCCAAATATGTATCTACCTGCTCATAGGTGAAGGAGCAACGGCTCCTATTGCAGCCAAATATGTATCTACCTGCCGTAGCCTGAGAGACACTGATTAATAACATCTGTATAGTAAACAGTAACTTACTTATTATTACTATTATTATTATTGTTGTTGTGATTATCATTCCAAATAGTAGTGGTATGGGGAGTAGGGGTGATGGTATGGGTAGTAGGGGTGATGGTATGGGTAGTAGGGGTGATGGTATGGGTAGTAGGGGTGATGGTATGGGTAGTAGGGGTGATGGTATGGGTAGTAGAGGTGATAGTATGGGGAGTAGGGGTGATGGTATGGGGAGTAGGGGTGATGGTATGGGGAGTAGGGGTGATGGTATGGGTAGTAGGGGTGATGGTATGGGTAGTAGGGGTGATGGTATGGGTAGTAGGGGTGATGGTATGGGTAGTAGAGGTGGTGGTATGGGGAGTAGGGGTGATGGTATGGGGAGTAGGGGTGATGGTATGGGGAGTAGGGGTGATGGTAAGGGTAGTAGAGGTGATGGTATGGTAGTAGGGGTGATGGTATGGGGAGTAGGGGTGATGGTATGGGTAGTAGGGGTGATGGTATGGGTATTAGGGGTGATGGTATGGGGAGTAGGGGTGATGGTATGGGTAGTAGGGGTGATGGTATGGGTAGTAGGGGTGATGGTATGGGTAGTAGGGGTGATGGTATGGGTAGTAGGGGTGATGGTGTGGGTAGTAGGGGTGATGGTATGGGTAGTAGGGGTGATGATATGGGTAGTAGGGGTGATGATAGTACTGGTATGGGTAGTAGGGGTGATGGTATGGGTAGTAGGGGTGATGATATGGGTAGTAGGGGTGATGATAGTACTGGTATGGGTAGTAGGGGTGATGGTATGGGTAGTAGGGGTGATGGTATGGGTAGTAGGGGTGATGGTATGGGGAGTAGGGGTGATGGTATGGGTAGTAGGGGTGATGGTATGGGTAGTAGGGGTGATGGTATGGGTAGTAGGGGTGATGGTATGGGGAGTAGGGGTGATGGTATGGGTAGTAGGGGTGATGGTATGGGTAGTAGGGGTGATGGTATGGGTAGTAGGGGTGATGGTATGGGGAGTAGGGGTGATGGTATGGGTAGTAGGGGTGATGGTATGGGTAGTAGGGGTGATGGTATGGGTAGTAGGGGTGATGGTATGGGTAGTAGGGGTGATGGTATGGGTAGTAGGGGTGATGGTATGGGTAGTAGGGGTGATGGTATGGGTAGTAGGGGTGATGGTATGGGTAGTAGGGGTGATGGTATGGGTAGTAGGGGTGATGATAGTACTGGTATAGGTAGTAGGGGTGATGGTATGGGTAGTAGGGGTGATGGTATGGGTAGTAGGGGTGATGGTATGGGTAGTAGGGATGATGGTATGGGTAGTAGGGGTGATGGTATGGGTAGTAAGGGTGATGATAGTAGTAGTATGGGTAGTAGGGGTGATGATAGTACTGGTATGGGTAGTAGGGGTGATGGTATGGGTAGTAGGGGTGATGGTATGGGTAGTAGGGGTGATGGTATGCGTAGTAGAGGTGATGGTATGGGTAGTAGGGGTGATGGTATGGGTAGTAGGGGTGATGATAGTAGTGGTATGGGTAGTAGGGGTGATGATAGTACTGGTATGGGTAGTAGGGGTGATGGTATGGGTAGTAGGGGTGATGGTATGGGTAGTAGGGTGATGGTATGGGTAGTAGGGGTGATGATAGTAGTGGTATGGGTAGTAGGGGTGATGGTATGGGTAGTAGGGGTGATGGTATGGGTAGTAGGGGTGATGATAGTACTGGTATGGGTAGTAGGGGTGATGATAGTAGTGGTATGGGTAGTAGGGGTGATGATAGTACTGGTATGGGTAGTAGGGGTGATGGTATGGGTAGTAGGGGTGATGGTATGGGTAGTAGGGGTGATGGTATGGGTAGTAGGGGTGATGATAGTAGTGGTATGGGTAGTAGGGGTGATGATAGTAGTGGTATGGGTAGTAGGGGTGATGATAGTAGTGGTATGGGTAGTAGGGGTGATGATAGTAGTGGTATGGGTAGTAGGGGTGATGGTAGTAGTGGTATGGGTAGTAGGGGTGATGATAGTAGTGGTATGGGTAGTAGGGGTGATGATAGTAGTGGTATGGGTTGTAGGGGTGATGATAGTAGTGGTATGGGTAGTAGGGGTGATGATAGTAGTGGTATGGGTAGTAGGGGTGATGATAGTAGTGGTATGGGTAGTAGGGGTGATGATAGTAGTGGTATGGGTAGTAGGGTGATGATAGTGATAGCAGATAACATTTTCCGTTATTAATTAATACAATTTCATATTATAATTTGTTATTCTTTATAATTTTAGTACAATGTATATTGTATTCATTGTTGCTTTGGCAATTTCATGCCAATAAAGCAGCTTGAATTTTAATTTGAGAGAGAGAGAGAGAGAGAGACAGAGAGAGAGAGAGAGACAGAGAGAGACACGTGGGGGTAAGGGAGCTAGAGAGAGAGGTGGGGGGTAAAGGAGGTAGAGAGAGAGATGGGAGGTTAATGGAGGTAGAGAGAGAGATGGGAGGGTATTATTATTTCTGTACTTCAACTTTGGTGCTGGTGTCTGGAGCGCAGAGGGGTGAGTCATTTTGGATGGTGGGATCCCTCCCTCCCTCCCTCCCTCCCTCCCTCCCTCCCTCCCTCCCTGACACAGATGCATCTAATTTGCTATTTATCTAGTTCTTATTGAGTTTTGAGCATTGTTAAATCTTCCCTTTCAGCTGTTTATTGTCACCTGAAACAGAGTCCACGTTCCCCCACAGGTGCCACACCCTGATGTGTTTATTGTCACCTGAAACAGAGTCCACGTTCCCCCACAGGTACCACACCCTGATGTGTTTATTGTCACCTGAAACAGAGTCCACGTTCCCCCACAGGTGCCACACCCTGATGTGTTTATTGTCACCTGAAACAGAGTCCACGTTCCCCCACAGGTGCCACACCCTGATGTGTTTATTGTCACCTGAAACAGAGTCCACGTTCCCCCACAGGTACCACATCCTGATGTGTTTATTGTCACCTGAAACAGAGTCCACGTTCCCCCACAGGTACCACACCCTGATGTGTTTATTGTCACCTGAAACAGAGTCCACGTTCCCCCACAGGTACCACATCCTGATCTGTTTAGTCTTTGTGCTTGTCTAGGGCACTGCATCGCAGTGCTAGCTGCGCCACCAGAGTCTCTGGGTTCGCGCCCAGGCTGGGCTGGGTTCGCGCCCAGGCTGGGCTGGGCTCGCGCCCAGGTTCTGTCGCAGCCGGCCGCAACCGGGAGATCCGTGGGGCGACGCACAATTGGCATAGCGTCGTCCGGGTTAGGGAGGGTTTGGCCGGTAGGGAGGGTTTGGCCGGTAGGGAGGGTTTGGCCGGTAGGGAGGGTTTGGCCGGTAGGGATATCGCTCAGTATGTAAAAAAAAAAAAAAAAAAATGTAAGAAAATGTATGCACTCTACTGTAAGTCGCTCTGGATAAGAGCATCTGCTAAATGACTAAAATGTAAAATGTCTTGTCTCCACCCCCCTCCAGGTGTCGCCCATCTGCCCCATTATCCCCGGTGTATTTATACCTGTGTTCTCTGTTTGTCTGTTGCCAGGTCGTTTTGTTCGTTTAGTCTACCAGCATTTCCCCCCCTTGTTCCTGTCTGTTTCTAGTTCCTGTTTTGTATTTTTCATGATTTCTGACCATTCTGCCTGCCCTGACCCTGAGCCTGCCCTGACCCTGAGACTGCCAGCCCTGACCCTGAGCCTGCCTGCCCTGACCCTGAGCCTGCCTGCCCTGACCCTGAGACTGCCAGCCCTGACCCTGAGCCTGCCTGCCCTGACCCTGAGCCTGCCTGCCCTGACCCTGAACCTGCCTGTCCTGACCCTGAGACTGCCTGCCCTGACCCTGAGCCTGCCTGCCCTGACCCTGAACCTGCCTGCCCTGACCCTGAGACTGCCTGCCCTGACCCTGAGCCTGCCTGCCGTTCTGTACCTTTTGGACTCTGATGTGGATTACTGACCTCTGCCTGCCCTTGACCTGTCGTTTTGCCTGCCCCCTGTTCAAGTAATAAACTTGTGTTACTTCGACACTGTCTGCATCTGGGTCTTCCCTAAAACGTGATAACAGGAGGCTTCTCACACGGAGAGGAGGAGAGAGAGAGAGAGAGGACTCACAGGGTAGATGTAGGGAGCCAGGCTCACCCAATCAGACTGAGAGAGAAAGAGAGAGTCAGAGAGAGAGAGAGAGAGAGAGAGAGAGAGAGAGAGAGAGAGAGAGAGAGAGAGAGAGAGAGAGAGAGAGAGAGAGAAGACTCCTCCTCCCTCAGGTCTATCTCCCCTCCCTCTCTCCTTCTCCACCTCCCTCTCCCTTCCTTCTCTCCACCTCCCTCAGGTCTATCTCCCCTCCCTCTCTCCTTCTCCACCTCCCTCTCCCTTCCTTCTCTCCACCTCCCTCAGGTCTATCTCCCCTCCCTCTCCTTCTCCACCTCCCTCTCCCTTCCTCCCTCTCCCTTCCTTCTCTCCACCTCCCTCAGGTCTATCTCCCCTCCCTCTCTCCTTCTCCACCTCCCTCTCCCTTCCTCCTCTCCACCTCCCTCAGGTCTATCTCCCCTCCCTCTCTCCTTCTCCACCTCCCTCTCCCTTCCTCCTCTCCTCCTCCCTCAGGTCTATCTCCCCTCCCTCCCTCCTTCTCCACCTCCCTCTCCCTTCCTCCCTCTCCCTTCCTCCTCTCCACCTCCCTCAGGTCTATCGCCCCTCTCTCCCTCCCTCCTTCTCCACCTCCCTCTCCCTTCCTCCCTCTCCCTTCCTCCTCTCCACCTCCCTCAGGTCTATCGCTCCTCCCTCCCTCCCTCCTTCTCCACCTCCCTCTCCCTTCCTCCCTCTCCCTTCCTCCTCTCCACCTCCCTCAGGTCTATCGCCCCTCCCTCCCTCCCTCCTTATCCACCTCCCTCTCCCTTCCTCCCTCTCTGGTGCTCCTATGAAATGCTGATGTGGATTCTACTCTCCCTCCCGCCTCTCCTCCCTCTCTCCTTCAGGTCTATCTCTCTTCCCTCCTCTCCTCCCTCTTCTGTCAGGGCTATCTCCCTCCCTCCCTCTCCCTCCCTCCCTCCCTCCCTCCCTCCCTCCCTCCCTCCCTCCCTCCCTCCCTCCCTCCCTCCCTCAGGTCTATCTTTCTTCCCTCCTCTCCTCCCTCTTCTTTCAGGTCTATCTCCCCCCTCCCTCCCTCCCTCAGGTCTCTCTCTCCCCCCTCTCTTCCCTGTGGCAGTGGATCAGATGCCCCTCAGGGAAATCATTACTTGGCATCATTACCATTCAAACACTTTTATGTACCAGCTCCTGGTTCCTCCCCTCCCTCCATCCCTCCTCTCCTCTCTCCCTCGCTCCATCGCTCGATTGCTCGATTAAGTTTATGGAGGGGAGGAGAAGGAGAAAGAGAAAAATACCTTTAAACACTGGCTCCAATAAATAGGTGTTCATGGAGATCCCTTTGATTAGACTCTGTTAGGGCACCGGTCTGTATATCCTCCTAGGAGACCAGCCCAATCCTCTCCCATGATTAGAATGAAGCCCAGTGTTTCCATTGAGAGCCCTCGGCCATGTAAACTCTGGCTATTGGTGCAGAATAATAGACAATCCCCAAATGTTTAAAATAGAGCCGTTTGTTTCCAATGAGAGTCATGGTTATTGGTGCAGATTGAGTACAGAAGACCATTAGCAGACGTGTGTGTGTGTGTGTGTGTGTGTGTGTGTGTGTGTGTGTGTGTGTGTGTGTGTGTGTGTGTGTGTGTGTGTGTGTGTGTGTGTGTGTGTGTGTGTGTGTGTGTGTGTGTGTTAGCTGATTGGTAGTGTTGTGGTGGAAGTTAGTACAGCTACTGGCGGAGGGAGGGTGTAACGTACTGGAAGATCTCGGTCCTATAAATACTGAGGTGGGTTGAAGAAATGGAGGGAGGGTGTAACGTACTGGAAGATCTCTGTCCTATAAACACTGAGGTGTGTTGAAGAAACGGAGGGAGGGTGTAACGTACTGGAAGATCTCTGTCCTATAAACACTGAGGTGGGTTGAAGAAACGGAGGGAGGGTGTAACATACTGGAAGATCTCGGTCCTATAAATACTGAGGTGGGTTGAAGAAACGGAGGGAGGGTGTAACGTACTGGAAGATCTCTGAACTATAAATACTGAGGTGGGTTGAAGAAACGGAGGGAGGGTGTAACATACTGGAAGATCTCTGAACTATAAATACTGAGGTGGGTTGAAGAAACGGAGGGAGGGTGTAACATACTGGAAGATCTCGGTCCTATAAACGCTGAGGTGGGTTGAAGAAACGGAGGGAGGGTGTAACCTACTGGAAGATCTCGGTCCTATAAATACTGAGGTGGGTTGAAAAAACGGAGGGAGGGTGTAACGTACTGGAAGATCTCTGTCCTATAAATACTGAGGTGGGTTGAAGAAACGGAGGGAGGGTGTAACCTAATGGAAGATCTCGGTCCTATAAATGATGAGAGGGTGATTGCGTCAGGACATCATGTGGAACACATTATGGAGATATAAGCATACAAATGTCCAATAATCAATGTTTATACATAAAGTTTTCTTTGATAGTTTACCAATAATGGATACCTCAATTATCTCAGTACTGTCTGTGTCTGTATTGATACCTCTGTCTCAGTACTGTCTGTGTCTGTATTGATACTGTCTCAGTACTGTCTGTGTCTGTATTGATACCTCTGTCTCAGTACTGTCTGTGTCTGTATTGAGGCTGTCTCAGTACTGTCTGTGTCTGTATTGAGACTGTCTCAGTACTGTCTGTGTCTGTATTGATACCTCTGTCTCAGTACTGTCTGTGTCTGTATTGATACTGTCTCAGTACTGTCTGTGTCTGTATTGAGACTGTCTCAGTACTGTCTGTGTCTGTATTGGGACTGTCTCAGTACTGTCTGTGTCTGTATTGAGGCTGTCTCAGTACTGTCTGTGTCTGTATTGATACTGTCTCAGTACTGTCTGTGTCTGTATTGAGACTGTCTCAGTACTGTCAGTGTCTGTATTGAGACCTCTGTCTCAGTACTGTCTGTGTCTGTATTGAGGCTGTCTCAGTACTGTCTGTGTCTGTATTGATACTGTCTCAGTACTGTCTGTGTCTGTATTGAGACCTCTGTCTCAGTACTGTCTGTGTCTGTATTGATACCTCTGTCTCAGTACTGTCTGTGTCTGTATTGAGGCTGTCTCAGTACTGTCTGTGTCTGTATTGATACTGTCTCAGTACTGTCTGTGTCTGTATTGAGACCTCTGTCTCAGTACTGTCTGTGTCTGTATTGATACCTCTGTCTCAGTACTGTCTGTGTCTGTATTGAGGCTGTCTCAGTACTGTCTGTGTCTGTATTGAGACTGTCTCAGTACTGTCTGTGTCTGTATTGAGGCTGTCTCAGTACTGTCTGTGTCTGTATTGAGACTGTCTCAGTACTGTCTGTGTCTGTATTGATACTGTCTCAGTACTGTCTGTGCCTGTATTGATACCTCTGTCTCAGTACTGTCAGTGTCTGTATTGAGACTGTCTCAGTACTGTCTGTGTCTGTATTGATACTGTCTCAGTACTGTCAGTGTCTGTATTGAGGCTGTCTCAGTACTGTCTGTGTCTGTATTGATACTGTCTCAGTACTGTCTGTGTCTGTATTGAGACCTCTGTCTCAGTACTGTCTGTGTCTGTATTGATACCTCTGTCTCAGTACTGTCTGTGTCTGTATTGATACCTCTGTCTCAGTACTGTCTGTGTCTGTATTGAGGCTGTCTCAGTACTGTCTGTGTCTGTATTGATACTGTCTCAGTACTGTCTGTGTCTGTATTGATACCTCTGTCTCAGTACTGTCTGTGTCTGTATTGAGGCTGTCTCAGTACTGTCTGTGTCTGTATTGAGACTGTCTCAGTACTGTCTGTGTCTGTATTGAGGCTGTCTCAGTACTGTCTGTGTCTGTATTGAGACTGTCTCAGTACTGTCTGTGTCTGTATTGATACTGTCTCAGTACTGTCTGTGCCTGTATTGATACCTCTGTCTCAGTACTGTCAGTGTCTGTATTGAGACTGTCTCAGTACTGTCTGTGTCTGTATTGATACCTCTGTCTCAGTACTGTCTGTGTCTGTATTGAGGCTGTCTCAGTACTGTCTGTGTCTGTATTAAGGCTGTCTCAGTACTGTCTGTGTCTGTATTGGGACTGTCTCAGTACTGTCTGTGTCTGTATTGATACCTCTGTCTCAGTACTGTCTGTGTCTGTATTGAGACTGTCTCAGTACTGTCTGTGTCTGTATTGAGACTGTCTCAGTACTGTCTGTGTCTGTATTGATACCTCTGTCTCAGTACTGTCTGTGTCTGTATTAAGACTGTCTCAGTACTGTCTGTGTCTGTATTGAGACTGTCTCAGTACTGTCTGTGTCTGTATTGATACCTCTGTCTCAGTACTGTCTGTGTCTGTATTGTGTCTGTCTCAGTACTGTCCGTGTCTGTATTGAGACTGTCTCAGTACTGTCTGTGTCTGTATTGATACCTCTGTCTCAGTACTGTCTGTGTCTGTATTGAGGCTGTCTCAGTACTGTCTGTGTCTGTATTGGGACTGTCTCAGTACTGTCTGTGTCTGTATTGAGACCTCTGTCTCAGTACTGTCAGTGTCTGTATTGATACCTCTGTCTCAGTACTGTCAGTGTCTGTATTGATACCTCTGTCTCAGTACTGGCTGTGTCTGTATTGATACCTCTGTCTCAGTACTGTCTGTGTCTGTATTGAGACTGTCTCAGTACTGTCTGTGTCTGTATTGATACCTCTGTCTCAGTACTGTCTGTGTCTGTATTGAGACTGTCTCAGTACTGTCTGTGTCTGTATTGATACCTCTGTCTCAGTACTGTCTGTGTCTGTATTGAGGCTGTCTCAGTACTGTCAGTGTCTGTATTGATACTGTCTCAGTGCTGTCTGTGTCTGTATTGAGGCTGTCTCAGTACTGTCTGTGTCTGTATTGATACTGTCTCAGTACTGTCAGTGTCTGTATTAAGGCTGTCTCAGTACTGTCTGTGTCTGTATTGGGACTGTCTCAGTACTGTCTGTGTCTGTATTGATACCTCTGACTCAGTACTGTCTGTGTCTGTATTGAGGCTGTCTCAGTACTGTCTGTGTCTGTATTAAGGCTGTCTCAGTACTGTCTGTGTCTGTATTGAGACTGTCTCAGTACTGTCTGTGTCTGTATTGAGACTGTCTCAGTACTGTCTGTGTCTGTATTAAGGCTGTCTCAGTACTGTCTGTGTCTGTATTGAGACTGTCTCAGTACTGTCTGTGTCTGTATTGAGACTGTCTTAGTACTGTCTGTGTCTGTATTGAGACTGTCTTAGTACTGTCAGTGTCTGTATTAAGGCTGTCTCAGTACTGTCTGTGTCTGTATTGAGACTGTCTCAGTACTGTCTGTGTCTGTATTAAGGCTGTCTCAGTACTGTCTGTGTCTGTATTGAGACTGTCTTAGTACTGTCAGTGTCTGTATTGAGAACTCTGTTGACAGAACAGCACTGTAAATAAGGCCCCCTGCCCCCCCCCTCATTAAGGTCCCCTGCCCCCCCTCAGTAAGGCCCCCAGCCCCCCTCAGTAAGGCACCCAGCCCCCCTCAGTAAGGCCCCCTGCCCCCCTCAGTAAGGCCCCCTGCCCCCCCTCAGTAAGGCCCCCAGCCCCCCCCTCAGTAAGGCCCCCAGCCCCCCTCAGTAAGGCCCCCTGCCCCCCCCTCAGTAAGGCCCCCTGCCCCCCCTCAGTAAGGTCCCCTGCCCCCCCTCAGTAAGGCCCCCAGCCCCCCTCAGTAAGGCCCCCTGCCGCCCCTCAGTAAGGCCCCCTGCCCCCCCTCAGTAAGGCCCCCAGCCCCCCTCAGTAAGGCCCCCTGCCGCCTCTCAGTAAGGCCCCCTGCCGCCCCTCAGTAAGGCCCCCTGCCCCCCCTCAGTAAGGCCCCCAGCCCCCCCCTCAGTAAGGCCCCCAGCCCCCCTCAGTAAGGCCCCCTGCCCCCCCTCAGTAAGGCACCCTGCCCCCCCTCAGTAAGGCCCCCTGCTCCCCCTCAGTAAGGCCCCCTGCCCCCCCTCAGTAAGGTCCCCTGCCCCCCCTCAGTAAGGTCCCCTGCCCCCCTCAGTAAGGCCCCCTGCCCCCCCTCAGTAAGGCCCCCTGCCCCCCCTCAGTAAGGCCCCCAGCCCCCCCTCAGTAAGGCCCCCAGCCCCCCTCAGTAAGGCCCCCTGCCTCCCCTCAGTAAGGCCCCCTGCCGCCCCTCAGTAAGGCCTCCTGCCCCCCCTCAGTAAGGCCCCCTGCCCCCCTCAGTAAGGCCCCCTGCCCCCCTCAGTAAGGCCCCCTGCCCCCCCTCAGTAAGGCCCCCTACCCCCCCTCAGTAAGGCCCCCTGCCCCCCCTCAGTAAGGCCCCCTGCCCCCCCTCAGTAAGGCCTCCTGCCCCCCCTCAGTAAGGCCCCCTGCCCCCCCCCCCTCAGTAAGGCCCCCTGCTCCCCCTCAGTAAGGCCCCCTGCCCCCCCTCAGTAAGGCATCCTGCCCCCCCTCAGTAAGGCCTCCTGCCCCCCCTCAGTAAGGCCTCCTGCCCCCCCTCAGTAAGGCCCCCTGCCCCCCCTCAGTAAGGCCCCCTGCCCCCCCTCAGTAAGGCCTCCTGCCCCCCCCCCTCAGTAAGGCCCCCTGCCCCGCCTCAGTAAGGCCCCCTGCCCCGCCTCAGTAAGGCCCCCTGCCCCCCCTCAGTAAGGCCCCCTGCCCCCCCCTCAGTAAGGCCCCCAG
>NC_092096.1:7733895-7788895 GCF_045679555.1 Salvelinus alpinus | reverse complement strand
CTGTTACAGTTGATAGATAGAGACTGTTACAGTAGATAGAGACGGTTACAGTAGATAGAGACTGTTACACTACAGTAGATAGAGGCTGTTACAGTTGATAGATAGAGACTGTTACAGTAGATAGAGACTGTTACAGTAGATAGAGACTGTTACAGTAGATAGCGACTGTTACAGTAGATAGAGACTGTTACAGAAGATAGAGACTGTTACAGTAGATAGAGACTGTTACAGAAGATAGAGACTGTTACAGTAGATATAGACTGTTACACTACAGTAGATAGAGGCTGTTACAGTTGATAGATAGAGACTGTTACAGTAGATAGAGACTGTTACAGTAGATACAGACTGTTACACTACAGTAGATAGAGGCTGTTACAGTTGATAGATAGAAACTGTTACAGTAGATACAGACTGTTACAGTAGATAGAGACTGTTACAGTAGATAGAGACTGTTACTGTAGATAGAGACTGTTACAGTAGATAGAGACTGTTACTGTAGATAGAGACTGTTACAGTAGATAGAGACTGTTACAGTAGATAGAGGCTGTTACAGTAGACAGATAGAGACTGTTACAGTAGATAGAGGCTGTTACTGTAGACAGATAGATAATGATACAGTAGATATAGGCTGTTACAGTAGACAGATAGAGACTGTTACAGTAGATACAGACTGTTACAGTAGATAGAGGCTGTTACATTAGATAGAGACTGGTACAGTAGATAGAGACTGTTACAGTATATAGAGACTGTTACAGTAGATAGAGACTGTTACAGTAGATAGAGGCTGTTACAGTATATAGAGACTGTTACAGTAGATAGAGGCTGTTACAGTAGACAGAGACTGTTACAGTAGACAGATAGAGACTGTTACAGTAGATATACACTGTTACAGTAGATAGAGACTGTTACAGTAGATAGAGACTGTTACAGTAGATAGAGACTGTTACAGTATATAGAGACTGTTACAGTAGATATATAGAGACTGTTACAGTAGATAGAGACTGTTACAGTGGATAGAGACTGTTACAGTAGATAGATAGAGACTGTTACAGTAGATAGAGACTGTTACAGTAGATAGAGACTGTTACAGTAGATAGAGACTGTTACAGTAGATAGAGACTGTTACAGTAGATAGATAGAGAATGTTACAGTAGATAGAGACTGTTACAGTAGATAGATAGAGACTGTTACAGTAGATAGAGACTGTTACAGTAGATAGAGACTGTTACAGTAGATAGATAGAGACTGTTACAGTAGATAGAGACTGTTACAGTAGATAGATAGAGACTGTTACAGTAGATAGAGACTGTTACAGTAGATAGAAACTGTTACAGTAGATAGATAGAGACTGTTACAGTAGATAGAAACTGTTACAGTAGATAGATAGAGACTGTTACAGTAGATAGAGGATGTTACAGTAGATAGATAGAGACTGTTACAGTAGATAGAGACTGTTACAGTAGATAGAAACTGTTACAGTAGATAGATAGAGACTGTTACAGTAGATAGAGACTGTTACAGTAGATAGATAGAGACTGTTACAGTAGATAGAGACTGTTACAGTAGATAGAAACTGTTACAGTAGATAGATAGAGACTGTTACAGTAGATAGAGGATGTTACAGTAGATAGATAGAGACTGTTACAGTACAGTACATCAACATATCAAGGCTGTTAACACCTCTAGTGGAGTGGAATGAAAGCACAAACAGACTGATACCCAGGCTATGAACAAACACTCACAGCTAGCAGACTATTACAGCTAGTGGAATGATAGCACTAACAGACTGATTCCCAGGCTATGAACAGACAGACACAGCTAGCAGACTGTATTACAGCTAGTGGAATGATAGCACAAACAGACTGATTCCCAGGCTATGAACAGACAGACACAGCTAGCAGACTGTATTACAGCTAGTGGAATGATAGCACAAACAGACTGATTCCCAGGCTATGAACAGACAGCCACAGCTAGCAGACTGTATTACAGCTATCTGCCTCGTTCTCTGTTTACTTTGTAGCAGCCCATACCTGATTCCCTTCCCTCGAGAATAGCATCAACACACCTAACAATCACAACCGCACACAAACACAAACTGTACAGTAATTAGCGCTGACCATCCCGTCACGGGTTCAGGGGTTCGGTGTTGGAGGGGGGAGGAGGGGGGAGCTGGCCTCTAGGAGTCTCTAGGGTACCCATTAGGACTGAGGCATAGAGACTTTACACTTCCACCCCCTGCTCACGCTACCGCGCAATTACCACAGCTAGGACATGCTAATACTGCTACTGTCTCTCTACTGAACAATAACAGCTAGGACATGCTAATACTGCTACTGTCTCTCTACAGAATAATAACAGCTAGGACATGCTAATACTGCTACTGTCTCTACTGAACAATAACAGCTAGGCCATGCTAATACTGCTACTGTCTCTCTACTGAATAATAACAGCTAGGACATGCTAATACTGCTACTGTCTCTCTACTGAACAATAACAGATAGGACATGCTAATACTGCTACTGTCTCTCTACTGAACAATGACAGCTAGGCCATGCTACTGTTTCTCTACTGTACTGAACAATAACAGCTAGGACATGCTAATACTGCTACTGTCTCTCTACTGAACAATAACAGATAGGACATGCTAATACTGCTACTGTCTCTCTGCTGAACAATAACAGCTAGGACATGCTAATACTGCTACTGTCTCTCTACTGAACAATAACAGCTAGGCCATGCTAATACTGCTACTGTCTCTCTACTGAACAATAACAGCTAGGACATGCTACTGTCTCTCTACTGAACAATAACAGCTAGGACATGCTAATACTGCTACTGTCTCTCTACTGAACAATAACAGCTAGGACATGCTAATACTGCTACTGTCTCTCTACTGAACAATAACAGCTAGGACATGCTAATACTGCTACTGTCTCTCTACTGTACAATAACAGCTAGGACATGCTAATACTGCTACTGTCTCTCTACTGAACAATAACAGCTAGGACATGCTAATACTGCTACTGTCTCTCTACTGAACAATAACAGCTAGGACATGCTAATACTGCTACTGTCTCTCTACTGAACAATAACAGCTAGGCCATGCTAATACTGCTACTGTCTCTCTACTGAACAATAACAGCTAGGACATGCTAATACTGCTACTGTCTCTCTACTGAACAATAACAGCTAGGCCATGCTAATACTGCTACTGTCTCTCTACTGAACAATAACAGCTATGCCATGCTAATACTGCTACTGTCTCTCTACTGAACAATAACAGCTAGGCCATGCTAACACTGCTACTGTCTCTCTACTGAACAATAACAGCTAGGCCATGCTAATACTGCTACTGTCTCTCTACTGAACAATGACAGCTAGGACATGCTAATACTGCTACTGTCTCTCTACTGAACAATAACAGCTAGGACATGCTACTGTCTCTCTACTGAACAATAACAGCTAGGACATGCTACTGTCTCTCTACTGAACAATGACAGCTAGGCCATGCTACTGTCTCTCTACTGAACAATAACAGCTAGGCCATGCTAATACTGCTACTGTCTCTCTACTGAACAATAACAGCTAGGCCATGCTACTGTCTCTCTACTGAACAATAACAGCTAGGCCATGCTAATACTGCTACTGTCTCTCTACTGAACAATAACAGCTAGGCCATGCTAATACTGCTACTGTCTCTCTACTGAACAATAACAGCTAGGCCATGCTACGGTCTCTCTACTGAACAATAGCAGCTAGGCCATGCTAATACTGCTACTGTTTCTCTGCTGAACAATAACAGCTAGGCCATGCTAATACTGCTACTGTCTCTCTACTGAACAATAACAGCTAGGCCATGCTAATACTGCTACTGTCTCTCTACTGAACAATAACAGCTAGGCCATGCTACTGTTTCTCTACTGAACAATAACAGCTATGCCTGTTTCATCAGTGGATTTAGCTGTTGTTGTTAACATCACACTGGTCCACAGCCCCTTTAGTAACGTGTTGAGAGAGAGAGAGAGAGAGAGAGAGAGAGAGAGAGAGAGAGAGAGAGAGAGAGAGAGAGAGAGACAGAGACAGAGACAGAGACAGAGAGAGAGAGAGAGAGAGAGAGAGAGAGAGAGAGAGAGAGAGAGAGAGAGAGAGAGAGAGAGAGAGAGAGAGAGAGAGAGAGAGAGAGAGAGACATTATACACCACATACACACCCATTGGTCTCAGTACCTCCCACTATTCTAGTCAGCTAACCATTATACAGAGGGAGAGGAGGGGGTATCCGTGTCATTGAGTCTCTTCCGGACGCCATTTCACCCAACAAAATAAGACATTTAATGGCCGGCACGACGCATCCCCGCGCCAAACAAGCTGGGTGGGTCGGAGAGAGAGAGAAATTTTTTTTAGAGAAAATTGCCTTCTGAATAATCCGCTCCTCTCTGCTTTGCGTCCTAAACGGTAACCTGTTTCCCTATGAGCTCTGGTCAAAAGTAGTGCGCTACATAGGGACTATAGTGTCGTTTGGGACGGTGCTCTCTCCCTTCTGCCTGAAAGGTTCTCTGAAGGTTATTGTTGAGAATAATGCTGTTTCCTGGCCCTCCCGCAGATGACAATCATCTTTCCAATTTGTTTGAGATTAGGTCATAGGGAAACGCTGCATCGTAAACACACAGGGCCGTGGACGATAGAGAGAGGACGGAGGGGAGGAAAGCGGACGGAGGACGGAGGGGAGGAAAGCGAAGGGAAGGATAGATGCTGTTGGACGCCTCATAGCTTTGATTACCGTGACAGTGGCTGAGTCTTCAATAGCACCCTTTTTCCCTATGTAGTGCACTACTTTAGACCAGGGCCCTATTCCCTATGTAGTGCACTACTTTAGACCAGAGCCCTATTCCCTATGTAGTGCACTACTTTAGACCAGGGCCCTATTCCCTATGTAGTGCACTACTATAGACCAGGGCCCTATTCCCTATGTAGTGCACTACTTTAGACCAGGGCCCTATTCCCTATATAGTGCACTACTTTAGACCAGGGCCCATAGAGTGGCATTTAGGATGTACCCATGACACTGGCTAAGGTGGAAGCCAGGCCACAAACAGACCTATATTCACTGTGTTGATTGGATAGTGTGTGCGTGTGTGTGTGTGTGCGTTTGTGCGTGTTTGTGGTTGTGTGTGTGTGTGTGTGTGTGTGTGTGTGTGTGTGTGTGTGTGTGTGTGTGTGTGTGTGTGTGTGTGTGTGTGTGTGTGTGTGTGTGTGTGTGTGTGTCTGAGTGTGTATGTGTGTGGGTGTGTGTGGGTGTGTGTCTGAGAGTGTCTGAGTGTGTCTGTGTGTGTGTGTGTGTGTGTGTGTGTGTGTGTGTGTGTGTGTGTGTGTGTGTGTGTGTGTGTGTGTGTGTGTGTGTGTGTGTGTGTGTGTGTGTGTGTGTGTGTGTGTGTGTGTGTGTGTCTGAGTGTGTGTGTGTGTGTGTGTCTGTGTGTGTCTGAGTGTGTCTCAGTATGTGTGTGTGTATTCTTACATTTCTGTGTTGACTGTAACAGCAAGATGCCACCACCCCTCGTCCTGATAAAATGTAATGTTTGATTGGTGGGCAGATCCGTCTACACACTGTAGCATAGATTCAACAGCTTCAAAAGGAGCGAAACCCAAATATATTATTTGAGTGAATGATTTTCTTTGAGATATTTCCCCCAGAATGCATTTGCGGTGTTGCACAATCCAGGAGAACACTTTCTTTGTACCAGTCCCCCTCTCTTCCTGTCACTGTGTACATTCATAAAAGCAGACAGTCAGATGTCCCCCTCTCTTCCTGTCACTGTGTACATTCATAAAAGCAGACAGTCAGATGTCCCCCTCTCTTCCTGTCACTGTGTACATTCATAAAAGCAGACAGTCAGATGTCCCCCTCTCTTCCTGTCACTGTGTACATTCATAAAAGCAGACAGTCAGATGTCCCCCTGTCTTCCTGTCACTGTGTACATTCATAAAAGCAGACAGTCAGATGTCCCCCTGTCTTCCTGTCACTGTGTACATTCATAAAAGCAGACAGTCAGATGTCCCCCTCTCTTCCTGTCACATTGTACATTCATAAAAGCAGACAGTCAGATGTCCCCCTCTCTTCCTGTCACATTGTACATTCATAAAAGCAGACAGTCAGATGTCCCCCTCTCTTCCTGTCACTGTGTACATTCATAAAAGCAGACAGTCAGATGTCCCCCTCTCTTCCTGTCACTGTGTACATTCATAAAAGCAGACAGTCAGATGTCCCCCTCTCTTTCTGTCACTGTGTACATTCATAAAAGCAGACAGTCAGATGTAATAGATCTAACCACCATGTTAGTGGACGGCCAGCCCTCGTTCTACAGAGTCATGTTAGTGGACGGCCAGCCCTCGTTCTACAGAGCCATGTTAGTGGACGGCCAGCCCTCGTTCTACAGAGACATGTTAGTGGACGGCCAGCCCTCGTTCTACAGAGACATGTTAGTGGACGGCCAGCCCTCGTTCTACAGAGACATGTTAGTGGACGGCCAGCCCTCGTTCTACAGATCCATGTTAGTGGACGGCCAGCCCTCGTTCTACAGAGACATGTTAGTGGACGGCCAGCCCTCGTTCTACAGAGACACGTTAGTGGATGGCCAGCCCTCGTTCTACAGAGACATGTTAGTGGACGGCCAGCCCTCGTTCTACAGAGCCATGTTAGTGGACGGCCAGCCCTCGTTCTACAGAGACATGTTAGTGGACGGCCAGCCCTCGTTCTACAGAGTCATGTTAGTGGACGGCCAGCCCTCGTTCTACAGAGACATGTTAGAGGACGGCCAGCCCTCGTTATACAGAGACATGTTAGTGGACGGCCAGCCCTCGTTCTACAGAGACATGTTAGTGGACGGCCAGCCCTCGTTCTACAGAGACATGTTAGAGGACGGCCAGCCCTCGTTATACAGAGACATGTTAGTGGACGGCCAGCCCTCGTTCTACAGAGACATGTTAGTGGACGGCCAGCCCTCGTTCTACAGAGACATGTTAGTGGACGGCCAGCCCTCGTTTTACAGAGACATGTTAGTGGACGGCCAGCCCTCGTTCTACAGAGTCATGTTAGTGGACGGCCAGCCCTCGTTCTACAGAGCCATGTTAGTGGACGGCCAGCCCTCGTTCTACAGAGACATGCTAGTGGACGGCCAGCCCTCGTTCTACAGAGACATGTTAGTGGACGGCCAGCCCTCGTTCTACAGAGACATGTTAGAGGACGGCCAGCCCTCGTTCTACAGAGACATGTTAGTGGACGGCCAGCCCTCGTTCTACAGAGACATGTTAGTGGGCGGCCAGCCCTCGTTCTACAGAGACATGTTAGTGTCATACAGAGTCATGTTAGTGGACGGCCAGCCCTCGTTCTACAGAGACATGTTAGTGGACGGCCAGCCCTCGTTCTACAGAGACATGTTAGTGGACGGCCAGCCCTCGTTCTACAGAGACATGTTAGTGGACGGCCAGCCCTCGTTCTACAGAGACATGTTAGTGGACGGCCAGCCCTCGTTTTACAGAGACATGTTAGTGGACGGCCAGCCCTCGTTCTACAGAGTCATGTTAGTGGACGGCCAGCCCTCGTTTTACAGAGCCATGTTAGTGGACGGCCAGCCCTCGTTCTACAGAGACATGCTAGTGGACGGCCAGCCCTCGTTCTACAGAGACATGTTAGTGGACGGCCAGCCCTCGTTCTACAGAGACATGTTAGAGGACGGCCAGCCCTCGTTCTACAGAGACATGTTAGTGGACGGCCAGCCCTCGTTCTACAGAGACATGTTAGTGGACGGCCAGCCCTCGTTATACAGAGACATGTTAGTGGACGGCCAGCCCTCGTTCTACAGAGACATGTTAGTGGACGGCCAGCCCTCGTTCTACAGAGACATGTTAGAGGACGGCCAGCCCTCGTTATACAGAGACATGTTAGTGGACGGCCAGCCCTCGTTCTACAGAGACATGTTAGTGGACGGCCAGCCCTCGTTCTACAGAGACATGTTAGTGGACGGCCAGCCCTCGTTTTACAGAGACATGTTAGTGGACGGCCAGCCCTCGTTCTACAGAGTCATGTTAGTGGACGGCCAGCCCTCGTTCTACAGAGCCATGTTAGTGGACGGCCAGCCCTCGTTCTACAGAGACATGCTAGTGGACGGCCAGCCCTCGTTCTACAGAGACATGTTAGTGGACGGCCAGCCCTCGTTCTACAGAGACATGTTAGAGGACGGCCAGCCCTCGTTCTACAGAGACATGTTAGTGGACGGCCAGCCCTCGTTCTACAGAGACATGTTAGTGGGCGGCCAGCCCTCGTTCTACAGAGACATGTTAGTGTCATACAGAGTCATGTTAGTGGACGGCCAGCCCTCGTTCTACAGAGACATGTTAGTGGACGGCCAGCCCTCGTTCTACAGAGACATGTTAGTGGACGGCCAGCCCTCGTTCTACAGAGACATGTTAGTGGACGGCCAGCCCTCGTTCTACAGAGACATGTTAGTGGACGGCCAGCCCTCGTTTTACAGAGACATGTTAGTGGACGGCCAGCCCTCGTTCTACAGAGTCATGTTAGTGGACGGCCAGCCCTCGTTTTACAGAGCCATGTTAGTGGACGGCCAGCCCTCGTTCTACAGAGACATGCTAGTGGACGGCCAGCCCTCGTTCTACAGAGACATGTTAGTGGACGGCCAGCCCTCGTTCTACAGAGACATGTTAGAGGACGGCCAGCCCTCGTTCTACAGAGACATGTTAGTGGACGGCCAGCCCTCGTTCTACAGAGACATGTTAGTGGACGGCCAGCCCTCGTTATACAGAGACATGTTAGTGGACGGCCAGCCCTCGTTCTACAGATCCATGTTAGTGGACGGCCAGCCCTCGTTCTACAGAGACATGTTCGTGGACGGCCAGCCCTCGTTCTACAGATCCATGTTAGTGGACGGCCAGCCCTCGTTCTACAGAGACATGTTAGTGGACGGCCAGCCCTCGTTCTACAGAGCCATGTTAGTGGACGGCCAGCCCTCGTTCTACAGAGACATGTTGGTGGACGGCCAGCCCTCGTTCTACAGAGACATGTTAGTGGGCGGCCAGCCCTCGTTCTACAGATCCATGTTAGTGGACGGCCAGCCCTCGTTCTACAGAGTCATGTTAGTGGACGGCCAGCCCTCGTTCTACAGAGACATGTTAGTGGACGGCCAGCCCTCGTTCTACAGAGACATGTTAGTGGACGGCCCGCCCTCGTTCTACAGAGACAAGTTAGTGGACGGCCAGCCCTCGTTCTACAGAGACATGTTAGTGGACGGCCAGCCCTCGTTCTACAGATCCATGTTAGTGGACGGCCAGCCCTCGTTCTACAGATCCATGTTAGTGGACGGCCAGCCCTCGTTCTACAGAGTCATGTTAGTGGACGGCCAGCCCTCGTTCTACAGAGACATGTTAGTGGACGGCCAGCCCTCGTTCTACAGAGACATGTTAGTGGGCGGCCAGCCCTCGTTCTACAGAGACATGTTAGTGTCATACAGAGTCATGTTAGTGGACGGCCAGCCCTCGTTCTACAGAGACATGTTAGTGGACGGCCAGCCCTCGTTCTACAGAGTCATGTTAGTGGACGGCCAGCCCTCGTTATACAGAGACATGTTAGTGGACGGCCAGCCCTCGTTCTACAGAGACATGTTAGTGGGCGGCCAGCCCTCGTTCTACAGATCCATGTTAGTGGACGGCCAGCCCTCGTTCTACAGAGACATGTTAGTGGACGGCCAGCCCTCGTTCTACAGAGACATGTTAGTGGACGGCCAGCCCTCGTTCTACAGAGTCATGTTAGTGGACGGCCAGCCCTCTTTCTACAGAGACATGTTAGTGGACGGCCAGCCCTCGTTCTACAGAGACATGTTGGTGGACGGCCAGCCCTCGTTCTACAGAGACATGTTAGTGGACGGCCAGCCCTCGTTCTACAGAGCCATGTTAGTGGACGGCCAGCCCTCGTTCTACAGAGACATGTTAGTGGACGGCCAGCCCTCGTTCTACAGAGACATGTTAGTGGACGGCCAGCCCTCGTTCTACAGAGCCATGTTAGTGGACGGCCAGCCCTCGTTCTACAGAGACATGTTAGTGGACGGCCAGCCCTCGTTCTACAGATCCAAGTTAGTGGACGGCCAGCCCTCGTTCTACAGAGACATGTTCGTGGACGGCCAGCCCTCGTTCTACAGATCCATGTTAGTGGACGGCCAGCCCTCGTTCTACAGAGACATGTTAGTGGACGGCCAGCCCTCGTTCTACAGAGCCATGTTAGTGGACGGCCAGCCCTCGTTCTACAGAGACATGTTGGTGGACGGCCAGCCCTCGTTCTACAGAGACATGTTAGTGGGCGGCCAGCCCTCGTTCTACAGATCCATGTTAGTGGACGGCCAGCCCTCGTTCTACAGAGTCATGTTAGTGGACGGCCAGCCCTCGTTCTACAGAGACATGTTAGTGGACGGCCAGCCCTCGTTCTACAGAGACATGTTAGTGGACGGCCAGCCCTCGTTCTACAGAGACATGTTAGTGGACGGCCAGCCCTCGTTCTACAGAGACATGTTAGTGGACGGCCAGCCCTCGTTCTACAGATCCATGTTAGTGGACGGCCAGCCCTCGTTCTACAGATCCATGTTAGTGGACGGCCAGCCCTCGTTCTACAGAGTCATGTTAGTGGACGGCCAGCCCTCGTTCTACAGATCCATGTTAGTGGACGGCCAGCCCTCGTTCTACAGAGACATGTTAGTGGGCGGCCAGCCCTCGTTCTACAGAGACATGTTAGTGTCATACAGAGTCATGTTAGTGGACGGCCAGCCCTCGTTCTACAGAGACATGTTAGTGGACGGCAAGCCCTCGTTCTACAGAGTCATGTTAGTGGACGGCCAGCCCTCGTTATACAGAGACATGTTAGTGGACGGCCAGCCCTCGTTCTACAGAGACATGTTAGTGGGCGGCCAGCCCTCGTTCTACAGATCCATGTTAGTGGACGGCCAGCCCTCGTTCTACAGAGACATGTTAGTGGACGGCCAGCCCTCGTTCTACAGAGACATGTTAGTGGACGGCCAGCCCTCGTTCTACAGAGTCATGTTAGTGGACGGCCAGCCCTCTTTCTACAGAGACATGTTAGTGGACGGCCAGCCCTCGTTCTACAGAGACATGTTGGTGGACGGCCAGCCCTCGTTCTACAGAGACATGTTAGTGGACGGCCAGCCCTCGTTCTACAGAGCCATGTTAGTGGACGGCCAGCCCTCGTTCTACAGAGACATGTTAGTGGACGGCCAGCCCTCGTTCTACAGAGACATGTTAGTGGACGGCCAGCCCTCGTTCTACAGAGCCATGTTAGTGGACGGCCAGCCCTCGTTCTACAGAGACATGTTAGTGGACGGCCAGCCCTCGTTCTACAGATCCATGTTAGTGGACGGCCAGCCCTCGTTCTACAGAGACATGTTAGTGGACGGCCAGCCCTCGTTCTACAGAGACATGTTAGTGGACGGCCAGCCCTCGTTCTACAGAGACATGTTAGTGGACGGCCAGCCCTCGTTCTACAGATCCATGTTAGTGGACGGCCAGCCCTCGTTCTACAGAGTCATGTTAGTGGACGGCCAGCCCTCGTTCTACAGAGTCATGTTAGTGGACGGCCAGCCCTCGTTCTACAGATCCATGTTAGTGGACGGCCAGCCCTCGTTCTACAGATCCATGTTAGTGGACGGCCAGCCCTCGTTCTACAGAGACATGTTAGTGGACGGCCAGCCCTCGTTTTACAGAGACATGTTAGTGGACGGCCAGCCCTCGTTCTACAGATCCATGTTAGTGGACGGCCAGCCCTCGTTCTACAGAGACATGTTAGTGGACGGCCAGCCCTCGTTCTACAGAGACATGTTAGTGGACGGCCAGCCCTCGTTCTACAGAGACATGTTAGTGGACGGCCAGCCCTCGTTCTACAGATCCATGTTAGTGGACGGCCAGCCCTCGTTCTACAGAGTCATGTTAGTGGACGGCCAGCCCTCGTTCTACAGAGTCATGTTAGTGGACGGCCAGCCCTCGTTCTACAGATCCATGTTATTTGTCGGCCAGCCCTCGTTCTACAGATCCATGTTAGTGGACGGCCAGCCCTCGTTCTACAGAGACATGTTAGTGGACGGCCAGCCCTCGTTTTACAGAGACATGTTAGTGGACGGCCAGCCCTCGTTCTACAGAGTCATGTTAGTGGACGGCCAGCCCTCGTTCTACAGAGCCATGTTAGTGGACGGCCAGCCCTCGTTCTACAGAGACATGTTAGTGGACGGCCAGCCCTCGTTCTACAGAGACATGTTAGTGGACGGCCAGCCCTCGTTCTACAGAGACATGTTAGTGGACGGCCAGCCCTCGTTCTACAGAGACATGTTAGTGGACGGCCAGCCCTCGTTCTACAGATCCATGTTAGTGGACGGCCAGCCCTCGTTCTACAGAGACATGTTAGTGGACGGCCAGCCCTCGTTCTACAGAGACACGTTAGTGGATGGCCAGCCCTCGTTCTACAGAGACATGTTAGTGGACGGCCAGCCCTCGTTCTACAGAGCCATGTTAGTGGACGGCCAGCCCTCGTTCTACAGAGACATGTTAGTGGACGGCCAGCCCTCGTTCTACAGAGTCATGTTAGTGGACGGCCAGCCCTCGTTCTACAGAGACATGTTAGAGGACGGCCAGCCCTCGTTATACAGAGACATGTTAGTGGACGGCCAGCCCTCGTTCTACAGAGACATGTTAGTGGACGGCCAGCCCTCGTTCTACAGAGACATGTTAGTGGACGGCCAGCCCTCGTTCTACAGAGACATGTTAGTGGACGGCCAGCCCTCGTTTTACAGAGACATGTTAGTGGACGGCCAGCCCTCGTTCTACAGAGTCATGTTAGTGGACGGCCAGCCCTCGTTCTACAGAGCCATGTTAGTGGACGGCCAGCCCTCGTTCTACAGAGACATGCTAGTGGACGGCCAGCCCTCGTTCTACAGAGACATGTTAGTGGACGGCCAGCCCTCGTTCTACAGAGACATGTTAGAGGACGGCCAGCCCTCGTTCTACAGAGACATGTTAGTGGGCGGCCAGCCCTCGTTCTACAGAGACATGTTAGTGTCATACAGAGTCATGTTAGTGGACGGCCAGCCCTCGTTCTACAGAGACATGTTAGTGGACGGCCAGCCCTCGTTCTACAGAGTCATGTTAGTGGACGGCCAGCCCTCGTTATACAGAGACATGTTAGTGGACGGCCAGCCCTCGTTCTACAGAGACATGTTAGTGGACGGCCAGCCCTCGTTCTACAGATCCATGTTAGTGGACGGCCAGCCCTCGTTCTACAGAGACATGTTAGTGGACGGCCAGCCCTCGTTCTACAGAGACATGTTAGTGGACGGCCAGCCCTCGTTCTACAGAGTCATGTTAGTGGACGGCCAGCCCTCGTTCTACAGAGACATGTTAGTGGACGGCCAGCCCTCGTTCTACAGAGACATGTTAGTGGACGGCCAGCCCTCGTTCTACAGAGACATGTTAGTGGACGGCCAGCCCTCGTTCTACAGAGCCATGTTAGTGGACGGCCAGCCCTCGTTCTACAGAGACATGTTAGTGGACGGCCAGCCCTCGTTCTACAGATCCATGTTAGTGGACGGCCAGCCCTCGTTCTACAGAGACATGTTAGTGGACGGCCAGCCCTCGTTCTACAGAGACATGTTAGTGGACGGCCAGCCCTCGTTCTACAGAGACATGTTAGTGGACGGCCAGCCCTCGTTCTACAGAGACATGTTAGTGGACGGCCAGCCCTCGTTCTACAGATCCATGTTAGTGGACGGCCAGCCCTCGTTCTACAGAGTCATGTTAGTGGACGGCCAGCCCTCGTTCTACAGAGTCATGTTAGCGGACGGCCAGCCCTCGTTCTACAGATCCATGTTAGTGGACGGCCAGCCCTCGTTCTACAGATCCATGTTAGTGGACGGCCAGCCCTCGTTCTACAGAGACATGTTAGTGGACGGCCAGCCCTCGTTCTACAGAGACATGTTAGTGGACGGCCAGCCCTCGTTCTACAGAGTCATGTTAGTGGACGGCCAGCCCTCGTTCTACAGAGTCATGTTAGTGGACGGCCAGCCCTCGTTCTACAGATCCATGTTAGTGGACGGCCAGCCCTCGTTCTACAGAGACATGTTAGTGGACGGGCAGCCCTCGTTCTACAGATCCATGTTAGTGGACGGCCAGCCCTCGTTCTACAGAGACATGTTAGTGGACGGCCAGCCCTCGTTCTACAGAGACATGTTAGTGGACGGCCAGCCCTCGTTCTACAGATCCATGTTAGTGGACGGCCAGCCCTCGTTCTACAGATCCATGTTAGTGGACGGCCAGCCCTCGTTCTACAGAGACATGTTAGTGGACGGCCAGCCCTCGTTCTACAGAGACATGTTAGTGGACGGCCAGCCCTCGTTCTACAGAGACATGTTAGTGGACGGCCAGCCCTCGTTCTACAGATCCATGTTAGTGGACGGCCAGCCCTCGTTCTACAGAGACATGTTAGTGGACGGCCAGCCCTCGTTCTACAGAGACATGTTAGTGGACGGCCAGCCCTCGTTCTACAGATCCATGTTAGTGGACGGCCAGCCCTCGTTCTACAGAGTCATGTTAGTGGACGGCCAGCCCTCGTTCTACAGAGTCATGTTAGTGGACGGCCAGCCCTCGTTCTACAGATCCATGTTAGTGGACGGCCAGCCCTCGTTCTACAGATCCATGTTAGTGGACGGCCAGCCCTCGTTCTACAGAGACATGTTAGTGGACGGCCAGCCCTCGTTCTACAGAGCCACGTTAGTGGACGGCCAGCCCTCGTTCTACAGAGCCATGTTAGTGGACGGCCAGCCCTCGTTCTACAGAGACATGTTAGTGGACGGCCAGCCCTCGTTCTACAGAGACATGTTAGTGGACGGCCAGCCCTCGTTCTACAGAGACATGTTAGTGGACGGCCAGCCCTCGTTCAAAAGATCCACGTTAGTGGACGGCCAGCCCTCGTTCTACAGAGACATGTTAGTGGACGGCCAGCCCTCGTTCTACAGAGTCATGTTAGTGTTATACAGAGACGTGTTAGTGTTATACAGAGACGTGTTAGTGTTATACAGAGACATGTTAGTGTTATACAGAGACATGTTAGTGTTATACAGAGACGTGTTAGTGTTATACAGAGACATGTTAGTGTTATACAGAGACATGTTAGTGTTATACAGAGACATGTTAGTGTTATACAGAGACGTGTTAGTGTTATACAGAGACATGTTAGTGATATACAGAGACATGTTAGTGTCATACAGAGACATGTTAGTGTCATACAGAGACATGTTAGTGTTATACAGAGACATGTTAGTGTTATACAGAGACATGTTAGTGTTATACAGAGACATGTTAGTGTTATACAGAGACATGTTAGTGTTATACAGAGACATGTTAGTGTTATACAGAGACGTGTTAGTGTCATACAGAGACATGTTAGTGTTATACAGAGACATGTTAGTGATATACAGAGACATGTTAGTGTCATACAGAGACATGTTAGTGTCATACAGAGACATGTTAGTGTTATACAGAGACATGTTAGTGTTATACAGAGACATGTTAGTGTCATACAGAGACATGTTAGTGTTATACAGAGACATGTTAGTGTTATACAGAGACATGTTAGTGTCATACAGAGACATGTTAGTGGTATACAGAGACATGTTAGTGTTATACAGAGACGTGTTAGTGTTATACAGAGACATGTTAGTGTTATACAGAGACATGTTAGTGTTATACAGAGACGTGTTAGTGTTATACAGAGACATGTTAGTGTCATACAGAGACATGTTAGTGTCATACAGAGACATGTTAGTGTTATACAGAGACATGTTAGTGTTATACAGAGACATGTTAGTGTTATACAGAGACATGTTAGTGTTATACAGAGACATGTTAGTGTCATACAGAGACATGTTAGTGTTATACAGAGACGTGTTAGTGTTATACAGAGACATGTTAGTGTCATACAGAGACATGTTAGTGTTAGTGTTATACAGAGACGTGTTAGTGTTATACAGAGACATGTTAGTGTTATACAGAGACGTGTTAGTGTTATACAGAGACATGTTAGTGTTAGTGTTATACAGAGACATGTTAGTGTCATACAGAGACATGTTAGTGTTATACAGAGACGTGTTAGTGTTATACAGAGACATGTTAGTGTCATACAGAGACATGTTAGTGTTATACAGAGACATGTTAGTGTTATACAGAGACATGTTAGTGTCATACAGAGACATGTTAGTGGTATACAGAGACATGTTAGTGTTATACAGAGACATGTTAGTGTCATACAGAGACATGTTAGTGTTATACAGAGACATGTTAGTGTCATACAGAGACATGTTAGTGTCATACAGAGACGTGTTAGTGTTATACAGAGACATGTTAGTGTTATACAGAGACATGTTAGTGTTATACAGAGACATGTTAGTGTTATACAGAGACATGTTAGTGTTATACAGAGACATGTTAGTGTCATACAGAGACATGTTAGTGTCATACAGAGACATGTTAGTGTCATACAGAGACATGTTAGTGTCATACAGAGACATGTTAGTGTTATACAGAGACATGTTAGTGGTATACAGAGACATGTTAGTGTTATACAGAGACATGTTAGTGTTATACAGAGACATGTTAGTGTTATACAGAGACATGTTAGTGTTATACAGAGACATGTTAGTGTTATACAGAGACATGTTAGTGTTATACAGAGACATGTTAGTGTTATACAGAGACATGTTAGTGTTATACAGAGACATGTTAGTGTTATACAGAGACATGTTGGTGTTATACAGAGACATGTTAGTGTTATACAGAGACATGTTAGTGTTATACAGAGACGTGTTAGTGTCATACAGAGACATGTTAGTGTTAGTGTCATACAGAGACATGTTAGTGTCATATAGAGACATGTTAGTGTTATACAGAGACATGTTAGTGTTATACAGAGACATGTTAGTGTTATACAGAGACATGTTAGTGTCATATAGAGACATGTTAGTGTTAGTGTTATACAGAGACGTGTTAGTGTTATACAGAGACATGTTAGTGTCATACAGAGACATGTTAGTGATATACAGAGACATGTTAGTGTTATACAGAGACGTGTTAGTGTCATACAGAGACATGTTAGTGTTATACAGAGACATGTTAGTGTCATACAGAGACATGTTAGTGTTATACAGAGACATGTTAGTGTTATACAGAGACATGTTAGTGTTATACAGAGACATGTTAGTGTTATACAGAGACATGTTAGTGTTATACAGAGACATGTTAGTGTCATACAGAGACATGTTAGTGTCAGTGTTATACAGAGACATGTTAGTGTCATACAGAGACATGTTAGTGTTAGTGTTATACAGAGACGTGTTAGTGTCATACAGAGACATGTTAGTGTCATACAGAGACATGTTAGTGTCATACAGAGACATGTTAGTGTTATACAGAGACATGTTAGTGTTATACAGAGACATGTTAGTGTCATACAGAGACATGTTAGTGTTATACAGAGACATGTTAGTGTTATACAGAGACATGTTAGTGTCATACAGAGACATGTTAGTGTCAGTGTTATACAGAGACATGTTAGTGTCATACAGAGACATGTTAGTGTTAGTGTTATACAGAGACGTGTTAGTGTCATACAGAGACATGTTAGTGTCATACAGAGACATGTTAGTGTTATACAGAGACATGTTAGTGTTATACAGAGACATGTTAGTGTTATACAGAGACATGTTAGTGTCATACAGAGACATGTTAGTGTCATACAGAGACATGTTAGTGTTATACAGAGACATGTTAGTGTTATACAGAGACATGTTAGTGTTATACAGAGACATGTTAGTGTCATACAGAGACATGTTAGTGTCATACAGAGACGTGTTAGTGTTATACAGAGACATGTTAGTGTTATACAGAGACATGTTAGTGATATACAGAGACATGTTAGTGTTAGTGTTATACAGAGACATGTTAGTGTCATACAGAGACATGTTAGTGTTATACAGAGACGTGTTAGTGTTATACAGAGACATGTTAGTGTTATACAGAGACATGTTAGTGTCATACAGAGACATGTTAGTGTCATACAGAGACGTGTTAGTGTTATACAGAGACATGTTAGTGTTATACAGAGACATGTTAGTGTTATACAGAGACATGTTAGTGTTAGTGTCATACAGAGACATGTTAGTGTCATACAGAGACATGTTAGTGTTATACAGAGACATGTTAGTGTTATACAGAGACATGTTAGTGTTATACAGAGACATGTTAGTGTCATATAGAGACATGTTAGTGTTATACAGAGACATGTTAGTGTTATACAGAGACATGTTAGTGTTAGTGTTATACAGAGACGTGTTAGTGTCATACAGAGACATGTTAGTGTTATACAGAGACATGTTAGTGTTATACAGAGACATGTTAGTGTCATACAGAGACATGTTAGTGATATACAGAGACATGTTAGTGTCATACAGAGACATGTTAGTGTTATACAGAGACATGTTAGTGTTATACAGAGACATGTTAGTGTTATACAGAGACGTGTTAGTGTCATACAGAGACATGTTAGTGTTATACAGAGACATGTTAGTGTCATACAGAGACATGTTAGTGTTATACAGAGACATGTTAGTGTTAGTGTCATACAGAGACATGTTAGTGTCATATAGAGACATGTTAGTGTTATACAGAGACATGTTAGTGTTATACAGAGACATGTTAGTGTTATACAGAGACATGTTAGTGTTATACAGAGACATGTTAGTGTTATACAGAGACATGTTAGTGTTATACAGAGACATGTTAGTGTTATACAGAGACATGTTAGTGTTATACAGAGACATGTTAGTGTCATACAGAGACATGTTAGTGTTAGTGTTATACAGAGACGTGTTAGTGTTATACAGAGACATGTTAGTGTCATACAGAGACATGTTAGTGATATACAGAGACATGTTAGTGTTATACAGAGACGTGTTAGTGTCATACAGAGACATGTTAGTGTTATACAGAGACATGTTAGTGTCATACAGAGACATGTTAGTGTTATACAGAGACATGTTAGTGTCATACAGAGACATGTTAGTGTTATACAGAGACATGTTAGTGTTATACAGAGACATGTTAGTGTCATACAGAGACATGTTAGTGTCAGTGTTATACAGAGACATGTTAGTGTCATACAGAGACATGTTAGTGTTAGTGTTATACAGAGACGTGTTAGTGTCATACAGAGACATGTTAGTGTCATACAGAGACATGTTAGTGTTATACAGAGACATGTTAGTGTTATACAGAGACATGTTAGTGTTATACAGAGACATGTTAGTGTCATACAGAGACGTGTTAGTGTTATACAGAGACATGTTAGTGTTATACAGAGACATGTTAGTGTTATACAGAGACGTGTTAGTGTTATACAGAGACATGTTAGTGTTATACAGAGACATGTTAGTGTTATACAGAGACATGTTAGTGTTATACAGAGACATGTTAGTGTTATACAGAGACATGTTAGTGTTATACAGAGACATGTTAGTGTCATACAGAGACATGTTAGTGTCATACAGAGACATGTTAGTGTTATACAGAGACGTGTTAGTGTTATACAGAGACATGTTAGTGTTATACAGAGACATGTTAGTGTTATACAGAGACATGTTAGTGTTAGTGTTATACAGAGACGTGTTAGTGTCATACAGAGACATGTTAGTGTCATACAGAGACATGTTAGTGTTATACAGATACGTGTTAGTGTTATACAGAGACATGTTAGTGTTATACAGAGACATGTTAGTGTTATACAGAGACATGTTAGTGTTATACAGAGACGTGTTAGTGTTATACAGAGACATGTTAGTGTTATACAGAGACGTGTTAGTGTTATACAGAGACGTGTTAGTGTTATACAGAGACATGTTAGTGTTATACAGAGACATGTTAGTGTTATACAGAGACATGTTAGTGTTATACAGAGACATGTTAGTGTCATACAGAGACATGTTAGTGTTATACAGAGACATGTTAGTGTTATACAGAGACATGTTAGTGTCAGTGTTATACAGAGACATGTTAGTGTCAGTGTTATACAGAGACATGTTAGTGTCAGTGTTATACAGAGACATGTTAGTGTTATACAGAGACATGTTAGTGTCAGTGTTATACAGAGACGTGTTAGTGTTATACAGAGACATGTTAGTGTTATACAGAGACATGTTAGTGTTATACAGAGACGTGTTAGTGTCATACAGAGACATGTTAGTGTTATACAGAGACATGTTAGTGTCATACAGAGACGTGTTAGTGTTAGTGTTATATAGAGACATGTTAGTGTTATATAGAGACGTGTTAGTGTTATACAGAGACATGTTAGTGTTATACAGAGACATGTTAGTGTTATACAGAGACATGTTAGTGTTATACAGAGACGTGTTAGTGTTAAACAGAGACATGTTAGTGTTATACAGAGACGTGTTAGTGTCATACAGAGACATGTTAGTGTTATACAGAGACATGTTAGTGTCATACAGAGACATGTTAGTGTTATACAGAGACATGTTAGTGTTATACAGAGACATGTTAGTGTTATACAGAGACATGTTAGTGTTATACAGAGACATGTTAGTGTTAGTGTTATACAGAGACATGTTAGTGTTATACAGAGACATGTTAGTGTTATACAGAGACATGTTAGTGTCATACAGAGACATGTTAGTGTTAGTGTTATACAGAGACATGTTAGTGTTATACAGAGACATGTTAGTGTTATACAGAGACATGTTAGTGTCATACAGAGACATGTTAGTGTTATACAGAGACATGTTAGTGTCATACAGAGACATGTTAGTGTCATACAGAGACATGTTAGTGTTATACAGAGACATGTTAGTGTCATACAGAGACGTGTTAGTGTTATACAGAGACATGTTAGTGTTATACAGAGACATGTCAGTGTTATACAGAGACATGTTAGTGTTATACAGAGACATGTTAGTGTTATACAGAGACATGTTAGTGTCATACAGAGACATGTTAGTGTTATACAGAGACATGTTAGTGTCATACAGAGACATGTTAGTGTTATACAGAGACATGTTAGTGTCATACAGAGACATGTTAGTGTTATACAGAGACATGTTAGTGTCATACAGAGACATGTCAGTGTTATACAGAGACATGTTAGTGTCAGTGTTATACAGAGACATGTTAGTGTTATACAGAGACATGTTAGTGTTATACAGAGACATGTTAGTGTTATACAGAGACGTGTTAGTGTTATACAGAGACATGTTAGTGTTATACAGAGACATGTTAGTGTTATACAGAGACATGTTAGTGTTAGTGTCATACAGAGACATGTTAGTGTTATACAGAGACATGTTAGTGTTAGTGTTATACAGAGACATGTTAGTGTCATACAGAGACATGTTAGTGTCATACAGAGACATGTTAGTGTTATACAGAGACATGTTAGTGTTATACAGAGACATGTTAGTGTCATACAGAGACGTGTTAGTGTTATACAGAGACATGTTAGTGTCATACAGAGACGTGTTAGTGTTATACAGAGACATGTTAGTGTTATACAGAGACATGCTAGTGTTATACAGAGACATGTTAGTGTTATACAGAGACATGTTAGTGTTATACAGAGACATGTTAGTGTTATACAGAGACGTGTTAGTGTCATACAGAGACATGTTAGTGTTATACAGAGACATGTTAGTGTCATACAGAGACATGTTAGTGTTATACAGAGACATGTTAGTGTTATACAGAGACATGTTAGTGTTATACAGAGACGTGTTAGTGTTATACAGAGACATGTTAGTGTTATACAGAGACGTGTTAGTGTTATACAGAGACGTGTTAGTGTTATACAGAGACATGTTAGTGTTATACAGAGACATGTTAGTGTTATACAGAGACATGTTAGTGTTATACAGAGACATGTTAGTGTTATACAGAGACATGTTAGTGTTATACAGAGACATGTTAGTGTTATACAGAGACATGTTAGTGTTATACAGAGACATGTTAGTGTTATACAGAGACGTGTTAGTGTTATACAGAGACATGTTAGTGTTATACAGAGACATGTTAGTGTCATACAGAGACATGTTAGTGTCATACAGAGACGTGTTAGTGTTATACAGAGACATGTTAGTGTTATACAGAGACATGTTAGTGTCATACAGAGACGTGTTAGTGTTATACAGAGACATGTTAGTGTTATACAGAGACGTGTTAGTGTTATACAGAGACATGTTAGTGTTATACAGACATGTTAGTGTCATACAGAGACGTGTTAGTGTTATACAGAGACATGTTAGTGTCATACAGAGACGTGTTAGTGTTATACAGAGACATGTTAGTGTTATACAGAGACATGTTAGTGTTATACAGAGACATGTTAGTGTTATACAGAGACATGTTAGTGTCATACAGAGACATGTTAGTGTTATACAGAGACATGTTAGTGTCATACAGAGACATGTTAGTGTTATACAGAGACATGTTAGTGTTATACAGAGACATGTTAGTGTTATACAGAGACGTGTTAGTGTTATACAGAGACGTGTTAGTGTTATACAGAGACGTGTTAGTGTCAGTGTTATACAGAGACATGTTAGTGTTATACAGAGACATGTTAGTGTTATACAGAGACATGTTAGTGTTAGTGTCATACAGAGACATGTTAGTGTCATACAGAGACATGTTAGTGTTATACAGAGACGTGTTAGTGTTATACAGAGACATGTTAGTGTTATACAGAGACGTGTTAGTGTCATACAGAGACATGTTAGTGTTATACAGAGACATGTTAGTGTCATACAGAGACGTGTTAGTGTTATACAGAGACATGTTAGTGTTAGTGTTATACAGAGACATGTTAGTGTCATACAGAGACATGTTAGTGTCATACAGAGACATGTTAGTGTTATACAGAGACATGTTAGTGTCATACAGAGACATGTTAGTGTTATACAGAGACATGTTAGTGTTATACAGAGACATGTTAGTGTTATACAGAGACATGTTAGTGTCATACAGAGACATGTTAGTGTTATACAGAGACGTGTTAGTGTCATACAGAGACGTGTTAGTGTTATACAGAGACATGTTAGTGTCATACAGAGACATGTTAGTGTTATACAGAGACATGTTAGTGTTATACAGATCCATGTTAGTGTCATACAGAGACGTGTTAGTGTTATACAGAGACGTGTTAGTGTTATACAGATCCATGTTAGTGTTATACAGAGACATGTTAGTGTCATACAGAGACATGTTAGTGTTATACAGAGACGTGTTAGTGTTATACAGAGACATGTTAGTGTCATACAGAGACATGTTAGTGTTATACAGAGACATGTTAGTGTTAGTGTTATACAGAGACATGTCAGTGTTATACAGAGACATGTTAGTGTTATACAGAGACATGTTAGTGTCATACAGAGACATGTTAGTGTTATACAGAGACATGTTAGTGTCATACAGAGACATGTCAGTGTTATACAGAGACATGTTAGTGTTATACAGAGACATGTTAGTGTCATACAGAGACATGTCAGTGTTATACAGAGACATGTTAGTGTTATACAGAGACATGTTAGTGTCATACAGAGACATGTTAGTGATATACAGAGACATGTTAGTGTTATACAGAGACATGTTAGTGTCATACAGAGACATGTTAGTGTTATACAGAGACGTGTTAGTGTCATACAGAGACATGTTAGTGTTATACAGAGACGTGTTAGTGTTATACAGAGACATGTTAGTGTTATACAGAGACATGTTAGTGTTATACAGAGACATGTTAGTGTTATACAGAGACGTGTTAGTGTCATACAGAGACGTGTTAGTGTTATACAGAGACATGTCAGTGTTATACAGAGACATGTTAGTGATATACAGAGACGTGTTAGTGTTATACAGAGACGTGTTAGTGTTATACAGAGACATGTTAGTGTTATACAGAGACGTGTTAGTGTCATACAGAGACGTGTTAGTGTTATGGAGAGACATGTCAGTGTTATACAGAGACATGTTAGTGATATACAGAGACATGTTAGTGTTATACAGAGACGTGTTAGTGTTATACAGAGACATGTTAGTGTCATACAGAGACATGTCAGTGTTATACAGAGACATGTTAGTGATATACAGAGACATGTTAGTGTTATACAGAGACGTGTTAGTGTTATACAGAGACATGTTAGTGTCATACAGAGACATGTTAGTGTTATACAGAGACGTGTTAGTGTCATACAGAGACGTGTTAGTGTTATACAGAGACGTGTTAGTGTTATACAGAGACATGTTAGTGTCATACAGAGACATGTTAGTGTCATACAGAGACGTGTTAGTGTTATACAGAGACATGTTAGTGTTATACAGAGACGTGTTAGTGTTATACAGAGACATGTTAGTGTTATACAGAGACATGTTAGTGTCATACAGAGACATGTTAGTGTTATACAGAGACGTGTTAGTGTTATACAGAGACATGTTAGTGTCATACAGAGACATGTTAGTGTCATACAGAGACATGTTAGTGTTATACAGAGACGTGTTAGTGTCATACAGAGACGTGTTAGTGTTATACAGAGACATGTTAGTGTCATACAGAGACGTGTTAGTGTTATACAGAGACGTGTTAGTGTTATACAGAGACATGTTAGTGTTATACAGAGACATGTTAGTGTCATACAGAGACATGTTAGTGTTATACAGAGACGTGTTAGTGTCATACAGAGACGTGTTAGTGTTATACAGAGACATGTTAGTGTCATACAGAGACGTGTTAGTGTTATACAGAGACGTGTTAGTGTTATACAGAGACGTGTTAGTGTTATACAGAGACATGTTAGTGTTATACAGAGACATGTTAGTGTCATACAGAGATATGTTAGTGTTATACAGAGACGTGTTAGTGTTATACAGAGACATGTTAGTGTTATACAGAGACGTGTTAGTGTTATACAGAGACATGTTAGTGTTATACAGAGACGTGTTAGTGTTATACAGAGACATGTTTGTGTTATACAGAGACGTGTTAGTGTTATACAGAGACGTGTTAGTGTTATACAGAGACGTGTTAGTGTTAGTGTTATACAGAGACATGTTAGTGTTATACAGAGACGTGTTAGTGTCATACAGAGACATGTTAGTGTCATACAGAGACATGTTAGTGTTATACAGAGACGTGTTAGTGTCATACAGAGACATGTTAGTGTTATACAGAGACATGTTAGTGTCATACAGAGACGTGTTAGTGTTATACAGAGACATGTTAGTGTCATACAGAGACATGTTAGTGATATACAGAGACATGTTAGTGTTATACAGAGACTAATTGATCAGATCTTTTCACGTCAGGGGCTCTTTTCAACCCTTTGCCGAAACGTTTACATCTTGCGCGATAAACATTTAAATGTATTTTCCGATTGAGCCGAAATACGCAGCATTTACCGTGAATGAAGACTCTCTTTTACCTCTGGAACATTGCCTTTAAATGTCTTTTACTCTGTATCGCTAGACATTGCCTTTAAATGTCTATTACTCTGTATCGCTGGACATTGCCTTTAAATGTCTATTACTCTGTATCGCTGGACATTGCCTTTAAATGTCTATTACTCTGTATCGCTGGACATTGCCTTTAAATGTCTATTACTCTGTATCGCTGGACATTGCCTTTAAATGTCTTTTACTCTGTATCGCTGGACATTGCCTTTAAATGTCTTTTACTCTGTATCGCTGGACATTGCCTTTAAATGTCTTTTACTCTGTATCGCTGGACATTGCCTTTAAATGTCTATTACTCTGTATCGCTGGACATTGCCTTTAAATGTCTATTACTCTGTATCGCTGGACATTGCCTTTAAATGTCTATTACTCTGTATCGCTGGACATTGCCTTTAAATGTCTATTACTCTGTATCGCTGGACATTGCCTTTAAATGTCTATTACTCTGTATCGCTGGACATTGCCTTTAAATGTCTATTACTCTGTATCGCTGGACATTGCCTTTAAATGTCTATTACTCTGTATCGCTGGACATTGCCTTTAAATGTCTATTACTCTGTATCGCTGGACATTGCCTTTAAATGTCTATTACTCTGTATCGCTGGACATTGCCTTTAAATGTCTATTACTCTGTATCGCTGGACATTGCCTTTAAATGTCTATTACTCTGTATCGCTGGACATTGCCTTTAAATGTCTATTACTCTGTATCGCTGGACATTGCCTTTAAATGTCTATTACTCTGTATCGCTGGACATTGCCTTTAAATGTCTATTACTCTGTATCGCTGGACATTGCCTTTAAATGTCTTTTACTCTGTATCGCTGGACATTGCCTTTAAATGTCTATTACTCTGTATCGCTGGACATTGCCTTTAAATGTCTATTACTCTGTATCGCTGGACATTGCCTTTAAATGTCTATTACTCTGTATCGCTGGACATTGCCTTTAAATGTCTATTACTCTGTATCGCTGGACATTGCCTTTAAATGTCTTTTACTCTGTATCGCTGGACATTGCCTTTAAATGTCTATTACTCTGTATCGCTGGACATTGCCTTTAAATGTCTATTACTCTGTATCGCTGGACATTGCCTTTAAATGTCTATTACTCTGTATCTGTTATGCTGATGAATGAGGACCCAAAAGCGACGTAATAGTAACAGAGTCTTTATTCCAGTATTAAACAAATAATGATTCTCCTGGATATAATCAATGGTAATCCAAAACAGGAAACTGAAATCCTCTCGTCAATAGAGAGGAACGCCTGGAGACGCGACCACAGACTGCAGGTCGCTTCGGGAAGGCACTGGCCGTAGCTGACATAGACACCTGCTCACACGCAGCATCTGAAGAAGGCAAAGAACACGACAGGGCGAAACAAGGACACAGGAACAGCAAACATCAAACAAGAATCCGACAAGGACAGGAGCGGAAAACAGAGGAAGAAATAGGGACTCTAATCAGAGGGCAAAACAGGGGACAGGTGTGAAAGAGTAAATGAGGTCGTAGGGAGAATGAGAAACAGCTGGGAGCAGGAACGGAACGATAGAGAGAGAGAAAGAGAAAGAACCTAATAAGACCAGCAGAGGGAAGCACAGGGACAAGACATGATCAAAGACAAAACATGACAGTACCCCCCCACTCACCGAGCGCCTCCTGGCGCACTCGAGGAGGAACCCTGGCGGCAACGAAGGAAATCATCAATCAACGAACGGTCCAGCACGTCCCGAGATGGAACCCAACTCCTCTCCTCAGGACCGTAACCCTCCCAATCCACTAAGTACTGGTGACCACGTCCCCGAGAACGCATGTCCATGATCTTCCGTACCTTGTAAATAGGAGCGCCCTCGACAAGGACGGGGGGGGGGGAGGGAAGACGAACGGGGGCGCGAAGAAAAGGCTTGACACAGGAGACATGGAAGACAGGGTGGACGCGACGAAGATGTTGCGGAAGAAGCAGTCGCACAGCGACAGGATTGACGACCTGAGAGACACGGAACGGACCAATGAACCGCGGAGTCAACTTGCGAGAAGCTGTCGTAAGGGGAAGGTTACGAGTGGAAAGCCACACTCTCTGACCGCGACAATACCTAGGACTCTTAATCCTACGTTTATTGGCGGCTCTCACAGTCTGCGCCCTGTAACGGCAAAGTGCAGACCTGACCCTCCTCCAGGTGCGCTCACAACGTTGGACAAAAGCCTGAGCGGAGGGAACGCTGGACTCGGCGAGCTGGGACGAAAACAGAGGAGGCTGGTAGCCAAGACTACTCTGAAACGGGGACAGCCCGGTAGCAGACGAAGGAAGCGAGTTGTGAGCGTACTCAGCCCAGGGGAGCTGTTCTGCCCAAGACGCAGGGTTTCGAAACGAAAGGCTGCGTAAAATGCGACCAATCGACTGATTGGCCCTTTCTGCTTGACCGTTAGACTGGGGATGAAACCCGGAAGAGAGACTGACGGAAGCACCAATCAAACGACAGAACTCCCTCCAAAACTGTGACGTGAATTGCGGACCTCTGTCTGAAACGGCGTCTAACGGGAGGCCATGAATTCTGAACACATTCTCAATGATGATTTGTGCCGTCTCCTTAGCGGAAGGAAGCTTAGCGAGGGGAATGAAATGTGCCGCCTTAGAGAACCTATCGATAACCGTAAGAATCACAGTCTTCCCCGCAGACGAAGGCAGACCGGTAATAAAGTCTAAGGCGATGTGAGACCATGGTCGAGAAGGAATGGGAAGCGGTCTGAGACGACCGGCAGGAGGAGAGTTACCTGACTTAGTCTGCGCGCAGTCCGAACAAGCAGCCACGAAACGACGCGTGTCCCGCTCCTGAGTAGGCCACCAAAACCGCTGGCGAATAGAAGCAAGCGTACCCCGAACGCCGGGGTGGCCAGCTAACTTGGCAGAGTGAGCCCACTGAAGAACAGCCAGACGAGTAGAGACAGGAACGAACAGAAGGTTACTAGGACAAGCGCGCGGCGACGCAGTGTGAGTGAGTGCTTGCTTTACCTGTCTCTCAATTCCCCAGACAGTCAACCCGACAACTCGCCCTTCAGGGAGAATCCCCTCGGGGTCGGTAGAAGCCACAGAAGAACTAAAGAGACGGGATAAGGCATCAGGCTTGGTGTTCTTATTTCCCGGACGATAGGAAATCACGAACTCGAAACGAGCGAAAAACAACGCCCAACGAGCTTGACGTGCATTAAGTCGTTTGGCCGAACGGATGTACTCAAGGTTCTTATGGTCAGTCCAAACGACAAAAGGGACGGTCGCCCCCTCCAACCACTGTCGCCATTCGCCTATGGCTAAGCGGATGGCGAGCAGTTCGCGGTTACCCACATCATAGTTGCGTTCCGATGGCGACAGGCGATGAGAAAAGTAAGCGCAAGGATGGACCTTATCGTCAGACTGGAAGCGCTGAGACAGAATGGCTCCCACGCCCACCTCTGAAGCGTCAACCTCGACAATGAATTGTTTAGTGACGTCAGGAGTAACAAGGATAGGGGCGGATGTAAAACGCTTCTTGAGGAGATCAAAAGCTCCCTGGGCGGAACCGGACCACTTAAAGCAAGTCTTGACAGAAGTCAGAGCTGTGAGAGGGGCAGCCACTTGACCGAAATTACGAATGAAACGCCGATAGAAATTAGCGAAACCGAGAAAGCGCTGCAACTCGACACGTGACTTAGGGACGGGCCAATCGCTGACAGCCTGGACCTTAGCGGGATCCATCTGAATGCCTTCAGCGGAAATAACAGAACCGAGAAAAGTGACAGAGGAGACATGAAAGGCGCACTTCTCAGCCTTCACGTAGAGACAATTCTCTAAAAGGCGCTGGAGTACACGTCGAACGTGCTGAACATGAATCTCGAGTGACGGTGAAAAAATCAGGATATCGTCAAGGTAAACGAAAACAAAAATGTTCAGCATGTCTCTCAGTACATCATTAACTAATGCCTGAAAGACAGCTGGAGCATTAGCGAGACCGAACGGCAGAACCCGGTATTCAAAATGCCCTAACGGAGTGTTAAACGCCGTTTTCCACTCGTCCCCCTCTCTGATGCGTACGAGATGGTAAGCGTTACGAAGGTCCAACTTAGTAAAGCACCTGGCTCCCTGCAAAATCTCGAAGGCTGACGACATAAGGGGAAGCGGATAACGATTCTTAACCGTTATGTCATTCAGCCCTCGATAATCCACGCAGGGGCGCAGAGTACCGTCCTTCTTCTTAACAAAGAAAAATCCCGCTCCGGCGGGAGAGGAAGAAGGCACCACGGTACCGGCGTCGAGAGAAACAGACAGATAATCCTCGAGAGCCTTACGTTCGGGAGCCGACAGAGAGTATAGTCTACCCCGAGGGGGAGTGGTCCCCGGAAGGAGATCAATACAACAATCATACGACCGGTGAGGAGGAAGGGAGCTGGCTCTGGACCGACTGAAGACCGTGCGCAGATCATGATATTCCTCCGGCACTCCTGTCAAATCACCAGGTTCCTCCTGAGTAGAGGGGACAGAAGACACAGGAGGGATAGCAGACATTAAACACTTCACATGACAAGAAACGTTCCAAGATAGGATAGAATTACTAGACCAATTAATAGAAGGATTATGACATACTAGCCAGGGATGACCCAAAACAACAGGTGTAAAAGGTGAACGAAAAATCAAAAAGGAAATGGTCTCACTGTGGTTACCAGATACTGTGAGGGTTAAAGGTAGTGTCTCACATCTGATACTGGGGAGAAGACTACCATCTAAGGCGAACATGGGCGTGGGCTTCCCTAACTGTCTGAGAGGAATGTCATGTTTCCGAGCCCATGCTTCGTCCATAAAACAACCCTCAGCCCCTGAGTCTATCAAGGCACTGCAGGAAGCAGCCGAACCGGTCCAGCGTAGATGGACCGACAAGGTAGTACAGGATCTTGATGGAGAGACCTGAGTAGTAGCGCTCACCAGTAGCCCTCCGCTTACTGATGAGCTCTGGCTTTTACTGGACATGACATGACAAAATGTCCAGCAGAACCGCAATAGAGGCAAAGGCGGTTGGTGATTCTCCGTTCCCTCTCCTTAGTCGAGATGCGAATACCTCCCAGCTGCATGGGCTCAGTCTCTGAGCCGGTGGGAGGAGATGGTTGAGATGCGGAGAGGGGAAGCACCGTTAACGCGAGCTCTCTTCCACGAGCTCGATGACGAAGATCTATCCGTCGTTCTATGCGGATGGCGAGTGCAATCAAAGAGTCCACGCTGGAAGGAACCTCCCGGGAGAGAATCTCATCCTTAACCTCAGCGTGAAGTCCCTCCAGAAAACGAGCGAGCAACGCCGGCTCGTTCCAGTCACTGGAGGCAGCAAGAGTGCGAAACTCTATAGAGTAATCCGTTATGGATCGATCACCTTGACATAGGGAAGCCAGGGCCCTGGAAGCCTCCTTCCCAAAAACTGAACGATCAAAAACCCGTATCATCTCCTCTTTAAAGTTCTGATAATCGTTAGAACACTCAGCCCTTGCCTCCCAGATAGCTGTGCCCCACTCCCGAGCCCGACCAGTAAGGAGTGATATGACGTAAGCGATCCGAGCTCTCTCTCTTGAGTACGTGTTGGGCTGGAGAGAGAACACAATATCACACTGGGTGAGAAAGGAGCGACACTCAGTGGGCTGCCCAGAGTAACATGGTGGGTTATTAACCCTAGGTTCCGGAGACTCGGAAGACCAGGAAGTAGCTGGTGGCACGAGACGAAGACTCTGAAACTGTCCAGAGAGATCGGAGACCTGAGCGGCCAGGGTCTCAACGGCATGACGAGCAGCAAACAATTCCTGCTCGTGTCTGCCGAGCATTGCTCCCTGGAACTCGACGGCAGTGTTGAGAGAATCCATAGTCGCTGGGTCCATCTTGGTCGGATTCTTCTGTTATGCTGATGAATGAGGACCCAAAAGCGACGTAATAGTAACAGAGTCTTTATTCCAGTATTAAACAAATAATGATTCTCCTGGATATAATCAATGGTAATCCAAAACAGGAAACTGAAATCCTCTCGTCAATAGAGAGGAACGCCTGGAGACGCGACCACAGACTGCAGGTCGCTTCGGGAAGGCACTGGCCGTAGCTGACATAGACACCTGCTCACACGCAGCATCTGAAGAAGGCAAAGAACACGACAGGGCGAAACAAGGACACAGGAACAGCAAACATCAAACAAGAATCCGACAAGGACAGGAGCGGAAAACAGAGGAAGAAATAGGGACTCTAATCAGAGGGCAAAACAGGGGACAGGTGTGAAAGAGTAAATGAGGTCGTAGGGAGAATGAGAAACAGCTGGGAGCAGGAACGGAACGATAGAGAGAGAGAAAGAGAAAGAACCTAATAAGACCAGCAGAGGGAAGCACAGGGACAAGACATGATCAAAGACAAAACATGACAGTATCGCTGGACATTGCCTTTAAATGTCTATTACTCTGTATCGCTGGACATTGCCTTTAAATGTCTATTACTCTGTATCGCTGGACATTGCCTTTAAATGTCTATTACTCTGTATCGCTGGACATTGCCTTTAAATGTCTATTACTCTGTATCGCTGGACATTGCCTTTAAATGTCTTTTACTCTGTATCGCTGGACATTGCCTTTAAATGTCTATTACTCTGTATCGCTGGACATTGCCTTTAAATGTATATTACTCTGTATCGCTAGACATTGCCTTTAAATGTCTTTTACTCTGTATCGCTGGACATTGCCTTTAAATGTCTTTTACTCTGTATCGCTGGACATTGCCTTTAAATGTATATTACTCTGTATCGCTGGACATTGCCTTTAAATGTCTATTACTCTGTATCGCTGGACATTGCCTTTAAATGTCTTTTACTCTGTATCGCTGGACATTGCCTTTAAATGTCTATTACTCTGTATCGCTGGACATTGCCTTTAAATGTCTATTACTCTGTATCGCTGGACATTGCCTTTAAATGTCTATTACTCTGTATCGCTGGACATTGCCTTTAAATGTCTATTACTCTGTATCGCTGGACATTGCCTTTAAATGTCTATTACTCTGTATCGCTGGACATTGCCTTTAAATGTCTATTACTCTGTATCGCTGGACATTGCCTTTAAATGTCTATTACTCTGTATCGCTGGACATTGCCTTTAAATGTCTATTACTCTGTATCGCTGGACATTGCCTTTAAATGTCTATTACTCTGTATCGCTGGACATTGCCTTTAAATGTCTATTACTCTGTATCGCTGGACATTGCCTTTAAATGTCTATTACTCTGTATCGCTGGACATTGCCTTTAAATGTCTTTTACTCTGTATCGCTGGACATTGCCTTTAAATGTCTATTACTCTGTATCGCTGGACATTGCCTTTAAATGTCTATTACTCTGTATCGCTGGACATTGCCTTTAAATGTCTATTACTCTGTATCGCTGGACATTGCCTTTAAATGTCTTTTACTCTGTATCGCTGGACATTGCCTTTAAATGTCTATTACTCTGTATCGCTGGACATTGCCTTTAAATGTCTTTTACTCTGTATCGCTGGACATTGCCTTTAAATGTCTATTACTCTGTATCGCTGGACATTGCCTTTAAATGTCTTTTACTCTGTATCGCTGGACATTGCCTTTAAATGTCTATTACTCTGTATCGCTGGACATTGCCTTTAAATGTCTATTACTCTGTATCGCTGGACATTGCCTTTAAATGTCTTTTACTCTGTATCGCTGGACATTGCTTTTAAATGTCTATTACTCTGTATCGCTGGACATTGCCTTTAAATGTCTTTTACTCTGTATCGCTGGACATTGCCTTTAAATGTCTATTACTCTGTATCGCTGGACATTGCCTTTAAATGTCTTTTACTCTGTATCGCTGGACGTTGCCTTTAAATGTCTATTACTCTGTATCGCTGGACATTGCCTTTAAATGTCTATTACTCTGTATCGCTGGACATTGCCTTTAAATGTCTTTTACTCTGTATCGCTGGACATTGCCTTTAAATGTCTATTACTCTGTATCGCTGGACATTGCCTTTAAATGTCTTTTACTCTGTATCGCTGGACATTGCCTTTAAATGTCTATTACTCTGTATCGCTGGACATTGCCTTTAAATGTCTATTACTCTGTATCGCTGGACATTGCCTTTAAATGTCTATTACTCTGTATCGCTGGACATTGCCTTTAAATGTCTTTTACTCTGTATCGCTGGACATTGCCTTTAAATGTCTATTACTCTGTATCGCTGGACATTGCCTTTAAATGTCTATTACTCTGTATCGCTGGACATTGCCTTTAAATGTCTTTTACTCTGTATCGCTAGACATTGCCTTTAAATGTCTTTTACTCTGTATCGCTGGACATTGCCTTTAAATGTCTTTTACTCTGTATCGCTGGACATTGCCTTTAAATGTCTATTACTCTGTATCGCTGGACATTGCCTTTAAATGTATATTACTCTGTATCGCTGGACATTGCCTTTAAATGTCTTTTACTCTGTATCGCTAGACATTGCCTTTAAATGTCTTTTACTCTGTATCGCTGGACATTGCCTTTAAATGTCTTTTACTCTGTATCGCTAGACATTGCCTTTAAATGTCTTTTACTCTGTATCGCTGGACATTGCCTTTAAATGTCTTTTACTCTGTATCGCTGGACATTGCCTTTAAATGTCTATTACTCTGTATCGCTGGACATTGCCTTTAAATGTATATTACTCTGTATCGCTGGACATTGCCTTTAAATGTCTATTACTCTGTATCGCTGGACATTGCCTTTAAATGTCTTTTACTCTGTATCGCTAGACATTGCCTTTAAATGTCTTTTACTCTGTATCGCTGGACATTGCCTTTAAATGTCTTTTACTCTGTATCGCTAGACATTGCCTTTAAATGTCTTTTACTCTGTATCGCTGGACATTGCCTTTAAATGTCTTTTACTCTGTATCGCTGGACATTGTCTTTAAATGTCTATTACTCTGTATCGCTGGACATTGCCTTTAAATGTATATTACTCTGTATCGCTGGACATTGCCTTTAAATGTCTTTTACTCTGTATCGCTAGACATTGCCTTTAAATGTCTTTTACTCTGTATCGCTGGACATTGCCTTTAAATGTCTTTTACTCTGTATCGCTAGACATTGCCTTTAAATGTCTTTTACTCTGTATCGCTGGACATTGCCTTTAAATGTCTTTTACTCTGTATCGCTGGACATTGCCTTTAAATGTCTATTACTCTGTATCGCTGGACATTGCCTTTAAATGTATATTACTCTGTATCGCTGGACATTGCCTTTAAATGTCTATTACTCTGTATCGCTGGACATTGCCTTTAAATGTATTTTACTCTGTATCGCTAGACATTGCCTTTAAATGTCTTTTACTCTGTATCGCTGGACATTGCCTTTAAATGTATTTTACTCTGTATCGCTAGACATTGCCTTTAAATGTCTTTTACTCTGTATCGCTGGACATTGCCTTTAAATGTCTATTACTCTGTATCGCTGGACATTGCCTTTAAATGTATATTACTCTGTATCGCTGGACATTGCCTTTAAATGTATATTACTCTGTATCGCTGGACATTGCCTTTAAATGTATATTACTCTGTATCGCTGGACATTGCCTTTAAATGTATATTACTCTGTATCGCTGGACATTCCCTTTAAATGTCTATTACTCTGTATCGCTGGACATTGCCTTTAAATGTCTATTACTCTGTATCGCTGGACATTGCCTTTAAATGTCTATTACTCTGTATCGCTGGACATTGCCTTTAAATGTATATTACTCTGTATCGCTGGACATTGCCTTTAAATGTGTATTACTCTGTATCGCTGGACATTGCCTTTAAATGTATATTACTCTGTATCGCTGGACATTGCCTTTAAATGTATATTACTCTGTATCGCTGGACATTGCCTTTAAATGTATATTACTCTGTATCGCTGGACATTGCCTTTAAATGTCTATTACTCTGTATCGCTGGACATTGCCTTTAAATGTCTATTACTCTGTATCGCTGGACATTGCCTTTAAATGTCTATTACTCTGTATCGCTGGACATTGCCTTTAAATGTCTATTACTCTGTATCGCTGGACATTGCCTTTAAATGTCTATTACTCTGAATCGCTGGACGTTGACGATGACTGATTGAATAGGGCCCCCAGATCTTTTTCAGAGCTGATCTGATTGGTCAAAAAAAAGAAAAAGATAATTAGTGAGAGAAAAAAAAGAAAATCATAATTGAGCTGCCTGTTTAAAACACAGATAAGCCCTTTGCATCTGGTAGAGGTTGGCCACCGTGGTCCCTGCTACATCAAAAAGACACATGGCTAACGACAGAGATTTAAACAATCTGAAAGGCCATCTCCACCTCCCTGCCTGATTCATTTGCCCTCTTGTTTTGCATCCAGAGTCCGTTTGGGGGGATTATCAGGCTGTACAGATCACTCTCTGTTGATAGTAACACACTGCATTCTCTGAATAGCACCGTCGGGTTAAACTGGGGGACGATTAGGGCCGAGTGGAACATGTGTCGGAGATCGTAGTGCTTCTAGACAATCAATGTCTGGTCGAATCGTGCCCAGAGAAAAGTTACATCTTCTGCTATCTAAACTGTGGATGTTCTGTGGGGTTATAGTGTCGAGTGGTCTAATGACCAGGTGTCAATGGGATATATACTGTACATATAGATTTTCTGAGATAAAACCAAATTACATTGGCAAAAAAATTTTGGGGGGGGGAGTGTTTAAAAGCGGTTACGTGGCAGTAAAATGTTTCTGGTTGATCTTAATCTTGATGGATTAGTTAACACAGTCTGATAGTACAGCTTCAGTCTTCAGTCAGAGTCCCTACAAATCAAATCAAATCAAATGTATTTATATAGCCCTTCTTACATCAGCTGATATCTCAAAGTGCTGTTACAGACACCCAGCCTAAAACCCCAAACAGCAAGCAATGCAGGTGTAGAAGCACGGTGGCTAGGAAAAACTCCATAGGAAAAACTCCCTAGAAAGGCCAAAACCTAGGAAGAAACCTAGAGAGGAACCAGGCTATGAGGGGTGGCCAGTCCTCTTCTGGCTGTGCCGGGTGGAGATTATAACAGAACATGGCCAAGATGTTCAAATGTTCATAAATTACCAGCACGGTCAAATAATAATAATCACAGTAGTTGTCGAGCGTGCAGCAAGTCAGCACCTCAGGAGTAAATGTCAGTTGGCTTTTCATAGCCGATCATTAAGAGTATCTCTACCGCTCCTGCGGTCTCTAGAGAGTTGAAAACAGCAGGTCTGGGACAGGTAGCACGTCCGGTGAACAGGTCAGGGTTCCATAGCCGCAGGCAGAACAGTTGAAACTGGAGCAGCAGCGGAGTGGGGACAGCAAGGATCCCAACATTACTGTGGTGGAGACAGAACAAATGAATCTGACCACTACACACTTTCCCCAGGAGAACTTCCTTAACGTCATGTATCATATACTGTTAGACATGATGATTAGTTCATCTTTTAATTCAAACTAATTTAGCATTAAAAAAAGTTTATACAAAATGAAATTAATAATATTAATTTATATTCATATAATTTATATACAGTGGGGAGAACAAGTATTTGACAAAAATCCAGAAAATCACATTGTATTATTTGTAAGTAATTGATTTGCATTTTATTGCATGACATAAGTATTTGATCACCTACCAACCAGTAAGAATTCCGGCTCTCACAGACCTGTTAGTTTTTCTTTGAGAAGCCCTCCTGTTCTCCACTCATTACCTGTATTAACTGCACCTGTTTGAACTCGTTACCTGTATAAAAGACACCTGTCCACACACTCAATCAAACAGACTCCAACCTCTCCACAATGGCCAAGACCAGAGAGCTGTGTAAGGACATCAGGGATAAAATTGTAGACCTGCACAAGGCTGGGATGGGCTACAGGACAATAGAAACAGCTTGGTGAGAAGGCAACAACTGTTGGCGCAATTATTAGAAAATGGAAGAAGTTCAAGATGACGGTCAATCACCCTCGGTCTGGGGCTCCATGCAAGATCTCACCTCGTGGGGCATCAATGATCATGAGGAAGGTGAGGGATCAGCCCAGAACTACACGGCAGGACCTGGTCAATGACCTGAAGAGAGCTGGGACCACAGTCTCAAAGAAAACCATTAGTAACACACTACGCCGTCATGGATTCAAATCCTGCAGCGCACACAAGGTCCCCCTGCTCAAGCCAGCGCATGTCCAGGCCCGTCTGAAGTTTGCCAATGACCATCTGGATGATCCAGAGGAGGAATGGGAGAAGGTCATGTGGTCTGATGAGACAAAAATAGAGCTTTTTGGTCTAAACTCCACTCGCCGTGTTTGGAGGAAGAAGAAGGATGAGTACAACCCCAAGAACACCATCCCAACCGTGAAGCATGGAGGTGGAAACATCATTCTTTGGGGATGCTTTTCTGCAAAGGGGACAGGACGACTGCACCGTATTGAGGGGAGGATGGATGGGGCCATGTATTGCGAGATCTTAGCCAACAACCTCCTTCCCTCAGTAAGAGCATTGATGATGGGTCGTGGCTGGGTCTTCCAGCATGACAACGACCCGAAACACACAGTCAGGGCAACTAAGGAGTGGCTCCGTAAGAAGTATCTCAAGGTCCTGGAGTGGCCTAGCCAGTCTCCAGACCTGAACCCAATAGAAAATCTTTGGAGGGAGCTGAAAGTCCGTATTGCCCAGCGACAGCCCCGAAACCTGAAGGATCTGGAGAAGGTCTGTATGGAGGAGTGGGCCAAAATCCCTGCTGCAGTGTGTGCAAACCTGGTCAAGAACTACAGGAAACGTATGATCTCTGTAATTGCAAACAAAGGATTCTGTACCAAATATTAAGTTCTGCTTTTCTGATGTATCAAATACTTATGTCATGCAATAAAATGCAAATTAATTACTTAAAAATCATACAATGTGATTTTCTGGATTTTTGATTTTAGATTCCGTCTCTCACAGTTGAAGTGTACCTATGATAAAAATTACAGACCTCTACATGCTTTGTAAGTAGGAAAACCTGCAAAATCGGCAGTGTATCAAATACTTGTTCTCCCCACTGTATATTATATTAATACAAAAATAAAATAGGTATTTTTCTTCTATTCTGCATTAATCTTGATTGATTAGATTCTGCCAACTTCCCAGAAGTCTTCAGTAGAATTCCCTTGCAGTCACAGACATAGTTGTGGTGACCCAATCTGACCAACCACCAACATTCCCCAGAACAACACTTTTTCCCAACGCTCAAAAAAAACAACCCAAACAGCTTGAAACCGTTGATAGTTTGAAACAGAGTCATCAAAAAATAACCCCTCTAGTCTTGCCTTGACTTCAGAGACCTGGCTACCGCATCAGAGAGCCATCCAATCACCTCTCAACAATCCTTATCTCTCCAATTACCTTCATTAAACACTTTTCTTTTCTTTTCCTTTTTTTATAACGTTTTATGAAGCTTAAACGCGTCACGGTTTATTACCTCTACCAGTCGGGTTATCTGTGGATCGGTAATAGCAGCGGCTGAGAAGCCAGAGTTGAGAATGAGCATCATTACTGAAGGCCTTGGTTTGCATCCCATATGGCACGCAACAGTATTCCTTATATGGCGGATTCTACAGAAGCGGTGTAAATCGCTGTCCCGACCACCAAAAAACAGTTTAAAAACCCCTCAGTAAAGTCTCCAAACTTAGGACATTTGTTTACGTTCTAATTCAATAAAAGGCAATAACAAACATATTCAGTTTAATCCACCTGAAAATACAGAACAAATATTGTGATTAAACTCAAATATACTAATTGATAAAAAAAAACGTTTATGTTTCGATAAAATGTTTTAAAAAGGTATCATCTTTGTAAATATCATAAATAGGACTGGTGGAGTTATGTCACACATGCAGCTAACACAGAAGTATGGAAATGTCTGCTCTACCCAAAATTACAAGCAACTAATTGCAGCATTACCACAAAAATGGAAGAGGCAAGTAGAAGGGGGACAAAGTAAGGAACTTGTCTGTCGGCCCTGTATTAAAGACCAACGTTGGTTAAAGAAAAGTGTGATAAATAAAATATATACCAGTTTCATTTAATGACAAAAAATGGACAGCGATATATGGGAGGGGTTGAATGGAGCTGAAGGTTGGGACTAATAACAACAAGATAACACATGTAAAATATTCTGTATCTGTAAAATGTATATAGGTTCAGAACTTTGGTGAAATAGCACAGTTACAAATAGAAATCAAACTGGATGGACATCAGAAATAGAGGAAGGACTAAAAACAAACAGAATATAACCGTTGTACAACAGATTGTGTAAAATGTATATAGTAGAAGCATAAGTGTTGTTTCTTTAAAAAACAAGGACATTTCTAAGTGACCAACCAAACCGTTGAACGATAGCGTACATGTATAGATATATTTCACCTTTATTTAAGCGGAGGCTCACCATTAACACCAGAGTCTCTTGCACAAGGCAGCCCTGCATATACAATTTCATACAATTTCACGACAAAGACCTCCTCGACTTCAAAAATTAATTACAGATCTCTTGAGTTATTTTAGATTAACATCAGACAATGTTTTTGAGGAAGTGAACTGGCTACGGCGTCTCAAGAGGGACAATCAGTAATATTGGTGTTTTAAGGGTGTATGTGAGCTAAGACGTGAACTGGCTACGGCATCTCAAGAGGGACACAAACAGTAATAGTGGTATTTTAAGGGTGTATGTGAGCTAAGACGTGAACTGGCTACGGCATCTCAAGAGGGACAAACAGTAATAGTGGTATTTTAAGGGTGTATGTGAGCTAAGACGTGAACTGGCTACGGCATCTCAAGAGGGACAAACAGTAATAGTGGTATTTTAAGGGTGTATGTGAGCTAAGACGTGAACTGGCTACGGCATCTCAAGAGGGACAAACAGTAATATTGGTATTTTAAGGGTGTATGTGAGCTAAGACGTGAACTGGCTACGGCATCTCAAGAGGGACAAACAGTAATAGTGGTATTTTAAGGGTGTATGTGAGCTAAGACGTGAACTGGCTACGGCATCTCAAGAGGGACAAACAGTAATAGTGGTATTTTAAGGGTGTATGTGAGCTAAGACGTGAACTGGCTACGGCATCTCAAGAGAGACAAACAGTAATAGTGGTATTTTAAGGGTGTATGTGAGCTAAGACGTGAACTGGCTACGGCATCTCATGAGAGACACAAACAGTAATAGTGGTATTTTAAGGGTGTATGTGAGCTAAGACGTGAACTGGCTACGGCATCTCAAGAGGGACAAACAGTAATAGTGGTATTTTAAGGGTGTATGTGAGCTAAGACGTGAACTGGCTACGGCATCTCAAGAGGGACAAACAGTAATAGTGGTATTTTAAGGGTGTATGTGAGCTAAGACGTTCTCTTCTCAGTTCTGCTGGGTACAAACCCAACCTAGGTACGCAGGCACCTTTACGTAAGCCGTATGTGAATGTTGGCTTTAATTAAGCAGATCTGAGTGAATCAGGCCCTAGTATAGCACAGTCATTGTTTATACACCTATTCCTATTGAGAGGTATCTGTCCCAAGTCCTGACTCCTGAACTTCATGTTATTCCTATTGAGAGGTATCTGTCCCAAACCCTGACTCCTAAACTTCATGTTATTCCTATTGAGAGGTATCTGTCCCAAACCCTGACTCCTAAACTTCATGTTATTCCTATTGAGAGGTATCTGTCCCAAACCATGACTCCTAAACTTCATGTTATTCCTATTGAGAGGTATCTGTCCCAAACCCTGACTCCTAAACTTCATGTTATTCCTATTGAGAGGTATCTGTCCCAAACCCAGACTCCTAAACGTCATGTTATTCCTATTGAGAGGTATCTGTCCCATGTCCTGACTCCTAAACTTCATGTTATTCCTATTGAGAGGTATCTGTCCCAAACCTCGACTCCTAAACTTCATGTTATTCCTATTGAGAGGTATCTGTCCCAAACCATTACTCCTAAACTTCATGTTATTCCTATTGAGAGGTATCTGTCCCAATTCCTGACTCCTAAACTTCATGTTATTCCTATTGAGAGGTATCTGTCCCAATTCCTGACTCCTAAACGTCATGTTATTCCTATTGAGAGGTATCTGTCCCAAGTCCTGACTCCTGAACTTCATGTTATTCCTATTGAGAGGTATCTGTCCCAAACCATGACTCCTAAACTTCATGTTATTCCTATTGAGAGGTATCTGTCCCAAGTCCTGACTCCTGAACTTCATGTTATTCCTATTGAGAGGTGTCTGTCCCAAACCCTGACTCCTAAACTTCATGTTTATAGAATATAATAGAATAGAACATATTGAGTTGTTATATTATTACATCTTTGTCTGAAAAATGTGGTCCCCATTTTTAATGCCACTACCTAAAACACACACTAAAGACTGTATAATGAATGTCCCTTATTAAGCCACACCCCTACACACATCACCAGGTGATGACACTGTATAATTAATGTCCCTTATTAAGCCACACTCCTACACACATCACCAGGTGATGACACTGTATGATTAATGTCCCTTAAGCCACACCCCTACACACGTCACCAGGTGATGACACTGTATAATTAATGTCCCTTAAGCCACACCCCTACACACATCACCAGGTGATGACACTGTATAATTAATGTCCCTTAAGCCACACCCCTACACACATCACCAGGTGATGACACTGTATAATTAATGTCCCTTATTAAGCCACACTCCTACACACATCACCAGGTGATGACACTGTATAATTAATGTCCCTTAAGCCACACCCCTACACACGTCACCAGGTGATGACACTGTATAATTAATGTCCCTTAAGCCACACCCCTACACACATCACCAGGTGATGACACGGTATAATTAATGTCCATTAATAAGCCACACCCCTTCACACATCACCAGGTGATGACACTGTATAATTAATGTCCCTTAAGCCACGCCCCTACACACATCACCAGGTGATGACACTGTATAATTAATGTCCCTTAAGCCACACCCCTACACACATCGCCAGGTGACGGGATTTCTCCTCTCTACAGACTACATGATGAATAGTGTGTCTGAAAACATTTAGGAATGAGCAAGTTAGTAAATCTTCATGTTTTTTTTTAAGAAGTGTTTTTTACCAAACATCTAATATATCAAGAAATATGTAAATAACGGTTTTGGGACTAAAATATATTATTGCTGGGATGTACATCTGTCCAAATGAAAGATAGCCAGCCATAAGTAAGCTATGGAGATTTAAAAAGTAACAAATAACGGTCCAAACTGAAACAGTCACAGGCTAAACTATTGACACCATAGACATATATAGAGTTCTCATTTTGTATCTGTAACATTGCGGAGTCTGTGACAGCATGGGCAGTGCCATTGAGGCTATCTCCATTTTTAAGTTGCATGCACCAACTGAGCTACAGAGGACCACCATGTGGGTAGTGGACCACCATGTGGGTAGTGGACCACCATGTGGGTAGTGGACCACCATGTGGGTAGAGGACCACCATGTGGGTAGTGGACCACCATGTGGGTAGTGGACCACCATGTGGGTAGTGGACCACCATGTGGGTAGTGGACCACCATGTGGGTAGTGGACCACCATGTGGGTAGAGGACCACCATGTGGGTAGTGGACCACCATGTGGGTAGAGGACCACCATGTGGGTAGAGGACCACCATGTGGGTAGTGGACCACCATGTGGGTAGTGGACCACCATGTGGGTAGAGGACCACCATGTGGGTAGTGAACCACCATGTGGGTAGTGGACCACCATGTGGGTAGTGGACCACCATGTGGGTAGTGGACCACCATGTGGGTAGAGGACCACCATGTGGGTAGTGGACCACCATGTGGGTAGTGGACCACCATGTGGGTAGTGAACCACCATGTGGGTAGAGGACCACCATGTGGGTAGAGGACCACCATGTGGGTAGAGGACCACCATGTGGGTAGAGCCCCACCATGTGGGTAGTGGACCACCATGTGGGTAGTGGACCACCATGTGGGTAGTGAACCACCATGTGGGTAGAGGACCACCATGTGGGTAGCGGACCACCATGTGGGTAGCGGACCACCATGTGGGTAGTGGACCACCATGTGGGTAGAGGACCACCATGTGGGTAGTGGACCACCATGTGGGTAGAGGACCACCATGTGGGTAGTGGACCACCATGTGGGTAGTGGACCACCATGTGGGTAGTGGACCACCATGTGGGTAGAGGACCACCATGTGGGTAGTGGACCACCATGTGGGTAGTGGACCACCATGTGGGTAGTGGACCACCATGTGGGTAGTGGTCCACCATGTGGGTAGTGGACCACCATGTGGGTAGTGGTCCACCATGTGGGTAGTGGACCACCCTGTGGGTAGAGGACCACCATGTGGGTAGAGGACCACCATGTGGGTAGTGGACCACCATGTGGGTAGTGGACCACCATGTGGGTAGTGGACCACCATGTGGGTAGTGGACCACCATGTGGGTAGAGGACCACCCTGTGGGTAGAGGACCACCATGTGGGTAGTGGACCACCATGTGGGTAGAGGACCACCATGTGGGTAGTGGACCACCATGTGGGTAGAGGACCACCATGTGGGTAGTGGACCACCATGTGGGTAGTGGACCACCATGTGGGTAGTGGACCACCATGTGGGTAGTGGACAGCTGCACACACCAGGGAAAGGTGTAGAGTTTTCAGATGCATAGCCAGCAGGGGGGGGGGGATTTCCATCGCTCCAAATCAAATCAAATCAAATTGTATTTATCACATACTGTACATGTGATTAGCAGATGTTATTGTGGGTGTAGAAAATACTTGTGTTTCTACTCTACTCTACTCTACTCTACTCTACTCTACTCTACTCTACTCTACTCTACTCTACACTACTCTACTGTTCTGTACTCTACTCTACACTACTCTACTCTACTACTCTACTCTACTGTTCTGTTCTGTACTCTACTCTACTCTACTCTACTCTACTCTACTCTACTCTACTCTACTCTACTGTTCTGTACTCTACTCTACTCTACTCTACTCTACTCTACACTACTCTACTGTTCTGTACTCTACACTACTCTACTGTTCTGTACTCTACTCTACTCTACTCTACTCTACTCTACTCTACTGTTCTGTGCTCTACTCTACTGTTTTGTACTCTACTGTTCTGTACTCTACTGTTCTGTACTCTACTCTACTGCTCTGTACTCTACTCTACTGTTTTGTACTCTACTGTTCTGTACTCTACTGTTCTGTACTCTACTGTTCTGTACTCTACTGTTCTGTTCTGTACTCTACTCTACTCTACTGTACTCTACTCTACTGTTCTGTACTCTACTCTACTCTACTCTACTGTACTCTACTCTACTCTACTGTACTCTACTCTACTCTACTCTACTCTACTGTACTCTACTCTACTCTACTCTACTCTACTCTACTCTACTCTACTCTACTCGACTCTACTGTACTGTACTGTACTGTACTGTACTGTACTCTACTCTACTCTACTCTACTCTACTCTACTCTACTCTACTCTAGTCCATGGCACGAAGCCTCCAGTGATGATCCATGGCAAGAAGCCTCCAGTGATGATCCATGGCACGAAACCTCCAGTGAGGAGTTATGGCACGAGGCCTCCAACGAAGGCCGTCAGTCCGGAGCCTCCAGTAACGCCCTCTAGTCCGGAGCCTCCAGCGACGCCCTCTAGTCCGGAGCCTCCAGCGACGTCCTCTAGTCCGGAGCCTCCAGCGATGCCCTCTAGTCTGGAGCCTCCAGCGACGGGCTTCAGTCCGGAGCCTCCAGCGACGCCCTCTAGTCCGGAGCCTCCAGCGACGCCCTCTAGTCCGGAGCCTCCAGCGACGCCCTCTAGTTCGGAGCCTGCAGCGTCGCCCTCTAGTCCGGAGCCTCCAGCGACGCCCTCTAGTCCGGAGCCTCCAGCGACGCCCTCCTGTCCGGAGCCTCCAGCGACGCCCTCCTGTCCGGAGCCTCCAGCGACGCCCTCCTGTCCGGAGCCTCCAGCAACGCCCTCTAGTCCGGAGCCTCCAGCGACGGGCTTCAGTGCGGAGCCTCCAGCGATGCCCTCTAGTCCGGGAGCCTCCAGCAACGGGCTTCAGTCCGGAGCCGCCTTCAGCGACGCCCTCCTGTCCGGAGCAGCCAGAGTCTCCCTCCAGTCCGGAGCAGCCAGAGTCTCCCTCCAGTCCGGAGCAGCCAGTGTCTCCCTTCAGTCCGGAGAAGCTAGAGTCTCCCTCCAGTCCGGAGCAGCCAGAGTCTCCCTCCTGTCCGGAGCAGCCAGAGTCTCCCTTCAGTCCGGAGCAGCCAGAGTCTCCTTCCAGTCCGGAGCTGACAGAATCGCCCTCCTGTCCGGGGCCCGCTGTGAGGGTCCCCAGTCCGGGGTCGGTGGCGAGGGTGCCCGCTCTAGAGGCGCCACCTAAGTGGGCCAAGCCAGAGGTGGAGCGGGGTCTACGTCCCGCACCAGAGCTGCCACCGCGGTCAAATGCCCACCCAGACCCTCCCCTATAGGTTCAGGTTTGCGGCCGGAGTCCGCACCTTTGGGGGGGGGGGGGGGGGGGGATTGGTACTGTCACGCCCTGACCTTAGTTCCTTTGTTATGTCTCTATTTTGGTTTGGTCAGGGCATGAGTTGGGGTGGGCATTCTATGTTTTGTTCTATGTTGTCCTTTTCTATGTGTTTGGCCGGGTGTGGTTCTCAATCAGAGGCAGCTGTCTATCGTTGTCTCTGATTGAGAACCATACTTAGGTAGCCTGTTCCCACCTGTGTTTGTGGGTAGTTGTTTTCTGTCTCTGTGTCTGTACCAGACAGAACTGTTTCGTGTTGGTCTATTTTTGTTATTTTGTCTTAGTGTTCTGAGTTAAATAAATTTTAACATGGACACTTACCACGCAGCGTTTTGGTCCGATCCTGACTACTCTTCATCAGACGAAGAAGATCGTTACAGTGGCAGGGCCCATAGGACTGAGGTCAAAAGTAGTGCACTATGTAGGGAATAGGGTGCCAGGGCCCATAGGACTGAGGTCAAAAGTAGTGCACTATGAAGGGAATAGGGTGCCAGGGCTCATAGGACTGATGTCAAAAGTAGTGCACTATGTAGGGAATAGGGTGCCAGGGCCCATAGGACTGATGTCAAAAGTAGTGCACTATGTAGGGAATAGGGTGCCAGGGCCCATAGGACATGAGGTCAAAAGTAGTGAACTATGTAGGGAATAGGGTGCCATTTCAGACTCACACTAGGTGTTCTCCATTGGGTAACGTAGTCATAGCAGCAGCACTCGAATCAGGACCAAAAATACAACAGTCAATTATCCCTGCTATAAAGAGCTAATGACCCAACAAGAGGTATAAATCTCCCATGTCTTCCATCTCCAGGACGAACCAGGCCCAAGGATAAGGACTCATTAAAGCAGAGTTATCTAGTCCAGATAGCATTGGCATGTCGGCAACGATCATTATTTTTGCCCCTGGAGCCGTTTTGCGGTTAGAGAGAGAACGAGAGAGAGAGAGAAAGAGAGGAGAGAGAGAGAGGAGAGAGAGAGAGAGAGAGAGAGAGAGAGAGAGAGAGAGAGAGAGAGAGAGAGTAACATTAAGAAATGCTATAGATGGAAGGAATGCAGTTTGGAAACCTACCAAAAAACAATTAGGCAACAGCAAATTCAATCCCTTTTAGACAACTTCCTGGGTAAAATGTTCCACTGCAATAGTGAAGGTGTAAACTTGGCAGTAGAAAATCTTAACAGTATATTTGACCTCTCAGCTTCCCTATCAAATCTAAAAATCTCAAATAGAAAACCGAAGAAAATGAACAACAATGACAAATGGTTTGATAAAGAATGCAAAAATCTAAGAAATAAATTGAGGAACCTGTCCAACCAAAAACATAGAGACCCGGAAAACCTGAGTCTACGCCTTCACTATGGCGAATCACTAAAACAATACAGAAATACACTACGGAAAAAGAAGGAACAGCACGTCAGAAATCAGCTCAATGTAATTGAAGAATCCATAGACTCTAACCAATTCTGTGAAAATTGGAAAACACTAAACAAACAACAACACGAAGAATTATCTATCCAAAATGGAGATGTATGGGTAAACCACTTCTCCAATCTTTTTGGCTCTATAACAAAGAATAAAGAACAAAAACATATACATGATCAAATACAAATCCTAGAATCAACTATTAAAGACTACCAGAACCCATTGGATTCTCCAATTACCTTGAATGAGTTACAGGACAAAATAAAAACCCTCAAACCCAAAAAGGCCTGTGGTGTTGATGGTATCCTTAATGAAATGATCAAATATACAGACAACAAATTCCAATTGGCTATACTAAAACTCTTTAACATCGTCCTTAGCTCTGGCATCTTCCCCAATATTTGGAACCAAGGACTGATCACCCCAATCCACAAAAGTGGAGACAAATTTGACCCCAATAACTACCGTGGAATATGCGTCAACAGTAACCTTGGGAAAATACTCTGCATTATCATTAACAGCAGACTCGTACATTTCCTCAATGAAAACAATGTACTGAGCAAATGTCAAATTGGCTTTTTACCAAATTACCGTACAACAGACCATGTATTCACCCTACACACCCTAATTGACAACCAAACAAACCAAAACAAAAGCAAAGTCTTCTCATGCTTTGTTGATTTAAAAAAAGCCTTCGACTCAATTTGGCATGAGGGTCTGCTATACAAATTGATGGAAAGTGGTGTTGGGGGTAAAACATACGACATTATAAAATCCATGTACACAAACAACAAGTGTGCGGTTAAAATTGGCAAAAAACACACACATTTCTTCACACAGGGTCGTGGGGTGAGACAGGGATGCAGCTTAAGCCCCACCCTCTTCAACATATATATCAACGAATTGGCGCGGGCACTAGAACAGTCTGCAGCACCCGGTCTCACCCTACTAGAATCCGAAGTCAAATGTCTACTGTTTGCTGATGATCTGGTGCTTCTGTCACCAACCAAGGAGGGCCTACAGCAGCACCTAGATCTTCTGCACAGATTCTGTCAGACCTGGGCCCTGACAGTAAATCTCAGTAAGACCAAAATAATGGTGTTCCAAAAAAGGTCCAGTCACCAGGACCACAAATTCCATCTAGACACCGTTGCCCTAGAGCACACAAAAAACTATACATACCTCGGCCTAAACATCAGCACCACAGGTAACTTCCACAAAGCTGTGAACGATCTGAGAGACAAGGCAAGAAGGGCCTTCTATGCCATCAAAAGGAACATAAATTTCAACATACCAATTAGGATCTGGCTAAAAATACTTGAATCAGTCATAGAGCCCATTGCCCTTTATGGTTGTGAGGTCTGGGGTCCGCTCACCAACCAAGATTTCACAAAATGGGACAAACACCAAATTGAGACTCTGCATGCAGAATTCTGCAAAAATATCCTCCGTGTACAACGTAGAACACCAAATAATGCATGCAGAGCAGAATTAGGCCGATACCCACTAATTATCAAAATCCAGAAAAGAGCCGTTAAATTCTACAACCACCTAAAAGGAAGCGATTCCCAAACCTTCCATAACAAAGCCATCACCTACAGAGAGATGAACCTGGAGAAGAGTCCCCTAAGCAAGCTGGTCCTAGGGCTCTGTTCACAAACACAAACACACCCCACAGAGCCCCAGGACAACAGCACAATTAGACCCAACCAAATCATGAGAAAACAAAAAGATAATTACTTGACACATTGGAAAGAATTAACAAAAAAACAGAGCAAACTAGAATGCTATTTGGCCCTAAACAGAGAGTACACAGTGGCAGAATACCTGACCACTGTGACTGACCCAAACTTAAGGAAAGCTTTGACTATGTACAGACTCAGTGAGCATAGCCTTGCTATTGAGAAAGGCCGCCGTAGGCAGACATGGCTCTCAAGAGAAGACAGGCTATGTGCACACTGCCCACAAAATGAGGTGGAAACTGAGCTGCACTTCCTAACCTCCTGCCCAATGTATGACCATATTAGAGAGACATATTTCCCTCAGATTACACAGATCCACAAAGAATTCGAAAACAAATCCAATTTTGATAAACTCCCATATCTACTGGGTGAAATTCCACAGTGTGCCATCACAGCAGCAAGATTTGTGACCTGTTGCCACAAGAAAAGGGCAACCAGTGAAGAACAAACACCACTGTAAATACAACCCATATTTATGTTTATTTATTTTAACTTGTGTGCTTTAACCATTTGTACATTGTTACAACACTGCATATATATAATATGACATTTGTAATGTCTTTATTGTTTTGAAACTTCTGTATGTGTAATGTTTACTGTTCATTTTTATTGTTTATTTGACTTTTGTATATTACCTACCTCACTTGCTTTGGCAATGTTAACACATGTTTCCCATGCCAATAAAGCCCCTTGAATTGAATTGAATTGAATTGAGAGAGAGAGAGAGAGAGAGAGAGAGAGAGAGAGAGAGAACAAGAGAGAGAGAGAGAGAGAGGGAGGAGAGAGAGACAGAGACAGAGAGAGAGAGAGGGAGAGAGAGAGAGAGAGAGAGAAAGAGAGAGAGAGGAGAGAGAGACAGAGAGAGAGAGAGAGAACGAGAGAGAGAGAGAGAGAGAGAGAGAGAGAGAGAGAGAGAGAGAGAGAGAACAAGAGAGAGAGAGAGAGATAGGGAGGAGAGAGAGACAGAGAGAGAGATAAACACCACTGTAAATACAACCCATATTTATGTTTATTTATTTTAACTTGTGTGCTTTAACCATTTGTACATTGTTACAACACTGCATATATATAATATGACATTTGTAATGTCTTTATTGTTTTGAAACTTCTGTATGTGTAATGTTTACTGTTCATTTTTATTGTTTATTTGACTTTTGTATATTACCTACCTCACTTGCTTTGGCAATGTTAACACATGTTTCCCATGCCAATAAAGCCCCTTGAATTGAATTGAATTGAATTGAGATAGAGAGAGGGAGGAGAGAGAGACAGAAAGAGAGAGAGAGAGAGAGAGAGAGAGAGCCAGCCTAACGCTACCCAGCCTAACGCTACCCAGCCTAACGCTACCCAGCCTAACGCTACCCAGCCTAACGCTACCCAGCCTAACGCTACCCAGCCTAACGATACCCAGCCTAACGCTACCCAGCCTAACACTGCCCAGCCTAACGCTACCTAGCCTAACACTACCCAGTCTAACACTACCCAGCCTAACGCTACCCAGCCTAACGCTACCCAGCCTAACGCTACCCAGCCTAACACTACCCAGTCTAACACTACCCAGCCTAACGCTACCCAGCCTAACGCTACCCAGCCTAACACTGCCCAGCCTAACGCTACCCAGCCTAACACTACCCAGTCTAACGCTACCCAGCCTAACACTACCCAGCCTAACGCTGCCCAGCCTAACGCTACCCAACCTAACGCTACCCAGCCTAACGCTACCCAGCCTAACGCTACCCAACCTAAAGCTACCCAGCCTAACGCTACCCAGCCTAACACTACCCAGCCTAACGCTACCCAACCTAACGCTACCCAACCTAACACTACCCAGCCTAATGCTACCCAGCCTAACGATACCCAGCTAATGCCTTTTCTAAATGCTCTTGATGTTTTAGAGAATACGTTTTTTATTTTTCCTTTTCTTTTGTTACTTTCCTCTCTAGTTTTCTTTTTCGTGGGCACACATCTCAGTGAACGAACAGCTCTGTGGGCAGTGAGAGATGGTGATATTGTAACGTTAACAGAAGGCTGTTGAGTAAAACACTGTTTCTGTGTCGCCTGCCAGTTCTCTCTCACTTTGGTGAGGTTGCATGTCTATGTAAAAGGTTAGTCAGTAGTTTAGACGAGCCACATTGCCGTTAATAAAAAAGTAGTCGCTAAGTTTTATAAAGAGTTATAGAGATCAGTATAGTAGTGATGGGAACAGAGGGGTCAGTATAGTAGTGATGGGAACAGAGGGGTCAGTATAGTAGTGATGGGAACAGAGGGGTCAGTATAGTGGTGATGGGAACAGAGGGGTCAGTATAGTAGTGATGGGAACAGAGGGGTCAGTATAGTAGTGATGGGAACAGAGGGGTCAGTATAGTAGTGATGGGAACAGAGGGGTCAGTATAGTAGTGATGGGAACAGAGGGGTCAGTATAGTAGTGATGGGAACAGAGGGGTCAGTATAGTGGTGATGGGAACAGAGGGGTCAGTATAGTAGTGATGGGAACAGAGGGGTCAGTATAGTGGTGATGGGAACAGAGGGGTCAGTATAGTAGTGATGGGAACAGAGGGGTCAGTATAGTGGTGATGGGAACAGAGGGGTCAGTATAGTGGTGATGGGAACAGAGGGGTGAGTATAGTGGTGATGGGAACAGAGGGGTCAGTATAGTAGTGATGGGAACAGAGGGGTCAGTATAGTGGTGATGGGAACAGAGGGGTCAGTATAGTGGTGATGGGAACAGAGGGGTCAGTATAGTAGTGATGGGAACAGAGGGGTCAGTATAGTGGTGATGGGAACAGAGGGGTCAGTATAGTAGTGATGGGAACAGAGGGGTCAGTATAGTAGTGATGGGAACAGAGGGGTCAGTATAGTAGTGATGGGAACAGAGGGGTCAGTAGAGTGGTGATGGGAACAGAGGGGTCAGTAGAGTGGTGATGGGAACAGAGGGGTCAGTATAGTAGTGATGGGAACAGAGGGGTCAGTATAGTGGTGATGGGAACAGAGGGGTCAGTATAGTGGTGATGGGAACAGAGGGGTCAGTATAGTGGTGATGGGAACAGAGGGGTCAGTATAGTGGTGATGGGAACAGAGGGGTCAGTATAGTGGTGATGGGAACAGAGGGGTCAGTATAGTGGTGATGGGAACAGAGGGGTCAGTATAGTGGTGATGGGAACAGAGGGGTCAGTATAGTTGTGATGGGAACAGAGGGGTCAGTATAGTGGTGATGGGAACAGAGGGGTCAGTATAGTGGTGATGGGTACAGAGGGGTCAGTTTAGTGGTGATGGGATCAGAGGGGTCGGTATAGTGGTGATGGGAACAGAGGGGTCAGTATAGTGGTGATGGGAACAGAGGGGTCAGTATAGTGGTGATGGGAACAGAGGGGTCAGTATAGTGATGATGGGAACAGAGGGGTCAGTATAGTGGTGATGGGAACAGAGGGGTCAGTATAGTGGTGATGGGAACAGAGGGGTCAGTATAGTGGTGATGGGAACAGAGGGGTCAGTATAGTGGTGATGGGAACAGAGGGGTCAGTATAGTGGTGATGGGAACAGAGGGGTCAGTATAGTAGTGATGGGAACAGAGGGGTCAGTATAGTGGTGATGGGAACAGAGGGGTCAGTATAGTGGTGATGGGAACAGAGGGGTCAGTATAGTGGTGATGGGAACAGAGGGGTCAGTATAGTGGTGATGGGAACAGAGGGGTCAGTATAGTGGTGATGGGAACAGAGGGGTCAGTATAGTGGTGATGGGAACAGAGGGGTCAGTATAGTTGTGATGGGAACAGAGGGGTCAGTATAGTGGTGATGGGAACAGAGGGGTCAGTATAGTGGTGATGGGTACAGAGGGGTCAGTTTAGTGGTGATGGGATCAGAGGGGTCGGTATAGTGGTGATGGGAACAGAGGGGTCAGTATAGTGGTGATGGGAACAGAGGGGTCAGTATAGTGGTGATGGGAACAGAGGGGTCAGTCCAGTGGTGATGGGAACAGAGGGGTCAGTATAGTGGTGATGGGAACAGAGGGGTCAGTATAGTGGTGATGGGAACAGAGGGGTCAGTATAGTGGTGATGGGAACAGAGGGGTCAGTATAGTAGTGATGGGAACAGAGGGGTCAGTATAGTTGTGATGGGGGACAGAGGGGTCAGTATAGTGGTGATGGGAACAGAGGGGTCAGTATAGTGGTGATGGGAAAAGAGGGGTCAGTATAGTAGTGATGGGAACAGAGGGGTCAGTATAGTAGTGATGGGAACAGAGGGGTCAGTATAGTGGTGATGGGAACAGAGGGGTCAGTATAGTGGTGATGGGAACAGAGGGGTCAGTATAGTGGTGAGTGGAAGTAACTAAACTAACTAGTTCACTACATAGAAATCATAACTCTTGATCACAACGTCCACGAAATATGTTACCGTAAGCCAATCACAGTAGCTGACTGAAAACCAAGATCACAAAGCACTGTGTTCATTGGCTAATGTATGGAGAAAATCATTTTTAGCCAGGAAATGGTTCCATTCACATTCTCAGTACATCTTTGTCTTCAATTCAGCGATGGTATTAATATTTTACAGCGATGGTAATACGCATTTCAATCTCATTTAACGGACTAATTAATTGACTAGGTTACACACATTTAGCCGCAACTGAATTCAAATTTTATAAAACTCAAAGTGTTCCTTATTTAATAATTGCCGTGTTGACGTTTGAACTGTTGCTACGACAACAGGGACGGCATGGCGTGTTTGTCGGGGCTTTACGGTAACCTCACTGAAATAATGTCTCGGGTCTCCTGGTATCAATGTCATGTGAATGTCGGTAGTATGAACAGTATATTCAATCATTACTGTGAAAACTGAAAAAATCATAAAGCCCTATTCCCTATATAGTACACTACTATAGACCAGAGCCCTATTCCCTATATAGTGCACTACTATAGACCAGAGCCCTATTCCCTATATAGTGCACTACTATAGACCAGAGCCCTATTCCCTATATAGAACACTACTTTAGACCAGAGCCCTATTCCCTATATAGCGCACTACTTTAGACCAGAGCCCTGTTCCCTATGTAGTACACTACTTTAGACCAGAGCCCTATTCCCTATATAGTGCACTACTATAGACCAGAGCCCTATTCCCTATATAGTACACTACTTTAGACCAGAGCCCTATTCCCTATATAGTGTACTACTTTAGACCAGAGCCCTATTCCCTATATAGTGCACTACTATAGACCAGAGCCCTATTCCCTATATAGTACACTACTTTAGACCAGAGCCCTATTCCCTATATAGTGTACTACTTTAGACCAGAGCCCTGTTCCCTATGTAGTACACTACTGAGACGTAAACCCAAGACACAAATCAGGCTACCGTAGACAGCACCTTCTATGTAGATTGACTTACTACTGCTCTCTGTACAACACACCTAGCTAATCACAGCCCACTTTAAACCCACCTAGCTAATCACAGCCCCCTTTAAACCCACCTAGCCAATCACAGCCCCCTTTAAACCCACCTAGCTAATCACAGCCCCCTTTAAACCCACCTAGCTAATCACAGCCCCCTTTATTAAACCCACCTAGCTAATCACAGCCCCCTTTAAACCCACCTAGCTAATCACAGCCCCCTTTAAACCCA
>NC_092096.1:7723895-7728895 GCF_045679555.1 Salvelinus alpinus | reverse complement strand
GTGTATATTGTTTACCAATATACTTCTATCAAATTATATATTTCCATCATCCGGTCCCCGATCCCGCCGACTACGCCAAATGTGTCAATATGATGGAGTGCCGCTGATCTTGGGTCAGTCTAGCCTTTTCCCCACTGATGGTAAAGGTTAGGATTGGGGGAGGGGAAGCTGATCATAGAATCATAGAATCATAGAATCAATCATAGAATCATAGTAACCATAGAATCATAGAATCATAGTAACCATAGAATCATTGAATCATAGTAACCATAGAATCATTGAATCATAGTAACCATAGAATCATAGTAACCATAGAATCATTGAATCATAGTAACCATAGAATCATAGAATCATAGTAACCATAGAATCATAGTAACCATAGAATCATAGAATCATAGTAACCATAGAATCATTGAATCATAGTAACCATAGAATCATAGTAACCATAGAATCATTGAATCATAGTAACCATAGAATCATTGAATCATAGTAACCATAGAATCATAGTAACCATAGAATCATTGAATCATAGTAACCATAGAATCATAGAATCATAGTAACCATAGAATCATAGTAACCATAGAATCAGAATCATAGTAACCATAGAATCATTGAATCATAGTAACCATAGAATCATTGAATCATAGTAACCATAGAATCATTGAATCATAGTAACCATAGAATCATAGAATCATAGTAACAAAGGGACATTTCTCTCCAGAGCGCTATATGACAGTTTGCAGAGAAAAAGGAAGACACTGAACGCACACATTGTTAACACAATAAAACTGTATTACATTTGTGCTTAAAATTATTACAATACATTATTTACAAGCGTTGTCGTTGTCCTTTCTGAAAATCAACATCTCATGCTAGATGACACGAGATACCCTTATACAATAGCAAGCAGGAAGGAATCTTTCTGTTTCTGTACAATGACGATTTTACAAATCAAACAATCTTCAATTTTTGTGTGTTTCTTTACTCCCTTCGAGTTTTTTGTGTTCATTAGCTAACGGTTGCCTTCTTTGTGAATGATGCTTCAGCAGGGTTGCTCTTAATTGATAGTTGATCATTTAAATTCAGCTGCTAGGTCAAAGTGGTATTTTCCTTCCAAGAAGGAAGGTTCACGGTCCCTCAAAGCCAGCGATGCATCCTAAATCCCACCCTAATCCCTATATAGTGTGTAATTTTTGGCCAGGGCTCCATATACGAAATAGGGTGTCATTGAGGAAACACCTCGGAGTAACAATTACCTAACGCTCACAGACCATGTGACCAGCAAAGTCTTCACTGAAGGCAACTTGCATCTGCGATAGCTGACAGTACAGCCTACGTACCAGAAGAGAAGGCGCCAGGCTACTCCCATCTAGTCACAACTGACTGAGAGTTAAAACAGTGATCAGACTAGTGATTGAAATAATTCAAGTATCAGCATGTTGAAGAATGATATTCCGCATTAATGAAATTGGGACAACAGGTGATCAATAGTCAAAGCACTGAAAGCTTATCAAATAAATGAAATAAATACAGTCCACAAAAAGTAACCCCCCCCTCATCCCCCCTCCGATACCCCTTCAACCCCCCCCCCCCCCCCGCCCCCCGATACCCCTAGAACCACTCCTCACCCCCCCCCCTCCGATACCCCTAGAACCCCCCTTCACCCCGATACCCCTTCAACCCCGATACCCCTAGAACCACTCCTCACCCCCCCCGATACCCCTAGCACCCCCCCCCCCGATACCCCTAGAACCACTCCTCACCCCCCCGATACCCCTAGCACCCCCCCCCCCCCGATACCCCTAGAACCACTCCTCACCCCCCCGATACCCCTAGCACCCCCCCCCCCCCCGATACCCCTAGAACCACTCCTCACCCCCCCGATACCCCTAGCACCCCCCCCCCCCGATACCCCTAGAACCACCCCCTCACCCCCACCCAGACCCAGTGTGAGAGCACAAACCAAAGGCAAGCAAGGGCTTAACAAAACGTGAGAACTCCCGCAAAAAAAAATACCCAAGCCCCCCCCTGCACTAATTACAAGCCCCTCCATAGGACCACAGTCTGGGATTGTCAGTCTTCCGAGGAGAGTCCAAATGAGAGTCTATAAAACAACATGGAGAGTTTCCCCCCCCGAGCTGAAGAGATCATGATGGTTAGATTGTGGTTGAATTGAAGTTGTTGCGGTTCGATTAAAAAAGACACCTATTCAACCTGAGATCTGATGGCGACGCGCCGTATCTCCGTATCTCCGTATCTCCGTATCTCCGTGGCTCTCTCTCTTCCCTGCCTTTCCCGGGTCGGGTCAGATAGTCACTTGGGCCCTAGTGGAGACTGAGTCATATGGGCTTCAGACACTGGGATCTTGATTGTTTAGGTTCTCCCATGGTCCCCCCAGAGAGGAATAGGAGGGAGGGATGGGTAGGGTATTGGGGAGGGGGGGGGGGTTGGGGGGGCGAAGGTGGATTGGGGGGGGGCGAAGGTGGATTGGGGGGGCGAAGGTGGATTGGGGTATCATTGTAAAACCAGTGTTTGGTTGTTGGCAGAGGAAGAGGTGGCATCCTTCAGGAAACAAACAAAGTCAACTGTAGTCCATTGTGACCTTGTAGGGGACTCCCTCCTCCCCTCCTCTGACAACCCTTAGTCTCTATGGCTATTCTGTACAGCAGAGAAAGGGTCCCTTCCAGGTTGAAAGTTGGTTGTTGGTTGGTTATATACACGTTAGGGATCTGACTTTGGAGAGAGAGAGAGAGAGAGAGAGTAGTAGTAGTAGTGCTTTTGGTGTCTGATTGGATGGCTCTCCTTCCTTCAGTCTGATTGGATGCCTCTCCTCCTTCCTTCAGTCTGATTGGATGGCTCTCCTCCTTCCTTCCTTCAGTCTGATTGGATGGCTCTCCTCCTTCCTTCCTTCAGTCTGATTGGATGTCTTTCCTCCTTCCTTCAGTCTGATTGGATGTCTCTCCTCCTTCCTTCCTTCAGTATGATTGGATGTCTCTCCTCCTCCCCCCCTCTCTCTCCTCATCACATCATCCTCTCCCTCTCTCTCCTGCTCTTCATCTGGAGTCAGCGAACCTGCGGGGCGTATCCCTCCTTCATCAGCCCCTCCTCGTAGTCCGTCTGACACAGGATCATATTGTTCTTCAGGAAGAACTTATCTCCCACACAAAACCTAGAGAGGGAGGGAGAGAAAAGAGAGAGGTTATTGAGTTACATTTTTTGATTTTTTAAGAGAGAGAGAGAGAGAGAGAGAGAGAGAGAGAGAGAGGGAGAGAGAGAGAGAGAGAGAGAGAGAGAGAGAGAGAGAGAGAGAGAGAGAGAGAGAGAGAGAGAGAGAGAGAGAGAGAGAGAGAGAGAGAGAGAGAGAGAGAGAGAGAGAGAGAGTGCTTCTGTCCTGAGGGCCTCATCTCCCTAGCAGTGAGAGTTGGACGAAGTCAGAGCGTAGAGCACCTGTGTTTACTGGGACCGGGGGGGGGCAGTGCCCGTGGTTACTGGGAGAGGAGAGAGGAGTCTGAGTCTCTGTTTGACTTCTCCCTAGCTAGCTGTCCAACACTGAGCATGGCTGAGGCTGTTTAACTGAGCTGAGGCTGCCTGAATATATATATATATATCCCTCTCTCTGTCTGTCTCTCTGTCTCTCTCTCTCTCTGTCTCTCTCTCTCTCTGTCTCTCCCTCTCTCTCTCTCTCTCTCTCTCTCTCTCTCTCTCTCTCTCTCTCTCTCTCTCTCTCTCTCTCTCTCTCTCTCTCTCTCTCTCTCTCTCTCTCTCTCTCTCTCTCTCTCTCTCTCTCTCTCTCTCTCTCTCTCTCACTCTCTCTCTCTCTCTCCCCCTCTCCCTCTCTCTGAGCTGCAGTGGTGTGGGGGAGTGATGGTGGAGTGGACAAGAGGAGGCAGTCTCCTGAATGTCTGCAGGGTTTTAGGACTGGTATTCTTTAGGACTGGTATTCTTTAGGACTGGTATTCTATAGGACTGGTATTCTTTAGGACTGGTATTCTTTAGGACTGGTATTCTATAGGACTGGTATTCTTTAGGACTGGTATTCTTTAGGACTGGTATTCTTTAGGACTGGTATTCTTTAGGACTGGTATTCTCTAGGACTGGTATTCTCTAGGACTGGTATTCTTTAGGACTGGTATTCTTTAGGACTGGTATTCTTTAGGACTGGTATTCTTTAGGACTGGTATTCTTTAGGACTGGTAGTCTTTAGGACTGGTATTCTTTAGGACTGGTATTCTTTAGGACTGGTATTCTTTAGGACTGGTATTCTTTAGGACTGGTATTCTCTAGGACTGGTATTCTTTAGGACTGGTATTCTTTAGGACTGGTATTCTTTAGGACTGGTATTCTCTAGGACTGGTATTCTCTAGGACTGGTATTCTTTAGGACTGGTATTCTTTAGGACTGGTATTCTTTAGGACTGGTATTCTTTAGGACTGGTATTCTTTAGGACTGGTAGTCTTTAGGACTGGTATTCTCTAGGACTGGTATTCTTTAGGACTGGTATTCTTTAGGACTGGTATTCTTTAGGACTGGTATTCTTTAGAACTGGTATTCTTTACTTTTCTAGGAGTACAATGGGAGGACAGAACCATTTGTTATACATCACTACTCATCAAGAAGTCTCAAATATTTTTAAGCCAACATACAATATGTGTTTTGGGATTTTCTCAGGTTTCATTCAGATGACATTAGGGGGCTACGTCTTTATTTTGTGGAACTTTACTTACTTATGTAGGCCCATTGTTCCTATGTGGAACTGCTTAAACTTGAATTTGTTGTATTAGAGAAGAAGCCAATCTCAGGTGCAGCCTTGCTGGCTGGGCACCCATCCATTACACAGGATCAGATATCCTCATGTATTCTCCATCCTTCCTGCTGGTTGACATGTCGATTAACACCAGGCAGAGGTGTGCTCAGCCTAATGGTGTCAGCCCGGGCCAATACAAACGTCTGCTTTAAAATGACACGTTATTTTCCCAGAATACATTAGTTTTCCGTCTCCT
>NC_092096.1:7708895-7721395 GCF_045679555.1 Salvelinus alpinus | reverse complement strand
GAGAGGAGAGGAGAGAAGAGGAGAAAGGGGAGGTGGAGGAGGAGAAGGAGGGCAAGAAGGAGATGAAGAGGAGGAGGCAGAAGAATTGCTTCCACAGTTTTCACCGGCTACACGCTCACAGATATATTGGTACGCCAGCTATTTGCCCCAGAGGCTCAACGTTAACTAGAGTCACTAACTAGTTAACTAGAGTTAACTAGAGTTAACTAGAGTACTCACTTCCCTCTCAAATGAAGGAACAGGGAAGGAAGGAGTGAGCTTGTCTCTGTTAGCTGTACCAAGGCTGCTTCCTAAAAGTCTCCCTATTCCCCTATGGGCCCTGGTCAGAAGTAGTGCACTACGTAGAGAATAGGGTACCATTTGAGACCCCTATTCCCCTATGGGCCCTGGTCAGAAGTAGTGCACTACGTAGAGAATAGGGTACCATTAGAGACCCCTATTCCCCTATGGGCCCTGGTCAGAAGTAGTGCACTACGTAGAGAATAGGGTACCATTTGAGACCCCTATTCCCCTATGGGCCCTGGTCAGAAGTAGTGCACTACGTAGAGAATAGGGTACCATTAGAGGCCCAGGCCAGTCTAATTACCGTTACAGTGAGGTTATTGGTTAAACAACACCAGGGATTCATTGTAACAGCAAGATGTAAATCATGTTTCCCACCCAGGTTTAATGCTGCTGGGCGATCAGAAACAAACTCAGGGTTTGACAGGGGGTTTAAATAGACTTCTCAGGTATATCACATGGATAAAATGTTTTATATTACATCACTGAATATTCATCTGTTAATATTTTAATTCCTATAATTTTCTAGCAAAGAGATTTCATGTCAAATAAATAAATGTTAATAAAAAAAATGTAAAACAATTATAGGATTTAAAAACTTTGAGGAATACACACTAACCTGGATGAATACAGACTAACCTGGATGAATACAGACTAACCTGGCTGTATACAGACTAACCTGGATGAATACAGACTAACCTGGATGAATACAGACTAACCTGGATGAATACAGACTAACCTGGATAAATACAGACTAACCTGGATAAATACAGACTAACCTGGATGAATACAGACTAACCTGGATGAATACAGACTAACCTGGATGAATACAGACTAACCTGGATGAATACAGACTAACCTGGATAAATACAGACTAACCTGGATGAATACAGACTAACCTGGATGAACACAGACTAACCTGGATGAACACAGACTAACCTGGATGAACACAGACTAACCTGGATGAACACAGACTAACCTGGATGAACACAGACTAACCTGGATGAAAACAGACTATACAGACTAACCTGGATAAATACAGACTAACCTGGATGAATACAGACTAACCTGGATGAATACAGACTAACCTGGATGAACACAGACTAACCTAGATGAATACAGACTAACCTGGATGAATACAGACTAACCTGGATGAAAACAGACTATACAGACTAACCTGGATAAATACAGACTAACCTGGATGAATACAGACTAACCTGGATGAATACAGACTAACCTAGATGAATACAGCCTAACCTGGATGAACACAGACTAACCTGGATGAATACAGACTAACCTGGATGAATACAGACTAACCTGGATGAACACAGACTAACCTAGATGAATACAGACTAACCTGGATGAATACAGACTAACCTGGATGAAAACAGACTATACAGACTAACCTGGATAAATACAGACTAACCTGGATGAATACAGACTAACCTGGATGAATACAGACTAACCTGGATGAACATAGACTAACCTAGATGAATACAGACTAACCTGGATGAATACAGACTAACCTGGATGAATACAGACTAACCTGGATGAATACAGACTAACCTGGATAAATACAGACTAACCTGGATGAATACAGACTAACCTGGATAAATACAGACTAACCTGGATGAATACAGACTAACCTGGATGAATACAGACTAACCTGGATGAACACAGACTAACCTAGATGAATACAGACTAACCTGGATGAATACAGACTAACCTGGATGAAAACAGACTATACAGACTAACCTGGATAAATACAGACTAACCTGGATAAATACAGACTAACCTGGATGAATACAGACTAACCTGGATAAATACAGACTAACCTGGATAAATACAGACTAACCTGGATGAATACAGACCAACCTGGATGAATACAGACTAACCTGGATGAATACAGACTAACCTGGATGAATACAGACTAACCTGGATGAAAACAGACTATACAGACTAACCTGGATAAATACAGACTAACCTGGATAAATACAGACTAACCTGGATGAATACAGACTAACCTGGATGAATACAGACTAACCTGGATGAATATAGACTAACCTGGATGAATACAGACTAACCTGGATGAATACAGACTAACCTGGATAAATACAGACTAACCTGGATAAATACAGACTAACCTGGATGAATACAGACCAACCTGGATGAATACAGACTAACCTGGATGAATACAGACTAACCTGGATGAATACAGACTAACCTGGATGAAAACAGACTATACAGACTAACCTGGATAAATACAGACTAACCTGGATAAATACAGACTAACCTGGATGAATACAGACTAACCTGGATGAATACAGACTAACCTGGATGAATATAGACTAACCTGGATGAATACAGACTAACCTGGATGAATACAGACTAACCTGGATAAATACAGACTAACCTGGATGAACACAGACTAACCTGGATGAATAAAGACTAACCTGGGTGGATACAGACTAACCTGGGTGGATACAGACTAACCTGGATGAACACAGACTAACCTGGATGAATACAGACTAACCTGGATGAATACAGACTAACCTGGATGAATACAGACTAACCTGGATGAATACAGACTAACCTGGATGAACACAGACTAACCTGGAGGAATACAGACTAACCTGGATGAACACAGACTAACCTGGATGAATACAGACTAACCTGGATGAACACAGACTAACCTGGATGAATACAGACTAACCTGGACGAATACAGACTAACCTGGATAAATACAGACTAACCTGGAGGAATACAGACTAACCTGGATGAACACAGACTAACCTGGATGAATAAAGACTAACCTGGGTGGATACAGACTAACCTGGGTGGATACAGACTAACCTGGATGAATACAGACTAACCTGGATGAATACAGACTAACCTGGATGAATACAGTCTAACCTGGATGAATACAGACTAACCTGGATGAATACAGACTAACCTGGATAAATACAGACTAACCTGGATAAATACAGACTAACCTGGATGAATACAGACTAACCTGGATGAATACAGACTAACCTGGATGAATACAGACTAACCTGGATAAATACAGACTAACCTGGATGAATACAGACTAACCTGGATAAATACAGACTAACCTGGATAAATACAGACTAACCTGGATGAATACAGACTAACCTGGATGAATACAGACTAACCTGGATAAATACAGACTAACCTGGATGAATACAGACTAACCTGGATAAATACAGACTAACCTGGATAAATACAGACTAACCTGGCTGTATACAGACTAACCTGGATGAATACAGACTAACCTGGATAAATACAGACTAACCTGGATGAATACAGACTAACCTGGATAAATACAGACTAACCTGGATAAATACAGACTAACCTGGATGAATACAGACTAACCTGGATAAATACAGACTAACCTGGATGAATACAGACTAACCTGGATAAATACAGACTAACCTGGATAAATACAGACTAACCTGGATAAATACAGACTAACCTGGATGAATACAGACTAACCTGGATAAATACAGACTAACCTGGATGAATACAGACTAACCTGGATGAATACAGACTAACCTGGATGAATACAGACTAACCTGGATAAATACAGACTAACCTGGATAAATACAGACTAACCTGGATGAATACAGACTAACCTGGATGAATACAGACTAACCTGGATGAACACAGACTAACCTGGATGAACACAGACTAACCTGGATGAACACAGACTAACCTGGATGAACACAGACTAACCTGGATGAACACAGACTAACCTGGATGAAAACAGACTATACAGACTAACCTGGATAAATACAGACTAACCTGGATGAATACAGACTAACCTGGATGAATACAGACTAACCTGGATGAACACAGACTAACCTAGATGAATACAGACTAACCTGGATGAATACAGACTAACCTGGATGAAAACAGACTATACAGACTAACCTGGATAAATACAGACTAACCTGGATGAATACAGACTAACCTGGATGAATACAGACTAACCTAGATGAATACAGCCTAACCTGGATGAACACAGACTAACCTGGATGAATACAGACTAACCTGGATGAATACAGACTAACCTGGATGAACACAGACTAACCTAGATGAATACAGACTAACCTGGATGAATACAGACTAACCTGGATGAAAACAGACTATACAGACTAACCTGGATAAATACAGACTAACCTGGATGAATACAGACTAACCTGGATGAATACAGACTAACCTGGATGAACATAGACTAACCTAGATGAATACAGACTAACCTGGATGAATACAGACTAACCTGGATGAATACAGACTAACCTGGATGAATACAGACTAACCTGGATAAATACAGACTAACCTGGATGAATACAGACTAACCTGGATGAATACAGACTAACCTGGATGAACACAGACTAACCTAGATGAATACAGACTAACCTGGATGAATACAGACTAACCTGGATGAATATAAACTAACCTGGATGAATACAGACTAACCTGGATGAATACAGACTAACCTGGATGAATACAGACTAACCTGGATGAACACAGACTAACCTAGATGAATACAGACTAACCTGGATGAATACAGACTAACCTGGATGAAAACAGACTATACAGACTAACCTGGATAAATACAGACTAACCTGGATAAATACAGACTAACCTGGATGAATACAGACTAACCTGGATAAATACAGACTAACCTGGATAAATACAGACTAACCTGGATGAATACAGACTAACCTGGATGAATACAGACTAACCTGGATGAATACAGACTAACCTGGATGAATACAGACTAACCTGGATGAAAACAGACTATACAGACTAACCTGGATAAATACAGACTAACCTGGATAAATACAGACTAACCTGGATGAATACAGACTAACCTGGATGAATACAGACTAACCTGGATGAATACAGACTAACCTGGATGAATATAGACTAACCTGGATGAATACAGACTAACCTGGATGAATACAGACTAACCTGGATAAATACAGACTAACCTGGATGAACACAGACTAACCTGGATGAATAAAGACTAACCTGGGTGGATACAGACTAACCTGGGTGGATACAGACTAACCTGGATGAACACAGACTAACCTGGATGAATACAGACTAACCTGGATGAATACAGACTAACCTGGATGAATACAGACTAACCTGGATGAATACAGACTAACCTGGATGAACACAGACTAACCTGGAGGAATACAGACTAACCTGGATGAACACAGACTAACCTGGATGAATACAGACTAACCTGGATGAACACAGACTAACCTGGATGAATACAGACTAACCTGGACGAATACAGACTAACCTGGATAAATACAGACTAACCTGGAGGAATACAGACTAACCTGGATGAACACAGACTAACCTGGATGAATAAAGACTAACCTGGGTGGATACAGACTAACCTGGGTGGATACAGACTAACCTGGATGAATACAGACTAACCTGGATGAATACAGACTAACCTGGATGAATACAGTCTAACCTGGATGAATACAGACTAACCTGGATGAATACAGACTAACCTGGATAAATACAGACTAACCTGGATAAATACAGACTAACCTGGATGAATACAGACTAACCTGGATGAATACAGACTAACCTGGATGAATACAGACTAACCTGGATGAATACAGACTAACCTGGATAAATGCAGCCTAACCTGGATGAATACAGACTAACCTGGATAAATACAGACTAACCTGGATGAATACAGACTAACCTGGATGAATACAGACTAACCTGGATAAATACAGACTAACCTGGATGAATACAGACTAACCTGGATGAATACAGACTAACCTGGATAAATACAGACTAACCTGGATGAATACAGACTAACCTGGATAAATACAGACTAACCTGGATAAATACAGACTAACCTGGCTGTATACAGACTAACCTGGATGAATACAGACTAACCTGGATAAATACAGACTAACCTGGATGAATACAGACTAACCTGGATAAATACAGACTAACCTGGATAAATACAGACTAACCTGGATGAATACAGACTAACCTGGATAAATACAGACTAACCTGGATGAATACAGACTAACCTGGATAAATACAGACTAACCTGGATAAATACAGACTAACCTGGATAAATACAGACTAACCTGGATGAATACAGACTAACCTGGATAAATACAGACTAACCTGGATGAATACAGACTAACCTGGATGAATACAGACTAACCTGGATGAATACAGACTAACCTGGATAAATACAGACTAACCTGGATAAATACAGACTAACCTGGATGAATACAGACTAACCTGGATGAATACAGACTAACCTGGATGAATACAGACTAACCTGGATGAATACAGACTAACCTGGATAAATACAGACTAACCTGGATAAATACAGACTAACCTGGATGAATACAGACTAACCTGGATGAATACAGACTAACCTGGATAAATACAGACTAACCTGGATGAATACAGACTAACCTGGATAAATACAGACTAACCTGGATGAATACAGACTAACCTGGATGAATACAGACTAACCTGGATAAATACAGACTAACCTGGATAAATACAGACTAACCTGGATGAATACAGACTAACCTGGATAAATACAGACTAACCTGGATGAATACAGACTAACCTGGATGAATACAGACTAACCTGGATAAATACAGACTAACCTGGATAAATACAGACTAACCTGGATGAATACAGACTAACCTGGATGAATACAGACTAACCTGGATAAATACAGACTAACCTGGATAAATACAGACTAACCTGGATGAATACAGACTAACCTGGATAAATTAAATACAGACTAACCTGGATGAATACAGACTAACCTGGATGAATACAGACTAACCTGGATGAATACAGACTAACCTGGCTGTATACAGACTAACCTGGATGAACACAGACTAACCTGGATGAATACAGACTAACCTGGATGAATACAGACTAACCTGGATGAATACAGACTAACCTGGATAAATACAGACTAACCTGGATGAATACAGACTAACCTGGATGAATACAGACTAACCTGGATAAATACAGACTAACCTGGATGAATACAGACTAACCTGGATGAATACAGACTAACCTGGATGAATACAGACTAACCTGGATGAATACAGACTAACCTGGATGAATACAGACTAACCTGGATAAATACAGACTAACCTGGATGAATACAGACTAACCTGGATAAATACAGACTAACCTGGATGAATACAGACTAACCTGGATGAATACAGACTAACCTGGATGAATATAGACTAACCTGGATGAATACAGACTAACCTGGATAAATACAGACTAACCTGGATGAAAACAGACTAACCTGGATAAATACAGACTAACCTGGATAAATACAGACTAACCATGATGAATACAGACTAACCTGGAAGAATACAGACTAACCTGGATGAATACAGACTAACCTGGATGAATACAGACTAACCTGGATAAATACAGACTAACCTGGATAAATACAGACTAATCTGGATGAATACAGACTAACCTGGATGAATACAGACTAACCTGGATACATACAGACTAACCTGGATGAATACAGACTAACCTGGATAAATACAGACTAACCTGGATGAATACAGACTAACCTGGATAAATACAGACTAACCTGGATGAATACAGACTAACCTGGATAAATACAGACTAACCTGGATGAATACAGACTAACCTGGATAAATACAGACTAACCTGGATGAATACAGACTAACCTGGATGAATACAGACTAACCTGGATGAATATAAACTAACCTGGATGAATACAGACTAACCTGGATGAATACAGACTAACCTGGATGAATACAGACTAACCTGGATGAACACAGACTAACCTAGATGAATACAGACTAACCTGGATGAATACAGACTAACCTGGATGAACACAGACTATACAGACTAACCTGGATAAATACAGACTAACCTGGATAAATACAGACTAACCTGGATGAATACAGACTAACCTGGATAAATACAGACTAACCTGGATAAATACAGACTAACCTGGATGAATACAGACTAACCTGGATGAATACAGACTAACCTGGATGAATACAGACTAACCTGGATGAATACAGACTAACCTGGATGAAAACAGACTATACAGACTAACCTGGATAAATACAGACTAACCTGGATAAATACAGACTAACCTGGATGAATACAGACTAACCTGGATGAATACAGACTAACCTGGATGAATACAGACTAACCTGGATGAATATAGACTAACCTGGATGAATACAGACTAACCTGGATGAATACAGACTAACCTGGATAAATACAGACTAACCTGGATGAACACAGACTAACCTGGATGAATAAAGACTAACCTGGGTGGATACAGACTAACCTGGGTGGATACAGACTAACCTGGATGAACACAGACTAACCTGGATGAATACAGACTAACCTGGATGAATACAGACTAACCTGGATGAATACAGACTAACCTGGATGAATACAGACTAACCTGGATGAACACAGACTAACCTGGAGGAATACAGACTAACCTGGATGAACACAGACTAACCTGGATGAATACAGACTAACCTGGATGAACACAGACTAACCTGGATGAATACAGACTAACCTGGACGAATACAGACTAACCTGGATAAATACAGACTAACCTGGAGGAATACAGACTAACCTGGATGAACACAGACTAACCTGGATGAATAAAGACTAACCTGGGTGGATACAGACTAACCTGGGTGGATACAGACTAACCTGGATGAATACAGACTAACCTGGATGAATACAGACTAACCTGGATGAATACAGTCTAACCTGGATGAATACAGACTAACCTGGATGAATACAGACTAACCTGGATAAATACAGACTAACCTGGATAAATACAGACTAACCTGGATGAATACAGACTAACCTGGATGAATACAGACTAACCTGGATGAATACAGACTAACCTGGATGAATACAGACTAACCTGGATAAATGCAGCCTAACCTGGATGAATACAGACTGACCTGGATAAATACAGACTAACCTGGATGAATACAGACTAACCTGGATGAATACAGACTAACCTGGATAAATACAGACTAACCTGGATGAATACAGACTAACCTGGATGAATACAGACTAACCTGGATAAATACAGACTAACCTGGATGAATACAGACTAACCTGGATAAATACAGACTAACCTGGATAAATACAGACTAACCTGGCTGTATACAGACTAACCTGGATGAATACAGACTAACCTGGATAAATACAGACTAACCTGGATGAATACAGACTAACCTGGATAAATACAGACTAACCTGGATAAATACAGACTAACCTGGATGAATACAGACTAACCTGGATAAATACAGACTAACCTGGATGAATACAGACTAACCTGGATAAATACAGACTAACCTGGATAAATACAGACTAACCTGGATAAATACAGACTAACCTGGATGAATACAGACTAACCTGGATAAATACAGACTAACCTGGATGAATACAGACTAACCTGGATGAATACAGACTAACCTGGATGAATACAGACTAACCTGGATAAATACAGACTAACCTGGATAAATACAGACTAACCTGGATGAATACAGACTAACCTGGATGAATACAGACTAACCTGGATGAATACAGACTAACCTGGATGAATACAGACTAACCTGGATAAATACAGACTAACCTGGATAAATACAGACTAACCTGGATGAATACAGACTAACCTGGATGAATACAGACTAACCTGGATAAATACAGACTAACCTGGATGAATACAGACTAACCTGGATAAATACAGACTAACCTGGATGAATACAGACTAACCTGGATGAATACAGACTAACCTGGATAAATACAGACTAACCTGGATAAATACAGACTAACCTGGATGAATACAGACTAACCTGGATAAATACAGACTAACCTGGATGAATACAGACTAACCTGGATGAATACAGACTAACCTGGATAAATACAGACTAACCTGGATAAATACAGACTAACCTGGATGAATACAGACTAACCTGGATGAATACAGACTAACCTGGATAAATACAGACTAACCTGGATAAATACAGACTAACCTGGATGAATACAGACTAACCTGGATAAATTAAATACAGACTAACCTGGATGAATACAGACTAACCTGGATGAATACAGACTAACCTGGATGAATACAGACTAACCTGGCTGTATACAGACTAACCTGGATGAACACAGACTAACCTGGATGAATACAGACTAACCTGGATGAATACAGACTAACCTGGATGAATACAGACTAACCTGGATAAATACAGACTAACCTGGATGAATACAGACTAACCTGGATGAATACAGACTAACCTGGATAAATACAGACTAACCTGGATGAATACAGACTAACCTGGATGAATACAGACTAACCTGGATGAATACAGACTAACCTGGATGAATACAGACTAACCTGGATGAATACAGACTAACCTGGATAAATACAGACTAACCTGGATGAATACAGACTAACCTGGATAAATACAGACTAACCTGGATGAATACAGACTAACCTGGATGAATACAGACTAACCTGGATGAATATAGACTAACCTGGATGAATACAGACTAACCTGGATAAATACAGACTAACCTGGATGAAAACAGACTAACCTGGATAAATACAGACTAACCTGGATAAATACAGACTAACCATGATGAATACAGACTAACCTGGATGAATACAGACTAACCTGGATGAATACAGACTAACCTGGATGAATACAGACTAACCTGGATAAATACAGACTAACCTGGATAAATACAGACTAACCTGGATGAATACAGACTAACCTGGATGAATACAGACTAACCTGGATACATACAGACTAACCTGGATGAATACAGACTAACCTGGATAAATACAGACTAACCTGGATGAATACAGACTAACCTGGATAAATACAGACTAACCTGGATGAATACAGACTAACCTGGATAAATACAGACTAACCTGGATGAATACAGACTAACCTGGATAAATACAGACTAACCTGGATGAATACAGACTAACCTGGATGAATACAGACTAACCTGGATAAATACAGACTAACCTGGATGAATACAGACTAACCTGGCTATATACAGACTAACCTGGATGAATACAGACTAACCTGGATGAATACAGACCAATGACTGTAGAGGAGCATCACATCACACAGTGTCAACCCGGTCCTGTCTGTCCTACGACGACCAGCCCAATGACTGTAGAGGAGCATCACATCACACAGTGTTAACCCAGTCCTGTCTGTCCTATGACGACCAGAACAATGACTGTAGAGGAGCATCACATGGCTCCAGATACACATGCTGAGACTGACCCTGTCTGGACATCCAGAACACATGACCTTCTCCCCCCAGACACCACAGTGATTCCCCCCTCCCCAGACACCACAGTGATTCCTCTCCCCCCCAGACACCACAGTGATTCCCCTCTCTCCAGACACCACAGTGATACCTCTCCCCCCAGACACCACAGTGATTCCACTCTCCTCAGACACCACAGTGATTCCCCTTTCCCCAGACACCACAGTGATACCTCTCCCCCCAGACACCACAGTATTTCCCCCCGCCCCAGACACCACAGTGATTCCCCTCTCTCCAGACACCACAGTGATTCCACTCTCCTCAGACACCACAGTGATTCCCCTCTCCCCAGACACCACAGTGATTCCCCTCTCCCCAGACACCACAGTGATTCCCCCCTCCCCAGACACCACAGTGATTCCCCTCCCCCCAGACACCACAGTGATTCCCCCCTCTCCAGACACCACAGTGATCCCCCCCTCCCCAGACACCACAGTGATTCCCCCTCTCCCCAGACACCACAGTGATTCCTCTCTCCCCAGACACCACAGTGATTCCCCTCTCCCCAGACACCACAGTGATTCCCCCCTCTCCAGACACCACAGTGATTCCCCTCTCTCCAGACACCACAGTGATACCTCTCCCCCCAGACACCACAGTGATTCCCCTCTCCCCAGACACCACAGTGATTCCCCTCTCCCCAGACACCACAGTGATTCCCCCCTCCCCAGACACCACAGTGATTCCTCTCCCCCCAGACACCACAGTGATTCCCCCCTCCCCAGACACCACAGTGATTCCCTTCTCCCCAGACACCACAGTGATTCCCCCCCTCCCCA
>NC_092096.1:7693895-7703895 GCF_045679555.1 Salvelinus alpinus | reverse complement strand
TACAGTAGTCAGACCCAGGGGGACTAGTACAGTAGTCAGACCCAGCAGGACTAGTACAGTAGTCAGGAGGACTAGTACAGTAGTCAGACCCAGGAGGACTAGTACAGTAGTCAGGAGGACTAGTACAGTAGTCAGACCCAGGAGGACTAGTACAGTAGTCAGACCCAGGAGGACTAGTACAGTAGTCAGGAGGACTAGTACAGTAATCAGGAGGACTAGTACAGTAGTCAGGAGGACTAGTACAGTAGTCAGTAGGACTAGTACAGTAGTCAGACCCAGGAGGACTAGTACAGTAGTCAGACCCAGGAGGACTAGTACAGTAGTCAGGAGGACTAGTACAGTAGTCAGGGGGACTAGTACAGTAGTCAGGAGGACTAGCACAGTAGTCAGGAGGACTAGTACAGTAGTCAGGAGGACTAGTACAGTAGCCAGGAGGACTAGTACAGTAGTCAGGGGGACTAGTACAGTAGTCAGGAGGACTAGTACAGTAGCCAGGAGGACTAGTACAGTAGTCAGGGGGACTAGTAGAGTAGTCAGGAGGACTAGTACAGTAGTCAGGAGGACTAGTACAGTAGTCAGGAGGACTAGTACAGTAGTCAGGAGGACTAGTACAGTAGTCAGGAGGACTAGTACAGTAGTCAGGAGGACTAGTAGAGTAGTCAGGAGGACTAGTACAGTAGTCAGGAGGACTAGTACAGTAGTCAGGAGGACTAGTACAGTAGTCAGGAGGACTAGTAGAGTAGTCAGGAGGACTAGTACAGTAGTCAGGAGGACTAGTACAGTAGTCAGGAGGACTAGTACAGTAGTCAGGAGGACTAGTAGAGTAGTCAGGAGGACAAGTACAGTAGTCAGGAGGACTAGTACAGTAGTCAGGAGGACTAGTACAGTAGTCAGGAGGACTAGTACAGTAGTCAGGAGGACTAGTACAGTAGAAAGGAGGACTAGTACAGTAGTCAGGAGGACTAGTAGAGTAGTCAGGAGGACTAGTACAGTAGTCAGGAGGACTAGTACAGTAGTCAGGAGGACTAGTACAGTAGTCAGGAGGACTAGTAGAGTAGTCAGGAGGACTAGTACAGTAGTCAGGAGGACTAGTACAGTAGTCAGGAGGACCAGTACAGTAGTCAGGAGGACCAGTACAGTAGTCAGGAGGACCAGTACAGTAGTCAGGAGGACTAGTACAGTAGTCAGGAGGACTAGTACAGTAGTCAGGAGGACTAGTAGAGTAGTCAGGAGGACAAGTACAGTAGTCAGGAGGACTAGTACAGTAGTCAGGAGGACTAGTACAGTAGTCAGGGGGACCAGTACAGTAGTCAGGGGGACTAGTACAGTAGTCAGGAGGACTAGTACAGTAGTCAGGAGGACTAGTACAGTAGTCAGGAGGACTAGTACAGTAGTCAGGAGGACTAGTAGAGTAGTCAGGAGGACTAGTACAGTAGTCAGGAGGACTAGTACAGTAGTCAGGAGGACTAGTACAGTAGTCAGGAGGACCAGGACAGTAGTCAGGAGGACCAGTACAGTAGTCAGGGGGACTAGTACAGTAGTCAGGAGGACTAGTACAGTAGTAAGGAGGACTAGTACAGTAGTCAGGAGGACTAGTACAGTAGTCAGGAGGACTAGTACAGTAGTCAGGGGGACTAGTACAGTAGTCAGGGGGATTAGTACAGTAGTCAGGGGGATTAGTACAGTAGTCAGGAGGACTAGTACAGTAGTCAGGAGGACTAGTACAGTAGTCAGGAGGACTAGTACAGTAGTCAGGAGGACTAGTACAGTAGTCAGGAGGACTAGTACAGTAGTCAGGAGGACTAGTACAGTAGTCAGGAGGACTAGTACAGTAGTCAGGGTGACTAGTACAGTAGTCAGGAGGACTAGTACAGTAGTCAGGAGGACTAGTACAGTAGTCAGGAGGACTAGTACAGTAGTCAGGAGGACTAGTACAGTAGTCAGGAGGACTAGTACAGTAGTCAGGAGGACTAGTACAGTTGTCAGGAGGACTAGTACAGTAGTCAGGAGGACTAGTACAGTAGTCAGGAGGACTAGTACAGTAGTCAGGAGGACTAGTACAGTAGTCAGGGGGACTAGTACAGTAGTCAGGGGGACTAGTACAGTAGTCAGGAGGACTAGTACAGTAGTCAGGAGGACTAGTACAGTAGTCAGGAGGACTAGTACAGTAGTCAGGAGGACTAGTACAGTAGTCAGGAGGACCAGTACAGTAGTCAGGAGGACTAGTACAGTAGTCAGGAGGACTAGTACAGTAGTCAGGAGGACTAGTACAGTAGTCAGGGGGACTAGTACAGTAGTCAGGAGGACTAGTACAGTAGTCAGGAGGACTAGTACAGTAGTCAGGAGGACTAGTACAGTAGTCAGGAGGACTAGTACAGTAGTCAGGAGGACTAGTACAGTAGTCAGGAGGACCAGTACAGTAGTCAGGAGGACCAGTACAGTAGTCAGGAGGACTAGTACAGTAGTCAGGAGGACCAGTACAGTAGTCAGGGGGACTAGTACAGTAGTCAGGAGGACTAGTACAGTAGTCAGGAGGACTAGTACAGTAGTCAGGAGGACTAGTACAGTAGTCAGGAGGACTAGTACAGTAGTCAGGGTGACTAGTACAGTAGTCAGGAGGACTAGTACAGTAGTCAGGAGGACTAGTAGAGTAGTCAGGAGGACTAGTACAGTAGTCAGGAGGACTAGTACAGTAGTCAGGAGGACTAGTACAGTAGTCAGGAGGACTAGTACAGTAGTCAGGGTGACTAGTACAGTAGTCAGGAGGACTAGTACAGTAGTCAGGAGGACTAGAACAGTAGTCAGGAGGACCAGTACAGTAGTCAGGGGGACTAGTACAGTAGTCAGGAGGACTAGTACAGTAGTCAGGGTGACTAGTACAGTAGTCAGGAGGACTAGTACAGTAGTCAGGAGGACTAGTACAGTAGTCAGGGGGACCAGTACAGTAGTCAGGGGGACTAGTACAGTAGTCAGGAGGACTAGTACAGTAGTCAGGAGGACTAGTACAGTAGTCAGGAGGACTAGTACAGTAGTCAGGAGGACTAGTACAGTAGTCAGGGTGACTAGTACAGTAGTCAGGAGGACTAGTACAGTAGTCAGGAGGACTAGTAGAGTAGTCAGGAGGACTAGTACAGTAGTCAGGAGGACTAGTACAGTAGTCAGGAGGACTAGTACAGTAGTCAGGAGGACTAGTACAGTAGTCAGGAGGACTAGTACAGTAGTCAGGAGGACTAGTACAGTAGTCAGGAGGACTAGTACAGTAGTAAGGAGGACTAGTACAGTAGTCAGGAGGACTAGTACAGTAGTCAGGAGGACTAGTACAGTAGTCAGGAGGACTAGTACAGTAGTCAGGAGGACTAGTACAGTGGTCAGGAGGACTAGTACAGTAGTCAGGAGGACTAGTACAGTAGTCAGGAGGACTAGTACAGTAGTCAGGAGGACCAGTACAGTAGTCAGGAGGACCAGTACAGTAGTCAGGAGGACTAGTACAGTAGTCAGGAGGACTAGTACAGTAGTCAGGAGGACTAGTACAGTAGTCACGGGGACTAGTACAGTAGTCAGGAGGACTAGTACAGTAGTCAGGAGGACTAGTACAGTAGTCAGGAGGACTAGTACAGTAGTCAGGAGGACTAGTACAGTAGTCAGGAGGACTAGTACAGTAGTCAGGAGGACTAGTACAGTAGTCAGTAGGACTAGTACAGTAGTCAGGAGGACTAGTACAGTAGTCAGGAGGACTAGTACAGTAGTCAGTAGGACTAGTACAGTAGTCAGGAGGACTAGTACAGTAGTCAGTAGGACTAGTACAGTAGTCAGGAGGACTAGTACAGTAGTCAGGAGGACTAGTACAGTAGTCAGGAGGACTAGTACAGTAGTCAGGAGGACTAGTACAGTAGTCAGGAGGACTAGTACAGTAGTCAGGAGGACTAGTACAGTTGTCAGGAGGACTAGTACAGTAGTCAAGAGGACTAGTACAGTAGTCAGGAGGACTAGTACAGTAGTCAGGAGGACTAGTACAGTAGTCAGGAGGACTAGTACAGTAGTCAGGGTGACTAGTACAGTAGTCAGGAGGACTAGTACAGTAGTCAGGGGGACCAGTACAGTAGTCAGGGGGACTAGTACAGTAGTCAGGAGGACTAGTACAGTAGTCAGGAGGACTAGTACAGTAGTCAGGAGGACTAGTACAGTAGTCAGGAGGACTAGTACAGTAGTCAGGAGGACCAGTACAGTAGTCAGGGGGACTAGTACAGTAGTCAGGAGGACTAGTACAGTAGTCAGGAGGACTAGTACAGTAGTCAGGGTGACTAGTACAGTAGTCAGGAGGACTAGTACAGTAGTCAGGGGGACCAGTACAGTAGTCAGGGGGACTAGTACAGTAGTCAGGAGGACTAGTACAGTAGTAAGGAGGACTAGTACAGTAGTCAGGAGGACTAGTACAGTAGTCAGGAGGACTAGTACAGTAGTCAGGGTGACTAGTACAGTAGTCAGGAGGACTAGTACAGTAGTCAGGAGGACTAGTAGAGTAGTCAGGAGGACTAGTACAGTAGTCAGGAGGACTAGTACAGTAGTCAGGAGGACTAGTACAGTAGTCAGGAGGACTAGTACAGTAGTCAGGAGGACTAGTACAGTAGTCAGGGTGACTAGTACAGTAGTCAGGAGGACTAGTACAGTAGTCAGGAGGACTAGAACAGTAGTCAGGAGGACCAGTACAGTAGTCAGGGGGACTAGTACAGTAGTCAGGAGGACTAGTACAGTAGTCAGGGTGACTAGTACAGTAGTCAGGAGGACTAGTACAGTAGTCAGGAGGACTAGTACAGTAGTCAGGGGGACCAGTACAGTAGTCAGGGGGACTAGTACAGTAGTCAGGAGGACTAGTACAGTAGTCAGGAGGACTAGTACAGTAGTCAGGAGGACTAGTACAGTAGTCAGGAGGACTAGTACAGTAGTCAGGGTGACTAGTACAGTAGTCAGGAGGACTAGTACAGTAGTCAGGAGGACTAGTAGAGTAGTCAGGAGGACTAGTACAGTAGTCAGGAGGACTAGTACAGTAGTCAGGAGGACTAGTACAGTAGTCAGGAGGACTAGTACAGTAGTCAGGAGGACTAGTACAGTAGTCAGGAGGACTAGTACAGTAGTCAGGGGGACTAGTACAGTAGTCAGGAGGACTAGTACAGTAGTAAGGAGGACTAGTACAGTAGTCAGGAGGACTAGTACAGTAGTCAGGAGGACTAGTACAGTAGTCAGGAGGACTAGTACAGTAGTCAGGAGGACTAGTACAGTAGTCAGGAGGACTAGTACAGTTGTCAGGAGGACTAGTACAGTAGTCAGGAGGACTAGTACAGTAGTCAGGAGGACTAGTACAGTAGTCAGGAGGACCAGTACAGTAGTCAGGAGGACCAGTACAGTAGTCAGGAGGACTAGTACAGTAGTCAGGAGGACTAGTACAGTAGTCAGGAGGACTAGTACAGTAGTCAGGAGGACTAGTACAGTAGTCACGGGGACTAGTACAGTAGTCAGGAGGACTAGTACAGTAGTCAGGAGGACTAGTACAGTAGTCAGGAGGACTAGTACAGTAGTCAGGAGGACTAGTACAGTAGTCAGGAGGACCAGTACAGTAGTCAGGAGGACTAGTACAGTAGTCAGGAGGACTAGTACAGTAGTCAGGAGGACTAGTACAGTAGTCAGTAGGACTAGTACAGTAGTCAGGAGGACTAGTACAGTAGTCAGGAGGACTAGTACAGTAGTCAGTAGGACTAGTACAGTAGTCAGGAGGACTAGTACAGTAGTCAGTAGGACTAGTACAGTAGTCAGGAGGACTAGTACAGTAGTCAGGAGGACTAGTACAGTAGTCAGGAGGACTAGTACAGTAGTCAGGAGGACTAGTACAGTAGTCAGGAGGACTAGTACAGTAGTCAGGAGGACTAGTACAGTTGTCAGGAGGACTAGTACAGTAGTCAAGAGGACTAGTACAGTAGTCAGGAGGACTAGTACAGTAGTCAGGAGGACTAGTACAGTAGTCAGGAGGACTAGTACAGTAGTCAGGAGGACTAGTACAGTTGTCAGGAGGACTAGTACAGTAGTCAGGAGGACTAGTACAGTAGTCAGGAGGACTAGTACAGTAGTCAGGAGGACTAGTACAGTTGTCAGGAGGACTAGTACAGTAGTCAGGAGGACTAGTACAGTAGTCAGGAGGACTAGTACAGTAGTCAGGAGGACTAGTACAGTAGTCAGGAGGACCAGTACAGTAGTCAGGAGGACTAGTACAGTAGTCAGTAGGACTAGTACAGTAGTCATAGAGTCAGTACAGAGACATCATCCTCCACTGTGACAGAGACATCATCCTCACTGTGACAGAGACATCATCCTCACTGTGACTGAGACATCATCCTCACTGTGACTGAGACATCATCCTCCACTGTGACAGAGACATCATCCTCACTGTGACAGAGACATCATCCTCCACTGTGACTGAGACATCATCCTCACTGTGACTGAGACATCATCCTCACTGTGACAGAGACATCATCCTCACTGTGACAGAGACATCATCCTCCACTGTGACAGAGACATCATCCTCCACTGTGACAGAGACATCATCCTCACTGTGACAGAGACATCATCCTCCACTGTGACAGAGACATCATCCTCCACTGTGACAGAGACATCATCCTCACTGTGACAGAGACATCATCCTCACTGTGACTGAGACATCATCCTCCACTGTGACAGAGACATCATCCTCACTGTGACTGAGACATCATCCTCCACTGTGACAGAGACATCATCCTCACTGTAACAGAGACATCATCCTCACTGTGACTGAGACATCATCCTCCACTGTGACAGAGACATCATCCTCACTGTGACAGAGACATCATCCTCCACTGTAACAGAGACATCATCCTCCACTGTGACTGAGACATCATCCCCACTGTGACTGAGACATCATCCTCCACTGTGACAGAGACATCATCCTCCACTGTGACAGAGACATCATCCTCCACTGTGACAGAGACATCATCCTCACTGTGACAGAGACATCATCCTCACTGTGACAGAGACATCATCCTCACTGTGACAGAGACATCATCCTCACTGTGACAGAGACATCATCCTCCACTGTGACAGAGACATCATCCTCACTGTGACAGAGACATCATCCTCACTGTGACAGAGACATCATCCTCACTGTGACAGAGACATCATCCTCACTGTGACAGAGACATCATCCTCCACTGTGACAGAGACATCATCCTCCACTGTGACAGAGACATCATCCTCACTGTGACAGAGACATCATCCTCACTGTGACAGAGACATCATCCTCCACTGTGACAGAGACATCATCCTCACTGTGACAGAGACATCATCCTCACTGTGACAGAGACATCATCCTCACTGTGACAGAGACATCATCCTCCACTGTGACAGATACATCATCCTCACTGTGACAGAGACATCATCCTCACTGTGACAGAGACATCATCCTCCACTGTGACAGAGACATCATCCTCACTGTGACAGAGACATCATCCTCCACTGTGACAGAGACATCATCCTCACTGTGACAGAGACATCATCCTCCACTGTGACAGAGACATCATCCTCACTGTGACAGAGACATCATCCTCCACTGTGACAGAGACATCATCCTCACTGTGACAGAGACATCATCCTCCACTGTGACAGATACATCATCCTCACTGTGACAGAGACATCATCCTCACTGTGACAGAGACATCATCCTCACTGTGACAGAGACATCATCCTCCACTGTGACAGAGACATCATCCTCCACTGTGACAGATACATCATCCTCACTGTGACAGAGACATCATCCTCACTGTGACAGAGACATCATCCTCACTGTGACAGAGACATCATCCTCACTGTGACAGAGACATCATCCTCCACTGTGACAGAGACATCATCCTCCACTGTGACAGAGACATCATCCTCACTGTGACAGAGACATCATCCTCCACTGTGACAGAGACATCATCCTCACTGTGACAGAGACATCATCCTCCACTGTGACAGAGACATCATCCTCCACTGTGACAGAGACATCATCCTCACTGTGACAGAGACATCATCCTCACTGTGACAGAGACATCATCCTCACTGTGACAGAGACATCATCCTCACTGTGACAGAGACATCATCCTCCACTGTGACAGATACATCATCCTCACTGTGACAGATACATCATCCTCACTGTGACTGAGACATCATCCTCACTGTGACTGAGACATCATCCTCACTGTGACAGAGACATCATCCTCCACTGTGACAGATACATCATCCTCACTGTGACAGATACATCATCCTCACTGTGACTGAGACATCATCCTCACTGTGACTGAGACATCATCCTCACTGTGACTGAGACATCATCCTCACTCTGTTGTGTCTGTACCAGAAACACTGTCAAGCTTTCACTGACGTCCTCGGTAACAACAGAGTGTTCTGGACAAGTCAGGTGTTGTGTGTAGCTGCGTGTGTATCTGTGTGTTTGTGTGTGTGTGTGTATCTGTGTGTTTGTGCGTGTGTACGGTAATTGAGAATGTGTACGGTGTTTGTGTAAATGTGTGTGTGTATCTGTGTGTTTGTGCGTGTGTACGAGAGAAAGTGTGTAATTGAGAATGTGTATCGGTGTTTGTGTAAATGTGTGTGTGTATCTGTGTGTTTGTGCGTGTGTACGAGAGAAAGTGTGTAATTGAGAATGTGTATCGGTGTTTGTGTAAATGTGTGTGTGTATCTGTGTGTTTGTGCGTGTGTACGAGAGAAAGTGTGTAATTGAGAATGTGTGTGTGTGTGTGTGTGTGTGTGTTTAGGGAGAGATAATGCATCGTCACTTCGCTCGCTGACAAATGGATTCTCCGTCGGTCCGATGACAGAGCGTTTGGGAAACGGAGGAATGTAGTAGATGTAGCGTATCGTCCGTTCTCTCTCGTCATGTTCTGCTGCCAGAAAAGCCCAGTCTACCATCCCTCCTGTCTGACACCACTTTATCAATTCTGTTGCTGCTACTTTCTCTATGTGAGGTGGAACGACTACAGGCTTTAAAGAGAGAGAGACAGCGAGAGAGACAGCAAGAGAGAGAGAGAGACAGCGAGAGAGAGACAGCGAGAGAGAGACAGCGAGAGAGAGACAGTGAGAGAGAGACAGCGAGAGAGAGACAGCGAGAGAGAGAGAGAGAAAGCAAGAGAGAGAGAGAGAGAGAGAGAGAGAGAGACAGCGAGAGAGGGAGAGAGAGAGAGAGAGAGAGAGAGAGAGAGAGAGAGAGACAGCGAGAGAGAGAGAGAGAGAGACAGCGAGAGAGAGAGAGAGAGAGAGAGAGAGAGGGAGAGAGAGCTAGGGAGAGAGAGCTCATAGCTATCGGTGATCAGGCCTACCACTGTTGTGTCATCGGCAAACTTAATGATGGTGTTGGAGACGTGCCTGGCCGTGCAATAATGAGTGAACAAGGAGTACAGAAGGGGACTGAGCACGCACCCCTGAGGGGCCCTGTGTTGAGGAGAAACGTGGCGGATGTGCTGTTACCTATCCTTACCACCTGGGGGGCGGCCCGTCAGGAAGTCCAGGATCCATTTGCAGAGGGAGGTGTTTAGTCCCAGGATCCTTAGCTTAGTGATCAGCTTCGAGAGCACTATGGTGTTGAACGCTGAGCTGTAGTCAATGAATAGCATTCTCACATAGGTGTTCCTTTTGTCCAGGTGGGAAAGGGCAGTGTGGAGTGCAATAGAGATTGCATCATCTGTGGATCTGTTTGGACGGTATGCAAATTGGAGTGGGTCTAGGGTTTCTGGGATAATGGTGTTTCAAAGCACTTCATGGCTGCAGACGTGAGTGCTACAGGTCGGTAGACATTTAGGCAGGTTACCTTAGTGTTTTTGGGCACAGGGACTATGGTGGTTCCCGAGGAAGCAGAGTATCCTTCGCGTCGGGCTCGTCAGAGTTGTGAAAGGAAATAAAAGGATTCTGCCAGTCAGTGGTGAGT
>NC_092096.1:7678895-7688895 GCF_045679555.1 Salvelinus alpinus | reverse complement strand
TTAACTTCTGCTTGGATAGTTCCATCTGAGACACGGGCTTCATCCCATTCTTTAACTTCTGGTTACATAGTTCCATCTGAACCACTGGCTTCATCCCATTCTTTAACTTCTGGTTGGATAGTTCCATCTGAACCACTGGCTTCATCCCATTCTTTAACTTCTGGTTGGATAGTTCCATCTGAACCACTGGCTTCATCCCATTCTTTAACTTCTGGTTGGATAGTTACATCTGAACCACTGGCTTCATCCCATTCTTTAACTTCTGGTTGGATAGTTCCATCTGAGACCCTGGCTTCATCCCATTCTTTAACTTCTGCTTGGATAGTTCCATCTGAGACACGGGCTTCATCCCATTCTTTAACTTCTGGTTACATAGTTCCATCTGAACCACTGGCTTCATCCCATTCTTTAACTTCTGGTTGGATAGTTCCATCTGAACCACTGGCTTCATCCCATTCTTTAACTTCTGGTTGGATAGTTCCATCTGAACCACTGGCTTCATCCCATTCTTTACCTTCTGGTTGGATAGTTCCATCTGAGACACTGGCTTCATCCCATTCTTTAACTTTTGGTTGGATAGTTCCATCTGAGACACTGGCTTCATCCCATTCTTTACCTTCTGGTTGGATAGTTCCATCTGAGACACTGGCTTCATCCCATTCTTTAACTTCTGGTTGGATAGTTCCATCTGAGACACTGGCTTCATCCCATTCTTTAACTTCTGGTTGGATAGTTCCATCTGAGACACTGGCTTCATCCCATTCTTTAACTTCTGGTTGGATGGTTCCATCTGAACCATTGGCTTCATCCTATTCTTTAACTTCTGGTTGGATAGTTCCATCTGAGACACTGGCTTCATCCCATTCTTTAACTTCTGGTTGGATAGTTCCATCTGAACCACTGGCTTCATCCCATTCTTTAACTTCTGGTTGGATAGTTCCATCTGAACCACTGGCTTCATCCCATTCTTTAACTTCTGGTTGGATAGTTACATCTGAACCACTGGCTTCATCCCATTCTTTAACTTCTGGTTGGATAGTTCCATCTGAGACCCTGGCTTCATCCCATTCTTTAACTTCTGCTTGGATAGTTCCATCTGAGACACGGGCTTCATCCCATTCTTTAACTTCTGGTTACATAGTTCCATCTGAACCACTGGCTTCATCCCATTCTTTAACTTCTGGTTGGATAGTTCCATCTGAACCACTGGCTTCATCCCATTCTTTAACTTCTGGTTGGATAGTTCCATCTGAACCACTGGCTTCATCCTATTCTTTAACTTCTGGTTGGATAGTTCCATCTGAGACACTGGCTTCATCCCATTCTTTAACTTCTGGTTGGATAGTTCCATCTGAGACACTGGCTTCATCCCATTCTTTAACTTCTGCTTGGATAGTTCCATCTGAGACACGGGCTTCATCCCATTCTTTAACTTCTGGTTGGATAGTTCCATCTGAGACACTGGCTTCATCCCATTCTTTAACTTCTGGTTGGATAGTTCCATCTGAACCACTGGCTTCATCCCATTCTTTAACTTCTGGTTGGATAGTTCCATCTGAGACACTGGCTTCATCCCATTCTTTAACTTCTGGTTGGATAGTTCCATCTGAGACACTGGCTTCATCCCATTCTTTAACTTCTGGTTGGATAGTTCCATCTGAACCACTGGCTTCATCCCATTCTTTAACTTCTGGTTGGATTGTTCCATCTGAGACACTGGCTTCATCCCATTCTTTAACTTCTGGTTGGATAGTTCCATCTGAACCACTGGCTTCATCCCATTCTTTAACTTCTGGTTGGATAGTTCCATCTGAACCACTGGCTTCATCCCATTCTTTAACTTCTGGTTGGATAGTTACATCTGACTTACTGGCTTCATCCCATTCTTTAACTTCTGGTTGGATAGTTCCATCTGAACCACTGGCTTCATCCCATTCTTTAACTTCTGGTTGGATAGTTCCATCTGAACCACTGGCTTCATCCCATTCTTTAACTTCTGGTTGGATAGTTCCATCTGAGACCCTGGCTTCATCCCATTCTTTAACTTCTGCTTGGATAGTTCCATCTGAGACACGGGCTTCATCCCATTCTTTAACTTCTGGTTACATAGTTCCATCTGAACCACTGGCTTCATCCCATTCTTTAACTTCTGGTTGGATAGTTCCATCTGAACCACTGGCTTCATCCCATTCTTTAACTTCTGGTTGGATAGTTCCATCTGAACCACTGGCTTCATCCCATTCTTTAACTTCTGGTTGGATAGTTACATCTGAACCACTGGCTTCATCCCATTCTTTAACTTCTGGTTGGATAGTTCCATCTGAGACCCTGGCTTCATCCAATTCTTTAACTTCTGCTTGGATAGTTCCATCTGAGACACGGGCTTCATCCCATTCTTTAACTTCTGGTTACATAGTTCCATCTGAACCACTGGCTTCATCCCATTCTTTAACTTCTGGTTGGATAGTTCCATCTGAACCACTGGCTTCATCCCATTCTTTAACTTCTGGTTGGATAGTTCCATCTGAACCACTGGCTTCATCCTATTCTTTAACTTCTGGTTGGATAGTTCCATCTGAGACACTGGCTTCATCCCATTCTTTAACTTCTGGTTGGATAGTTCCATCTGAGACACTGGCTTCATCCCATTCTTTAACTTCTGCTTGGATAGTTCCATCTGAGACACGGGCTTCATCCCATTCTTTAACTTCTGGTTGGATAGTTCCATCTGAACCACTGGCTTCATCCCATTCTTTAACTTCTGGTTGGATAGTTCCATCTGAGACACTGGCTTCATCCCATTCTTTAACTTCTGGTTGGATGGTTCCATCTGAACCACTGGCTTCATCCCATTCTTTAACTTCTGGTTGGATGGTTCCATCTGAACCACTGGCTTCATCCCATTCTTTAACTTCTGGTTGGATAGTTCCATCTGAGACACTGGCTTCATCCCATTCTTTAACTTCTGGTTGGATAGTTCCATCTGAACCACTGGCTTCATCCCATTCTTTAACTTCTGGTTGAGCTGGAGGTTAATAGGCTATTTATTCTATTTCAAAAGTGATATTGAATTGTTTTTGGTTGTCAACGCAACCAAATATCAGCATCAGAAGGAGATGCATCTTCTGTTTGGATAATTCCATCTGTGCTGAGTCTAGCTTTAATTCCAGTTTGGATAGTTCCATCTGTGCTGAGTCTAGCTTTAATTCCAGTTTGGATAGTTCCATCTGTGCTGAGTCTGGCTTTAAATCCAGTTTGGATAGTTCCATCTGTACTGAGTCTGCTTTTAATTTGTAGTTTGGATAGTTCCATCTGTACTGAGTCTAGCTTTAATTCCAGTTTGGATAGTTCCATCTGTGCTGAGTCTGGCTTTAATTCCAGTTTGGATAGTTCCATCTGTGCTGAGTCTGGCTTTAATTCCAGTTTGGATAGTTCCATCTGTACTGAGTCTGCTTTTAATTTGTAGTTTGGATAGTTCCATCTGTACTGAGTCTGGCTTTAATTCCAGTTTGTCAACTAATTAATAATTGATATTGATTGATACAGTACGGAGTCTCATAGATGCTGTATGATAGATACAGTACAGAGTCTCATAGATGCTGTGTGATAGATACAGTACAGAGTCTCATAGATGCTGTGTGATAGATACAGTACAGAGTCTCATAGATGCTGTATGATAGATACAGTACAGAGTCTCATAGATGCTGTGATGATACAGTACAGAGCCTCATAGATGCTGTATGATAGATACAGTACAGAGTCTCATAGATGCTCATAGATACAGTACGGAGTCTCATAGATACAGTACAGAGTCTCATAGATGCTGTATGATAGATACAGTACAGAGTCTCATAGATGCTGTATGATAGATACAGTACAGAGTCTCATAGATGCTGTGTGAACTCCCCTCCAAGTCTCCGACCACTACCTTGTATCCTTTTCCCTCTCGCTCTCATCCAACACTTCCCACACTGCCCCTACTCGGATGGTATCGCGCCGTCCCAACCTTCGCTCTCTCTCCCCCCGCTACTCTCTCCTCTTCCATCCTATCATCTCTTCCCTCTGCTCAAACCTTCTCCAACCTATCTCCTGATTCTGCCTCCTCAACCCTCCTCTCCTCCCTTTCTACATCCTTTGACTCTCTATGTCCCCTATCCTCCAGGCCGGCTCGGTCCTCCCCTCCCGCTCCGTGGCTCGACGACTCATTGCGAGCTCACAGAACAGGGCTCCGGGCAGCCGAGCGGAAATGGAGGAAAACTCGCCTCCCTGCGGACCTGGCATCCTTTCACTCCCTCCTCTCTACATTCTCCTCTTCTGTCTCTGCTGCTAAAGCCAGTTTCTACCACTCTAAATTCCAAGCATCTGCCTCTAACCCTAGGAAGCTCTTTGCCACCTTCTCCTCCCTCCTGAATCCTCCTCCCCCTCCCCCCCCCTCCTCCCTCTCTGCGGATGACTTCGTCAACCATTTTGAAAAGAAGGTCGACGACATCCGATCCTCGTTTGCTAAGTCAAACGACACCGCTGGTTCTGCTCACACTGTCCTACCCTGTGCTTTGACCTCTTTCTCCCCTCTCTCTCCAGATGAAATCTCGCATCTTGTGACGGCCGGCCGCCCAACAACCTGCCCGCTTGAGCCTATCCCCTCCTCTCTTCTCCAGACCATTTCCGGAGACCTTCTCCCTTACCTCACCTCGCTCATCAACTCATCCTTGACCGCTGGCTACGTCCCTTCCGTCTTCAAGAGAGCGAGAGTTGCACCCCTTCTGAAAAAACCTACACTCGATCCCTCCGATGTCAACAACTACAGACCAGTATCCCTTCTTTCTTTTCTCTCCAAAACTCTTGAACGTGCCTTCCTTGGCCAGCTCTCCTGCTATCTCTCTCAGAATGACCTTCTTGATCCAAATCAGTCAGGTTTCAAGACTAGTCATTCAACTGAGACTGCTCTTCTCTGTGTCACGGAGGCGCTCCGCACTGCTAAAGCTAACTCTCTCTCCTCTGCTCTCATCCTTCTAGACCTATCGGCTGCCTTTGATACTGTGAACCATCAGATCCTCCTCTCCACCCTCTCCGAGTTGGGCATCTCCGGCGCGGCCCACGCTTGGATTGCGTCCTACCTGACAGGTCGCTCCTACCAGGTGGCGTGGCGAGAATCTGTCTCCGCACCACGTGCTCTCACCACTGGTGTCCCCCAGGGCTCTGTTCTAGGCCCTCTCCTATTCTCGCTATACACCAAGTCACTTGGCTCTGTCATATCCTCACATGGTCTCTCCTATCATTGCTATGCAGACGACACACAATTAATCTTCTCCTTTCCCCCTTCTGATAACCAGGTGGCGAATCGCATCTCTGCATGTCTGGCAGACATATCAGTGTGGATGACGGATCACCACCTCAAGCTGAACCTCGGCAAGACGGAGCTGCTCTTCCTCCCGGGGAAGGACTGCCCGTTCCATGATCTTGCCATCACGGCTGACAACTCCATTGTGTCCTCCTCCCAGAGCGCTAAGAACCTTGGCGTGATCCTGGACAACACCCTGTCGTTCTCAACCAACATCAAGGCGGTGACCCGTTCCTGTAGGTTCATGCTCTACAACATTCGCAGAGTACGACCCTGCCTCACACAGGAAGCGGCGCAGGTCCTAATCCAGGCACTTGTCATCTCCCGTCTGGATTACTGCAACTCGCTGTTGGCTGGGCTCCCTGCCTGTGCGATTAAACCCCTACAACTCATCCAGAACGCCGCAGCCCGTCTGGTGTTCAACCTTCCCAAGTTCTCTCACGTCACCCCGCTCCTCTGCTCTCTCCACTGGCTTCCAGTTGAAGCTCGCATCCGCTACAAGACCATGGTGCTTGCCTACGGAGCTGTGAGGGGAACGGCACCTCCGTACCTTCAGGCTCTGATCAGGCCCTACACCCAAACAAGGGCACTGCGTTCATCCACCTCTGGCCTGCTCGCCTCCCTACCTCTGTGGAAGTACAGCTCCCGCTCAGCCCAGTCAAAACTGTTCGCTGCTCTGGCACCCCAATGGTGGAACAAACTCCCCCACGACGCCAGGTCAGCGGAATCAATCACCACCTTCCGGAGACACCTGAAACCCCACCTCTTTAAGGAATACCTAGGATAGGATAAAGTAATCCTTCTAACCCCCCCCCCCTTAGAGTTAGATGCACTATTGTAAAGTGGTTGTTCCACTGGACATCATAAGGTGAATGCACCAACTTGTAAGTCGCTCTGGATAAGAGCGTCTGCTAAATGACTTAAATGTAAATGTAAATGTGTGATAGATACAGTACAGAGTCTCATAGATGCTGTATGATAGATACAGTACGGAGTCTCATAGATGCTGTATGATACAGTACAGAGTCTCATAGATGCTGTATGATAGATACAGTACAGAGTCTCATAGATGCTGTGTGATAGATACAGTACAGTCTCATAGATGCTGTATGATAGATACAGTACAGAGTCTCATAGATGCTTTATGATAGATACAGTACAGAGTCTCATAGATGCTTTATGATAGATACAGTACAGAGCCTCATAGATGCTGTATGATAGATACAGTACGGAGTCGCATAGATGCTGTACGATACAGTACAGAGTCTCATAGATGCTGTATGATAGATACAGTACGGAGCCTCATAGATGCTGTGTGATAGATACAGTCCGGTTACACTTCATTTCCTCTGTTGAACACGTTAGAATAACTTTGATATCCACAGTGAATCTATTAAGTGGAGATTTCACAGCAAGCATTCTCACGTTAACACGTTGGTAATTGTCAGTGACATATATCCCAGCTAAGAAAGGTAGGGTTTGGATAAACCCTGGATGGGAGACTGACGGGATTGTTGTAGATAGATGAACTCAGCAGTAGGAGGTGCTGCCCAGCATCTCGTATCAGCACCATTAACAGGGACTGTTAGACCAGACTATCTCTGATCAGGGACTGTTAGACCAGACTATCTCTGATCAGGGACTGTTAGACCAGACTATCTCTGATCAGGGACTGTTAGACCAGACTATCACTGATCAGGGACTGTTAGACCAGACTATCTCTGATCAGGGACTGTTAGACCAGACTATCACTGATCAGGGACTGTTAGACCAGACTATCTCTGATCAGGGACTGTTAGGCCAGACTATCACTGATCAGGGACTGTTAGGCCAGACTATCTCTGATCAGCACCATTAACAGGGACTGATAGACCAGACTATCACTGATCAGGGGCTGTTAGGCCAGACTATCACTGATCAGGGACTGTTAGACCTGACTATCACTGATCAGGGACTGTTAGACCAGATTATCTCTGATCAGGGACTGTTAGACCAGACTATCTCTGATCAGGGGCTGTTAGACCAGACTATCTCTGATCAGGGACTGTTAGACCAGACTATCTCTGATCAGGGACTGTTAGACCAGACTATCACTGATCAGGGACTGTTAGACCAGACTATCACTGATCAGGGACTGTTAGGCCAGACTATCACTGATTAGGGACTGTTAGACCAGACTATCTCTGATCAGGGACTGTTAGGCCAGACTATCACTGATCAGGGACTGTTAGACCAGACTATCACTGATCAGGGACTGTTAGACCAGACTATCTCTGATCAGGGACTGTTAGACCAGACTATCTCTGATCAGGGACTGTTAGGCCAGACTATCACTGATCAGGGACTGTTAGACCAGACTATCTCTGATCAGGGACTGTTAGACCAGACTATCTCTGATCAGGGACTGTTAGACCAGACTATCTCTGATCAGGGACTGTTAGACCAGACTATCTCTGATCAGGGACTGTTAGACCAGACTATCACTGATCAGGGACTGTTAGACCAGACTATCTCTGATCAGGGACTATTAGGCCAGATTATCTCTGATCAGGGACTGTTAGACCAGACTATCTCTGATCAGGGACTGTTAGACCAGATTATCTCTGATCAGGGACTGTTAGACCAGACTCAGTCAACTCCTGCTGAGATTGAGGCTGTCCTAACATGGACACCGTCAGGGACTGTTAGAGACTGATTCGGGAACGTCCACACTGTCCCACCCCTTCTCAACATCAAGCCTCCTCATTGGCAGAGTGGACGCGAGGAGCAGCTTCCTGTCCAGTAAACTCACCTCTGATTGCAGAGCTGACAGGCGAAGCAGTCCAGGTGATAGACGTTCTCTTTAGCTCTCATCACCATCTCAAAGGCTGGGATCAGCTTACTGCAAGCAGCACAGTTCCCTGTTACACCAAACAACCTGCAGAAGAGACAGGAGGAACGCACGGTTAGAACAGGAGAGAACAGACCTCCTGTAGACACCTATCATGATAGAGATAGATAGAGACCCAGGAGAGAACAGACCTCCTGTAGACACCTAGCATGATAGAGATAGATAGAGATCCAGGAGAGAACATACCTCCTGTAGACACCTAGCATGATAGAGATAGATAGAGACCCAGGAGAGAACAGACCTCCTGTAGACACCTAGCATGATAGAGATAGATAGAGATCCAGGAGAGAACACACCTCCTGTAGACACCTAGCATGATAGAGATAGATAGAGACCCACGGGAGAACAGTCCCTGATAGAGATAGATAGAGACCCAGGAGAGAACAGACCTCCTGTAGACACCTAGCATGATAGAGATAGATAGAGATCCAGGAGAGAACAGACCTCCTGTAGACACCTAGCATGATAGAGATAGATAGAGACCCAGGAGAGAACAGACCTCCTGTAGACACCTAGCATGATAGAGATAGATAGAGACCCAGGAGAGAACAGACCTCCTGTAGACACCTAGCATGATAGAGATAGATAGAGACCCAGGTGGAGAACAGACCTCCTGTAGACACCTACCACGATAGAGATAGATAGAGACCAAGGAGAGAACAGACCTCCTGTAGACACCTAGCATGATAGAGATAGATAGAGACCAAGGAGAGAACAGACCTCCTGTAGACACCTACAATGATAGAGATAGATAAAGACCCAGGAGAGAACAGACCTCCTGTAGACACCTAGCATGATAGAGATAGATAGAGACCCAGGTGAGAACAGACCTCCTGTAGACACCTAGCATGATAGAGATAGATAGAGACCCAGGAGAGAACAGACCTCCTGTAGACACCTAGCATGATAGAGATAGATAGAGACCCAGGTGGAGAACAGACCTCCTGTAGACACCTACCACGATAGAGATAGATAGAAACCAAGGAGAGAACAGACCTCCTGTAGACACCTAGCATGATAGAGATAGATAGAGACCAAGGAGAGAACAGACCTCCTGTAGACACCTACAATGATAAAGATAGATAAAGACCCAGGAGAGAACAGACCTCCTGTAGACACCTAGCATGATAGAGATAGATAGAGACCCAGGTGAGAACAGACCTCCTGTAGACACCTACCATGATAGAGATGGATAGAGACCCAGGAGAGAACAGACCTCCTGTAGACACCTAGCATGATAGAGATAGATAGAGAACCAGATGGAGAACAGACCTCCTGTAGACACCTAGCATGATAGAGATAGATAGAGATCCAGGAGAGAACAGACCTCCTGTAGACACCTAGCATGATAGAGATAGATAGAGACCCAGGAGAGAATAGACCTCCTGTAGACACCTAGCATGATAGAGATAGATAGAGATCCAGGTGGAGAACAGACCTCCTGTAGACACCTAGCATGATAGAGATAGATAGAGACCCAGGAGAGAACAGACCTCCTGTAGACACCTAGCATGATAGAGATAGATAGAGATCCAGGTGGAGAACAGACCTCCTGTAGACACCTAGCATGATAGAGATAGATAGAGACCCAGGAGAGTACAGACCTCCTGTAGACACCTAGCATGATAGAGATAGATAGAGACCCAGGAGAGAACAGACCTCCTGGAGACACATAGCATGAGAGAGATAGATAGAGACCCAGGAGAGAACAGACCTCCTGGAGACACCTAGCATGATAGACATAGATAGAGACCCAGGAGAGAACAGAC